>NW_028252083.1:0-342500 GCF_964263255.1 Lissotriton vulgaris
GTCTAGGGTGAGTGTCCTATTGGAGTGGTAAAGAGAGGTGAGTTCAATAGTTGAGAGGTGATCAGTGCTGTTGGGTAGGAGCAAGCTTATTTTTTCTTCATGTGTCGCTCGAGGGATCTGAGCTGTGTTTCTAACCCATTTAGGGGGGTCCTGTTTGAGGTGTTGAGTCAGGACCGTTTGGTAAATGCAGAAAAGGATGAGGTGATGGTCAGACCAGTCTACAGGAAGGATATGGTCAATGGTGATTGCATTGGTTTCGGCAATGAATGCGTCTAGTGTTGCTCCTCTGTGGTGAGTTTCTTCTGAGCAGTGTTGGGTCAAATTGCTTTCTAGTAGGAGGCTGTTTAGGGATTGAATGAGTGGGTTTTTAGTTTCATTCCATCTTAGATTGAGGTCACCTAGAATTATATTATTTGAGTTAATGAGAGCACAATGTGCAATTAAGTCAGAAAGGTGTTCCCCGAATTCAGAGGAATTGCCAGGGGGGTGGTAAAGGGGATGGCAGATTGCTGGCCTATTATCACATGTCTTGATATTGACTGAGAGACACTCAAAGGTGCTATATAGGCAGGATGTGATTTCCGTGGTGGAGATGGTGTTCTTGTGAATGATAGCTATACCCCCTCCCCTTTGCTCTTGTCGGTCTTTGTTGATCATAGTGAATCCCGGAGGCACCAGCATGTCCATGTTGGGGTAAGAGAGATTGTTGAGCCAGGTCTCTGTGATAAATGCAATGTCTATATCATGGCAGAGGATGGCTTCTGCTAATTCGGTTGCATGTTTAGAGGCCGATCTGCACTTTAGGAGCATGCAGTTAATGGGGGACCCTTCTATATTCGGATTCTTATTAGACTGGGCTCTGGGAAGAAATGTTAGATGGGCTGGAGGTCTAGGGATTTTCGGTGGAAGGTGTTCTCTTCTGACTCCCGTAATTACTTGGATCGAAGATTTGGGGGAGGAATTGAGGGGAGAGTCATAGGTTCAGGATAGGTATGCCGCTTCGTGAAAGGAAAGTGTGGTTTTTGCTCTTCGGTGTCTATCAGAGCAATTTTCAGTATCCAATCTGTTGGTCGGAGGCCAGGGTCTAGGCGGGGCAGGGGCAGGGGCCCCATTTGAGGGCGATGCCTTGGCACACTCAGGATAGGTAAGAGTAGGGGATGCTGTAGGCGGCTGGGTGGGCTTTCAGATTGTGACTAGGTTAGATAAGGTTTTGTTCAGGCCTTGGATCAGGGTTTCGAGCTGAGTTTCCAGGAGGTTTAGGCGCTGTGTCGTGATATCTACGGAGGAAGGTGGGGAGTCTGGCAGCATTGCTGGGGGGCGAGGGTCGCAAACATGCTGGCTATTTGGGGGGAAGTTGCCTGGTATGACTCTGGAAGGAGTCCTGAGCAGGGGTAGTACTGGCTCATGACGAGGGTTAGGCCTCCAGTGGCTTGTGGTATGGTGGAGATGGAGGGAGATTGAGCTAGGGGGTGCGGCTCACTCCTGGATGGCAGGTTGGGGTGCGAGGAGGGAGCAAGAGTTGGGAGGTCGTCTTCAAGTGGCGAGGGGATTTATGATCGGAGGTGCAGCAATGTGGGCGGTGTCAGGCGAGGGCGCGGATGGGGATCTCAGTGGGGTGTGAGACGGTTCTGATGTCTCATCTGCCGTGGAAGACTCGCTGGTAGTCGGAAGGTATCTTCCTCACGTTATCTAGGGATAGGCAGTCTGACATGCATGCTCTCATCAAATCTGCTTCTAGATTTTACCCACTTGATGTATAAAAGGATGGGGTGCGATATTTATCTGGTCACGTATGTAAGGTAGACCCAGCTCCTCATAACATATAACATTTTTAGTATTCTTTGGAACTGCGAGCAACCTGCGTGTAAATCCATTTTCTATGCTTCGGAGCATGTCCACTTTTTGTTATGCCCATCCCCATATAGGGAAGCAGAGGTGCATTTAGATTTGTGCAAGGCTATCTTATCCCCCAAAGGTTTATGTTTGCGTCGTCGGTGGTGAGTAAAATGTATACTTTCCAAGCTGTGGATGCTGCTGACGTCATGTCCATGTTCTCCAAACATCTCCTCCCTATATCGGAATGGATATAGGGGGTCCCATGATGAACCTACACAAAGCCTCCCCATTCTCCAGACATCCCATTTAATCAGTTTACACTTATTCAGGTTAACCTCTAGTAGCATACATTCTGGGCCACTAGTCGTCTATCTGTTCCTGTCTAGACTCCACCTCTGGGATCCCCAACCCTTGAACAGTGTCATCCCTCTTAGTAGTGCAAGGATGTGAAAGGAACAACTTTTGATCCTCGCTCACATAACCCAACTCATATAAGCCAAGGCTGAAGCAGAGTAGTAATGGCCCACCATGTAAAGAACATAATTCGAGTTATGAGTCCCAACTCCTCTGCTTAGAGAAGTTGGCAACATTGGTCATCGAGACTCCCTAGGTCAGTCTGCTTCTCCTGTATCTTTTCAGTCATGCCATTGCCACTGACACTGGCTGCCTTATTAAGAGCATCAAAGCTGCATTAACTCACAGGGGAACAGCCGGCGACAGAGGTTTATAGTAGTGTACCGGGTCATTTTATTTACTTATTTATAACGTTTTATATAGCGCAAACTTGATCCCGAAGGATATCAGAGCGCTTTACAATTTGAGGCAAACGCAACAAATCAAAACAGGAGCCTAATATGGGGAATCTAATAGGCATTGGATCAACTAGTACAGGGAGCAAGATTTAGCACTTTTACTAGTCCTATTTCCATCAGAGTTAGCCTGTATGAAAATCACAAACCATTTGAAGCTTTTGAAATGACATGAGTAGGGTCCTTCTCTCTCTGGAGTTGTTCGGTGCCAACTCCAGGCCTGAAGATACCGATGTCGTCACCAAGGTGCTGATCGGTGATCGCATGGACTGATGCACACTTGCAGCCTCCATTCACACAGCTCTGGATTGGCTTCTTGTGGGCCTCCTGAATCTTCGTTGCCTGGGTATCCTCTCCCTAAATCTGTTACCTCTTTGTGATCAGTGACAAATATTTATTTGTTGTTCCTGTTACCTTAAATTTTGCTGGGAACAACAGCATGAGCCTTAGGCCTGCTTCTTACAGGTCTCTTAAACAGCAGGAATGATGCTTGGTGCTGCTGGAACGCACCAGTGAAATCAGGAACAATTGAGATGCTGATATTTTCAACATTATGTTGTCTATGGGTTCAGACCTTTTAATCGATAACCACTGCAATCAAAGTGCAGAAGTCGTCCCATGGATTGGTGTGATACGGAACAAGGCCCATCCCTGGGCAACACTGACTCAAACCACACAAGATAAAAAGAGTATTGATGTAGCCAGAAGAGAGTTGAAGGGCGTTGGAGACCGGAACAGCAGGGAGGGAGATCTGCAAAGACAAATGGAGAAACTGATTATTTAAACTGAGTGAATATGTTTCCTAACTAAAGTGTTTTTCTGTTAATACCTTAGTTCCCTATACACCTGTTCTCTTCTGCCAGGGGAAACCTGAGAGTAAGACTTGACCTGTTCCTTCTCTTGACCTTGGCAACCAGCATCACACGCAATCATGGGGTAACATTAATAACATTGATTATTGCAGACCCACTTCAATAGATATAGGTGTATATATACAAATATCACGAAGGAATTGTTACAAATAATCGAAACCCAAAAATGTTTGCATGCCTAAATGCCACCAAGCCAGTCTTGAGGATTGGAAATTAAAGCCCTTTGCCTTCTACAATTGGGTTAATCTGTACGCTTTCTCAAATTGCTGCGGTTGAGGTATTTGTGTAAATTTCAAAGTATTATTCAGAAATTGTCCCAGGCAGCTCAAAATCACTCCCGTAGGTTAGTTTTCCTAGGACTTTATTGTTTGCTCAAAGATTTTTTTCTATCATACAATAGTTCTCAATAGGTTTGTCTTTTAAAATAAAGAATACATATATCATTATGTTGCTCACTCCATTGATCTCAAATGTCTAAGAGCTTGCAAGTACTGTATTAACTCAGTGGGGCAAAGAAAAAAATCGGCAAAACATTTAGTGTTTTAAAAATTAAACCCCCGACGATGGAGCAACTGACAGCCCGCACTGACCACTGGATCTGCATACCACTTTTTATGATGTGCGGATATCCCTACTAAAGATGGTAGTGCTGCCAAATATTGCTAACATCCCAATACGACTACCCTGGGTGCTGTTCAGCCAACTCCATAGGTGCTACTCCGACTGATATGGGCGAAGGAAGCAGCCAAAGATCCTCTGGGAGATCCTCACACAACCCGTGCAGGAGGGGGCGCTGGGAGTACCAGATCCATATATGTATTACTTTGTGGCACAAGCACTCCATTTTAGATATTGGGCCACGTCCCAAATGACAACAGTACATGTCAGGGTAGAGAAGGCCATGCTCAGATTTATCAGATTAACCAAAATTCCTCGTTAGGATGAATATGCCTTAACTCAACCAAGCATAAACAACATAAGAAGATATTTTTCGGTTGCCCCAATGGTAGAGATGCTGGTAGCATACCTTCTATCAGTTTATTGCAAGGGTCTTTCTTCAGCAGCTTATAACAGGCACAAAATGTTCAGAAGGCAGAGATGGAATTCTGTGAACTCTCATCACTCATTTGCTGATACCAAGACAGGATCCCCACTCAACCCTCACTAACACAATTCATTCCTGTGATGCATTTTGGTGTTTTGCACATTCTATAGAGAAAAATAGTACAATGGGTAGATATAGTTCAACCACTGGTTTGCATCACTTCTAAAAAAGGAGCACCTGATTGTGAGGCAAGCAAGAAAAATTGGAACTGGTCCAATTCCGAGGAAGCACATGTCTCAATTAGGGATCAGCTAAGGCACGATAAAAGATGCCCTCATTCTCCTAAGTCTATTTTTATCTCCATCTAGGGAGCTGTAGTTAAGGGTATTACTTTCTCTGCAGGTGCCACTGTCAAGTTTACTTTCATTCGATCCCTCTTTATTGAGGTGACTGCTTTCTTCATCATCACTAAACTACAAGTCGATTGAAGGCTTGGCTCCTTCAATGGTTCTGCCAGAGTTACAAGGGAGGTAGGAGACAACCTCACACACCATCTGCTCTGCACCAGTGATAACTCCCACTCAGAGTGGCAGTGCGCTTGGATGATTAAGTTCAGAATCCCGGATGATCACTGTCCATTTGCCATACCTCAGCCAATGGCTCTGGGCCATTACAGAAACACTTTGTGACATCAAAACACTATTGCTGATTTCAAGCACACTCCCTCAACCTAAAGTACCTAATCTCACCTCCAACAATAGGATGCACTTAAGACCAATTATGTTACTGCCAGCCATGTCGGAAATTATAGCAAACATATTGCAAAGTAGCTTTAAAGTTGTTTGGACCATCACAGCTTTTTGACTGGTCCCAGGACTGTTTCTCTACACATGGTACTGAGCCAATCCTGGTGGGAACTCTGGATGAACTAATCTAGACAAGAAATGAAAGCAACCAGAGAGGGCTGTGGTATTGGTTATAAATGTAGTGTTGTACGCGTGTATGTCTCGTGTGTGTGTTGGCGCGTGTATGTGTGTGCACGTGTGGAATGCGTGGAATGTATGCTTGGAAGAATGTAGTGTGTGGAGAGACAGTTGCTGAAGGAGAGGGTGGAGGATGCTGTTGTGTTCGTGCCGCTGTGTTACTTTTTACTTAATGAAATAAAGAAGAAACGAAGAACCATCAAGAGTCTACGAGTCTCTCTTACAATACATGTCGACGAGCGGGATTTCGTAGCGGCATAGAACACCGATTCATTGAATTTTTTTTTGAATTATTTTCTCCTTCATTATTTAAGAATTACCATCCTCGAATTGGATTTGATTCCTACTACTACAACTGCATCTTTGAATGGACTTCTGAGCGGTAATTTTTTTTTATTTTCAAAACTTTTACCTTCGGCAACGTTCACCCGTTGTGTGGTGCATTTTTCAATCTACCTTCTGCACGAGTAGATTCCTGCGCGAGTGGATGGTGCATGAGCGTTTCGCGCGAGTTGATTGTTGCAGCTTAAGCAGAAACATTCTTTTGGCTTTCCGTAGTGGATTGTTCATCATCACGCAGCATCGTCATCGCGCATCACAACACAACGGCCATCTTGAATATATTTACAGTATCCTAGCAACGAGCACTTTGTATTTAACAGTATTCCGAGTGCCGATTTCAACGCTGATAACATCAATTGAGTGCCGATTTCAACGCTGGTGATGTCAATTGAGTACTGATTTCAACATTTTGGTGTCAACGCTCAGAGTCCATGTAAATTCTTGGAATATACATTAATTTACCTATTACAATTTTTTTTTTTCTTCTGACAAATAACTGTATTTATTTACAAACTTTGGTGAACAATTTGCCCAAAATGGATAATAACTATTAATACAATTTGAACTTTGGTGAACTTTTTGCGCAAGGATTGTACTTATAAGGATAATATTTTTTTTCCCGGTTGTGGTTTGTTGATTTGACTGTATATATATTTTCTCCTGTATAATTCAAATGTCTTCAATTCATCCACCACCGTTCTTTTTAGCAGAGTCCGGTGAACCTCCTATTGCATGGGATTTATGGCTTGACATGTTCGAAGCTTATGTTGAGGTTTTAGCTGAAGAAGAATCTTCTCAAGAAAGAAAAGTGTCTTTGCTTAAACATAGACTGGGTGCAGTAGGGTTAAGGGAGTTCAAACATGTACCTAAAATTGAAAATGATGGTGACATGGGTGTTTATAAATGTGCTGTTAAACAAATGCAGGAGAGGTTTGGAAGGAAGATTAATGTCGTTATAGAGAGGTTTAAGTTTTATTCGAGAGCTCAAAAAATAGATGAGTCAATTGATCAGTATGTTTCAGCTTTGAGGGGTTTAGCTGTTACGTGTGAGTTTGAAAGTATGATGTATGACCAGGTTTTACGTGATCAAATTCTTATGAAGACTAAATCAAAAAAAATTCAGGAAAAATTATGGTCATCAGGGAGTACTTCATTAAAAAATGCTATTGAAGTAGCTAGAGGTGTGGAGATTTCGGACCAATGTATTCGCGAGGTCAGAAATGAGAAAAATGATTCCGAGTCTGGTTCAGTTAACGTGATAAATAAGGGTAACAAAGCTAAATTCAAGAATGATAATAAGTCAACTAATTATCCTTCCTATCCTAATAAGAAAAGCAATGAAAAAAGTTATGAGAAAGGTAATGAGCTAAAGAAGTTTGCGTGTTATAGGTGTGGATCTTCTAGCCACCTAGCAAACTATAAGTGGTGTCCTGCTCTTGATAAAATATGTACTAACTGTAAAAAAAAGGGACATTTCACTAGAGTGTGTCGTAACTTTAAAGCTAAGGTCAATTTTCTCCAAGATGATGAGCAAGATGACATTAATTGCGTCCAATTGGATAATCAAGACAATACTTTTCATGTAGTAGGTGAAATATGCAGCGTACATGATGAGTCAGCTAAAGGGATGAGTAAGGTTAGAAAGTTACCATCGTGTTTTGTCAATATTGATGGTCTAGAAGTAAATGTTATGGTGGACTCTTGTGCGTGGTATACCATTATGGGCATGGACTTGTTTAAATCTCTTTGGCCCAACAGGTCATTATTGGGACCTGATGTACACCCCGGAAGTTACACTGGTCACAAAATACCTTTGGAAGGTTTTATACTAGCCAAAATAAGTTTTGGACACAATTCGTGTCAAGGCAAAATTTATGTGGCTAACAAAGGTGCAACCATTTTGGGGTGGCCACATATATTTGACTTGGGTATGAAAATTGATCCTAGTTTGGATTGTCCTGTTTATTCTATTCAGAATGATTGTGTTGAGAGGGATAGTTACTCAAATCTTCAGGAAAAATTTCCTGATGTATTTTCTAATGGGATTGGTAAGATGATTGGATTCAAGCACAGAATTATTTTAAGAGAAGGTGCATGTCCTGTTCGGCAAAAACTTAGGAACGTACCTATTAGCTATAGAGAAAAATTGGGTGAAATACTTAAGAAATTGTGCACGGATGGAATTGTGGAACCAGTTGAGAGTTCAGATTGGGTTTCGCCAGTCGTGATTTCTCTTAAATCTAATGGCGATTTGCGTTTGTGTGTCGACCTAAGATGTTTAAATGAAGCTATTTGGGTTGATACATTTCCTCTTCCAAATTTGCAAGAGCTTACATCTTCCGTTGGTGGAACTTCTTGGTTTTCCAAGATAGATTTGACAAGTGCATATCACCAAATTGTGTTAGAGGATGATTCTAAACATTGCACTGCTTTCATTACCACAGAGGGAATGTTTAGATATAAACGTATGCCATTTGGTCTTGCAAGTGCATCTGCGGTTTTTCAAAGAGAAATGTGCAGGGTCCTACAAGGCATTAAAAATGCTAAAGTATTTCAGGATGACATTTTAATATATGGGAATAACAAGGAATGTCATGATAAAAGTTTATATGCAGTACTAGATGCATTAAGAAATAGTGGATTAACTATCAAAAACGAAAAATGTGTGTTTGGGAAATCCGAAGTAGAGTATTTGGGACATGTCATATCCAAAGATGGTATTCGACCAAAAGTCAGTCATGTTGATGCTATTTTAGCTGTTCCTGAACCTACAAATAGGGAACAATTGATGTCATTTCTGGGATTAACAGAATTTTACTCACGTTTTATTGAAAATTATGCCTCAAAGGTTGAACCGTTGAGATCATTGTTAAAAAGAGGTGTAGTGTTTACATGGGGTGACCAACAAAAAATATGTTTTGAGAAGGTGAAGAAAGAGATAGTCACAACACCATGTTTGAAACCCTTCTTGCCAACTGCTGAATGTATTCTGTCTGTGGATGCGTCTGGATATGGAATTGGTGCTGTGTTTTCTCAACATGTTAAATCTGAGAAGTGGGTAGTGGCGTATGCTTCACGCACATTAACAAAATCGGAACGAAATTATTCCGTAATAGAAAAAGAGTTGTTGGCTGCGTCATGGGCTGCTGAGAGATTCAGGATGTATGTGTGGGGGAGGAAGTTCAAAATTTGCACTGATCATAAACCATTGGTGAATATTTTAAGACCTGAAGGTGGGAAGAATTTAACTCCAAGGTTGGCTCGTTTTAGCTTCAAAGCTGCAAATGTTCAGTTTTGATATAGAGTATATTCCGGGTAAGGACAACGTAGTTGCGGATAGTCTGTCAAGGTTACCTAATGTGGATTTGACAGGTATTGGAACGAATACTGATTGTGAGATAGCGTTTACCACTAAGGATGTGTTTCTGATAGGTGACAGGGATGTTGAT
This sequence comes from Lissotriton vulgaris, assembly GCF_964263255.1. Classification (NCBI taxonomy): domain Eukaryota; kingdom Metazoa; phylum Chordata; class Amphibia; order Caudata; family Salamandridae; genus Lissotriton; species Lissotriton vulgaris. Next base: position 9,337 of record NW_028252083.1, read on the forward strand.
AGTGGTGTATCTGAGGCGTCTTGGATGAGTGAGATGGATAAAGATGTTGTTTTGAAAGAGGTAAAACGTTTTATAGTTGATGGTTGGCCAAGAGAATCCAACTTACGTGGTGAATGTGCTGCGTTTTCAAAGATTAAAGAAGAACTGTGTGTTGTTAATGATATTGTCTTAAGAGGTGACAGAATTGTGCCTCCGGTTGGCTTAAGGAAGAATATTGCTGAGAAGAGTCATTCGGGACATGGTGGTATGTCCAGCACAAAAAGGAGGGTTAAGGAGTGGTTTTGGTGGCCAGGTGTTGATTCCATGGTGGATCGATTAGTAAGGGATTGCAAAGTTTGTGGTGCTAGTGATAAAGTGGCAAAGCCAATATGTGTGCCTTTAAACATGGTGGAGTTACCTGAGTATCCGTGGCAAAAGGTAGCTATTGACTTCATGGGGCCATTTTCAGCTTTATCGTCTATGGATTGTTATGCTATTGTATTAGTTGATTACTATTCGAAATGGCCCGAGGTAAGAATGGTAAGTGGGATGGCTACGGATGTGGTCATTGAGTTTTTAGAGGATGTGTTTTCAAGGGAAGGAGTACCAGAAGTTCTAGTTTCGGATAATGGTCCCCAGTTTGTGTCACAGAAGATGGAAGAGTTCTTAGTGGTAATGGGCATCAAGCACATCAAATCGTCACTATATCATCCGGAAGGTAACTGTCAAGTTGAGCGCTTCAACAGGGTGGTTAAGGAAGTGATTGAATTGGCATTGAGCGCAGGTTTACCTTGGAGGAAAGCTCTACAAGAGAGATTGACTGCATAGCGTGTTACTCCGCATTCTGCTACAGGGAAAACACCCTTTGAAATTTTGAGAGGTAGGAAACCATTTACTGGGTTGGTTCCTTGGTGGTTGAGGAAAAGAAATGGTAAAATGCAGTGTAATGAAAAGGATATTGATAAAGAAATCAGATCTGAGGTCAAAAGTATCAAGATCGCAATCAGCAGTATCATGGAAGCAAATGTGCTTGGCCTTTGGTTAAGATTGGTCAGATGGTTAGAGTGAAGAATCCTAGAAAAGTGTTGAAGGGTGAAAGTGTATGGTCCAAACCCTTGAGAGTAATGAAGGTGTTTTGTAGCGCTGTGGAATTGGAAGATGGTGAGAGGTGGAATTTTGGGCAATTGAGTTTTTGAAATGAGAGGAATGGTGTGGTAGGTTCACGATCTGGTGGTGTCGATGATGGGACGTGTAGTGGTTATATGTTAGGTGATGATTTTGGTCTAGTAAAGGAGTTGGCGTTAACTGGCAGTACGGGTGGTTGTAGTACTAGTTGTGATACGGGAAGTGGTGTTAGAGATATTGTTGATGTTGGATCATCTTGTACCAATATTGGTGTTGAAGGTGAGACTCTTCGCCGTGGTGATAGAATAAGGAAGATGCCTGTCCGGTTTTCTGATTTCAAATTAGGGTAATTCTTTTAGTGGTGACTTAAGCTATTGAGGAGGAGGGTGTGTGGTATTGGTTATATATGTAGTGTTGTGCGCGTGTATGTCTCGTGTGTGTGTTAGCGCGTGTATGTGTGTGCACGTGTGGAATGCGTGGAATGTATGCTTGGAAGAATGTAGTGTGTGGAGAGACAGTTGCTGAAGGAGAGGGTGGAGGATGCTGTTGTGTTCGTGCCGCTGTGTTACTTTTTACTTAATGAAATAAAGAAGAAACGAAGAACCATCAAGAGTCTACGAGTCTCTCTTACAATAAGGGCCTCTTTTACTCATTCTCGCTGGTGCATTAGACACTGATGAAAATTCCATCTTGGATGAATGTCTTGTGTCAGGTAGAACACAGTGACTGGTCTCATGGTAGTCCTCTGCCTCTTACATTCTCCAGTGATGCCAGTCCCCGGTTCCTCAGGGGTCTGCAATATTCTGATTGTAATAAGTCTGTACGTGCAGACTATGGTGTGTATGTGCAGCCTATGGTGTGGGGTGGGGGGGGGGTTTAGTTTGTGCCTTTGGCTTCCAGGCACCTGGTTACTCTAGCAGCACTCCGCTTATATGGAGATTCAACCATGCGTCATCTAATTTAATAAAACATTTCAGAGGCTGCCTTTCCACCAATGAATGGTGTCCGATTTCCTCAAAATCAACGGGTACAATACAGAGGTTCTGGTGATAGCAGAAGAGCTGGACTAGTGAGCTCTGTTCCAACCTCAAAGGGCCCTCAATATGGGCTTTGTGTTAGACAGTAAGCTCTGTTTAGAAGCTTAAATTCTAAAGGTACTGTCCTTCTGTTTTTTGCAACCAACCTTTTGAGAAAAATCCTGATATTTGTTATGTCCCAAATACATGGTATAGGCATTAAAGTATTTGTTCGTTTGCAATTTATGACACTGCTGTGTATCTTGGTCTTCCTGAAACCTCAATTGGAAAACTCCCGAATGTGTTTCTTAGAAAATCATGCTCACTATGGAAATGTGACCATGTCCTAGCCGGTGCTATGGTAGTCTCACTGGCTACCAGTGAAACAGGAACCTAACTTCAAAGCACTGTGTATCTTATTGGGCCTATTACTGAACTGCACCAGTGTGTTTGCGTGGCGTATAATCCATGGAGCAGTTTGATGTTTGGCACACTATGTCTTTTCAAAATCCCCTCCTTTCAGTAGGTGTGCTATGGTGGAAGTGCCTTCTGGGTTCTAGAATTGAAGCTTTAGAACATTCCTCTCAGGATCTGTCTCTTTTTGATTTTTTCTCTGATCAATAAAAAAAAAATCATACAGTTTATGAAGTAGGAAAAGGAAAACAACTCATCAAATTATATTGATATTAATATCATTGCATTTAAGCATAATGGTGACAAAGTGCAGTGTGGGTCAGATAAGAAATACATATAACAGGCAAGAGAGGTCTGTATCATACAATATGTTGTGAAAATACTCCGACATTAGGACTCCAATGGTGTCCCAGATACGGCTCAATCTAGAGTGATACCTGTCACTTTCTAAAATGGAAATGTCCAGAGTGCAGGCATTCATGCACTCCAGCCACCATGCCCGTGGGTGCTGGCCTTCACTTGACAGCCAATAGTTAGCCAAAAGTAGCTTATTCAGCGCACTTTCAAACAAGCATTTGCAATGCAATAGGTCTCGCATTAGGAAAGTTTGAGCTATTGGTATTGTAAATGACAATTTTTTGATTTATGTGTTGGTTTTGAAAATAGCAAAATTAATAGTTTTGTCATTTACAATGCCAATACTTTTAACTTTTGCAAATGTGACACCTATAGCATTTGTAATGCAATATGTGTTGTATTTACGTGACATATATATTGATATTACAAATAACAATTGCTTTTAATGTTTTGTAATAATTAATACTTAAATAAAAGTTATTGTAATTTATAATTGCAATAGCTTACACTTTTGTAAATAACTTTTGTGAAGATTATGTTCAGTGTATTTTATTGTGTCGAAAATCCAAGAACAGAAGTGAAATATTAATATCTTTTTGTGACATTTGTAATAAAGCTTGAAACATTGAGAGAACATATTTGAACCAGTTGTTGTTGAATGGTTGTATTGACTGATGCTGTGGTGGCGCTGAGTGATGTTGTGGTGGCGACGAGTGATGCTGTGGCATTAAGTGATGCTGTGGTAGCGCATAGTGATGTTGTGGTGCCCCTGAGCGATGCAGAGGTGGTGCAGAATGATGCTGGGGTGATGCGATAGATAGAGTGTAATTATGTGGCATGTAACTTAACTATGTGGCACTAAGTGGTATTTGGCGTGTATGTTACATTGACTGCAGTGTAAATATGTAGCATGCACTTATGCGGCACTGAATGGTATTTGGAGTGTATGTTGCATTGAGTGCAGTGTAATTATGTGGCGTGTAATTATGTGGCACTGAGTGGTATTTGGAGTGTATGTTGCGTTGAGCGCAGTGTAATTATGTAGGAGTCAAAAATGGCTGATCTACATCCAAGGGGGGCACAAAGTGAAGGCAAAATATTGGCACCCTAAAATGAAACCAACATTTACCCCAAGGGCCCCCAGATACAGAAACGTATTCCCAGGTGCTTTGAGAGTTTGCAACCGCCTGCCCTACCTACAGGGCAAATTGACCTAAAAAAAAACAGCCAGTCTCACCCCAAGGAGGATGGAAGCAAAAGAAAAAAGGAACTGAATGGGCCAATGTACTAACAACAAAAATCGACTTTATACCACAGCCCAAGCAGGACTGGCACATGCGAGACAAAGGAACACTTGTCCCTATAAATCTATTTTTGTTTGTGTGACGTCTGGAAAATAGGCATTGTTCGGGTCACTGACGTCCTGTCCTATCCGCTAGTGATGTTTGTGGTGTGGGAAAAATACAACGTGCATTATTCGAGTCTGACACCCAGACCCGTCAGCACTGTACAACCTTGTCCAAGGCACTTAATAATTTGACAATCACTTCAACAATGCACAGGGATAAGGCTCCATCCACCTGAGTTGGAAATAACAGCAGCACTCTGTCGAGACAATGATGCACATGTCCATGCAAGCCTATCTCAGCTTTACTAAAATGAAACAACTTCATTTACAGGTAAAAGCGATTATTATCCAACTCTTTAGGCCTCCACAACTCCACCTGCTTCTATTGCTTCCAATTTAAGTGTACTGACTGTAAATCAATATTTTATCCCAAGATGTGCTGCTGCGCGGTCTTCTTCGATTTATAAATCAATGTGTTAGGTGTAGAACTCCCTTAAGCTCTAGAGAAGCCACGACAGTGAATACACAGTGCCATTATGCCAAGCGTTAGTAGCCCAGCCACAACGTGTCTAATGCGGAGAGGTTGGTTCCTGCCCCGCCTCGGGTGGCAACTCCCTGTCTTGAAACGAATGCGCAAACCCCACCGCCTCCCATACTAGGACGTGCGGGGTGCGAAATAGGCACAGGCATCCCCTCCTCTTTCAGTATTGCACTGATGCTCTTCGGCAGGGCTGCGCGAGGCGCGGCCCACTCGAGACCACACCTCGGCCTACCGACGTCACCGCTCACTGTGTCCCACTGAAGGTGGAAACAGGGATGCAGACCCAAAGCTTACTAGAGCCTAGGGGTACACAAACCGCACCCTAAATAAGCCAGGCGGCCTCACCCACTACCATAGCTCAGCACTGCATACACATATTAAATTAATTCATAATAGCTAGGCAGCCTTAGTAGTTCCTTAGTTTTTATGAACTAGATAAGCCCCTAAGGCAAATGAGCAGCTTCGTTACGAATGAACAAAATAGGAAGAGAAGCTTGTGCAATGTCGCATGAAAATTAGGCGCCTGGATCTCCAGATGCACAGTCTTTCCTGCTAAAGCAATCGTGCATTTAATTACTGTGAACTGTCACACGTGTTATTACGGGAAGCACCCCTTACATCGGATACATCGCATCGCGCTGACATTGCAACGCGGCGATTACATCGTGACAGTCATCACATCGCATGCCAGCATTACGCATGCAAGTGCATCGCATTAGCTAATACATCGTTAACGATGACATCGAATTTGCTACATTAAAACGGGAACATATAAAAAACAATGTTAATTTAAGTCATTTGACTTGAAATTATGACACAATGTGCGCACAATGACAGTATAAAGAATAATGTTGATTTAAGTACATTAAAACAGGAACATATAAGGAACAATCTTTATTTAAGTACGTTTATATAGCGAGCGCATTAAAACGGGAAGCAGCACATAGGAAGAACCGAGCACATTTAAACGGAAAACAACATTTGGTCTAACGGAAACATAGACAGACTTTGGTGCTGACAGACACGGTTCGCGCCTGCAATCATCCACTCATACCAAGATAATATACTTCTGTTAATATACTTTTCTTTTTTTTAAACCTTTGGTGGAAAGTGTATTTATCACGCACATTTCAGGTCATTATATCAATATACTAATGCATGGGTGGGTGGGTAGATGGATGGGTGCGTGCCTGGATGGGTGGATGGATCGTTGGGTGGGTGGCTGGATGGATGGGTGGGTGGGTGGGATGGGTGGATTGGGTGGCAATCATTCCCCCGAAAAAATAACGCCTATGTGTCATGCGCTTTACACGCTTTACCCGCAAAATAATTACGCCAATGTGTCATGCAACAACATAAACCAAGGTGATATGTAATGTCACATAGAAAAATACACAGGAATCCGGTTTGTACATTTTTATTTGTTAAACACCAAAAACACGTTTGTACATATTTAAATGTAAAATACAATAAACACGGTTGGAGTCACGCAACAAACAAACTGCCCATGCTCCCTTCGATGCTGGACTGGTTCCAATCGCCTCCTTGTACACCAACGCTCCAGTACATTCCCCGGATACTGGACCCCACGCTGCGCCACTCAAAGCATCCCTTCCCACTTCTCGATGAGTTCTCGAGCTCCCAGAATTCAACTCAGCTCCATGTCTCGTTTGATGGATCCCGACTGGCCTCGGATTCTACTGGTGGCCTCCATGTTGTTCCAAACCAGGATTGTTTAAACTCTTCTAATGTGACTTCACTGACACTCTGCTAATCAGCTCCTCTTCTTTCATATTTTGGTGCTTAAACTAACTTTCTTAGTCCTGAGGATGACTTTGCGAATAGCGGAAATAGGATCGAACCTCCATCACCTTTTTGGGGTTCTTAGAAGGAGACATTTTGTCAATGAACGTATGTATTTCAGCATGTGATATCAGCTCTATCATAGTTTGACCAAGCTATAAGTCATCTTATTCTCTATACATACTTTGTCACTTCAATAAATGCCGCAGTGTGATCACTCGTGCACAGGCCACCCTGGCAATACTTGTGACAATTCTTGAATTAGTGGAGATTAAAATGCATTTTTTAAAGATGTGCTATTTTACACTGTGATTGATTCAATGCAGAGATAACCTCTCAACAACATAGAGGGTCAGAGGGAAACAAAGAGCAGGTTCACCCTTTGTTGAGCAAAACTGCATGAAACAAAGGAACCTGAAAGGTGAAAACACCGGCACCTGAGCCTAGAGTGGGATGCGCTCTCCTGACCACCAAACCCCATAGTCACGAGGGTACATCCACCCTAGGCTCAGACGCCAGTGTTGTCACATGTCAGGTTCCTTTGTTTCATGTAGCTTCAATGCAGAGATAAGACAAATATTACTACACCTTATTTTACTATTAGTGATAACACTGTGATCCCAGGCAGTTGTTTATTGTTTTATGCCCTTGTTTCCCCTTTGACTGATCAGGCAGCTCGCGTATTTGTTACACAAATCAATACGATGGTCATATGGTGGTGTGTGAGCAAAACTCCACATGTGATTGAAGTTTACAGCTGGTGAATATGAGGCGGCTAATATATGAATGGCGCGTACAGCAACAAATGCCTCGGGTGCCTGAGATTTTACCCCCTTCCCCATATCGGCTCTCTGCGTCATTCACCAGCCAAACCTAAAAACTGTGCTTGAAAATCAAATCCTGCTTGTCTATTTTTCTTCCATTTCTTTTTCTTCTCTTTTCTTTTTCTTCGATATTTAATTTCCTTTCATTTATAGGTCTGGCTTGATAATGCAATTTGGTTTCCACATCTTTAAACTATACGTGGAGTGGGCTTTGGTTCTGTCCCACAGGAGTTGTATCCTCTCATCTCGGGCTATTCACTGTTGTTGTATCATTCCACCCCCTATGGAATGCATGCATTGCATTGCCAGAGGGACTATTTTACATCTGGAAAGTGCACTGAATCATGACAAAATAAAATATGTATCTAGTAAGTGCGTTTGAGTGTTCACTGCAGCAGTCTTCGTTGTATTTAGTACGCAAGAAGCACACCCAAGAGGTGAAACATCGCGTTGTCATGTCGCGCGATGTACTGTCGCCGATGTGAAACGCGATCCTAGGCCACGGCCGCATTTGCGTTGCAACGACGTGCGATGACAAAATTGCCGATGTCATTGTCATTGCGATGTATTGGCCGCGATGCGAACGGCCGCGAGGAGTTGGATTGCGATGGATCGTCATACAACCGTTATTACGCTGGGATGTCGCTTTCACAGACACGTATAATGAGGTCAGTGACCATCAGAAGGTGCGGAGTAATGTCTCAGTCCAGTTTGTAAAGTGCTGTATTGTGTGTGATTAAACAACCCTTGTAAATATTTTAGATCATTAAGCAGCTCCTTATATCCTTGCAAGGCAGCATAGCTCTGGGCACATATTGTGGTGTTATGGCCCACAGTTTAAAAAACAGAGCACCTTTGAAGAAAGCGGAAATTCTTATTAGCCGGTGAGAAAACACTATATTGAAATTATTTATTTGAAACACGAAGAGATTGCCATAAAGTGGAGTGATGGTGAAGGATATCCCAGCGCGAAAACCGGAAGTTCGGGAGCGTGAAGCCGGTCGTGGGGCGGGACTTCCGCCTTCTGCTGGAAGCCCGCGCCCACGGAGTGCGTGGCAAAGAGCAGCAGTGTTGACGCGGGGCTCCCATGCCTGAGGGAGAGCCCCGCGGTGGCGGCAGACGTGGCGGCTGAGGCCACCAATGCAAGTGCGGGGCTCCCATGAGTGAGGGAAGCCCTGCCTGTGTGCCAGTTGATGCAGCGGAGCTACCAGGGGAGTCGTGACAAAAGAGCCAGGTGAGTGGGTCTTACAGAGAGAGAGGGGGGGGATTTGTGCCTGTGTGTGTGTGTGCCTGCGTGTGTGTGAGTGTGGCTGTGTGTGTGTGCGCGTGCGATTGCGAGAAGCCTAACTTGCTGTGAATGTGGGACAGATGATGTGCACGGCGCAGGGCTGTACGTGCGCGCACACATGCTGAAATCGCCGACGGCCCTGCGTGTGCCCATCCCCTGTCCCACATTCCCAGCAAGGGGATAACAAAAGAGGCTTTGCTGGATGCAGCGCTTCGCGCTGCTTACACCAGCTCGACCTAAGAAACGTAGATCCCAGTTAGGCTAGATGGAATCAGTGGTGAATGTCCAAGTATACACATCTTACTATCCCAAATGACTTCAGTGTGAGAAATTCCATTCAATTTACAAAAGATAAAATCTCAGTACCCGTGTCTACCTGCACAAGAAGCAAAAATATGTACACTACCTGCCCCGTCAACATCCAAACACAAAATCAGCAAAGGCATTCTACTCATGCAATACAAACAACCCTCATACAGATTTCAATGTGTATTGAACCACTACAGAACCCCACAAACCACCCCTACACACAATTCTACCCTAACTACAACACCATGGCACCTGCATTCTCACACAAAACACAACTCTGTCCTATACCCCCAACACACGCAGACATCACCAACACAACACCACATTACACATAACTTTAATGCATTCAGACACACTCCGTTCTAACAAAACACCAGCTGTATCCTCTGCTTGCCCCTAACATTTCCCCGTTTATCTTGACAAAACCTATACTCAGCCTTCCATCACACCATCCACCAACATCCGCCTCCCTTTTTTTTCCAATTTCAGACAACCATACAATCCTTACATTCCACTCTGCCACACAGATTACCTATTCCAGTGATGCAATCTAACACAAACACCCGTAACTCTTGTCCATCCCCTCTTACACGACACATAATCTTCTCCAAAAGACATCACAACCCCTGTACTATTGAAATACCACTCCTCAGCAGTACTGCACATAGAAACCTTTCACAGAAAACCACTACATCAATATCACTGTTAAGATTTAAGCTTTACTCTGTCCTACCATCATGCTACACCTCTATCATTTTATCCTCTATCTTCACTCTCTCACCACAAACACTTTCTACTACTATGATCTCCATGATAACCCCAAACATCAGTTTACTATTATGATCGCCCAAATACTCCTACTAAATTCTCCCTCATGTTCTCTCTCCTTTGGCTTGTCTCAAAACGAATTGGTCTACTTTGATTCTCTTTCTCCTGATGCTTCGGAAGTTTTTTTTTGCAAATTTCTAACATCTGGACCAAATTTAACACGTAACCGTCCCTTCACGCTGATTGAGTTTAAAACATGTTACCAATTTCTTTTATCTATTTGGTCCTCTTTCTTCTCCGCTGAATCTTTAAAAGTTGTCAGGGAGTGGCAGAAGAATTGACAGAATTCTAAAATAAGAACCTAAATAAAGAAATAATCATTCAATATAATCAATTGACATTAATAAAGACAGTCTGATTACATATCAATATGCTTTATCCAAATAAATGTGAATGCTCATCAACTACAATACTGAGAGAGTGGATAGGAAAAGAGACAAAAGAATAAAGACATTTGCAAAACAACATTAATGCAAATTCAGAATATCATACAAACTTATTGAAAAAAATACTGGAAATCTGAAAATCTACTCTCCGGCCAAGTGAGTATGCTGGGGCATCCTCAAGAAGGTATCAGGAGAAAAGTCGAAGTGTCTGGATCAGCAGAGCAGCCAGCCAGTTAAGGTAGGAAACAGCAACACTGCAAAGTAAAAGAATGAACGTGCCTTACCTACCTTTTCAGTACTAAGAGTAATACCCTTAATTCACTAAAGATCCAACCCCCTGTATCATCACACAAAAAAATTATTGCATCCTATTGGTTAAAACCAGAGGGTGTCTAGTCACTCCATTTTCGATGTGCCTAACTTTTGAACAGTTCCTTTGTCTTTAGAAAACTTTTGTCATCAACCTTCAGCAGAGGAAACTCAGATAATCTCTTCCGCGGCTTGCACATTTCTCGATCTCACCAATGTATCAATCTCGTAGTACAAGTGTCCACAAATTCTGCTCAGCAAGGAAATTCCATTCATAATGTTCATTGTTTCCTCCACACAGCTTTGGCCATCATCAGGAACTCACAAAGGACAAATTACATATTTTTGCAGCCTAAGATTTAATAAGCAAATTCAACCTAAAAAGACTCTTGAGGCCTTCTCTGCAGAACAGTAAAATGCGCTCTAGGAAACACAAATACACATGTGATTATCGTTGTCATTTTACAAAACTCCACTATTATTGGTCTATAAATGCTTTGCTTGCATTTTCTTACGTTATGTACATTATTTTCAAACAGTGAAAAGGAAAATATGTCTCTTTAAACTTGTGGTTCTTGGCTGTTATTTTTGCACTAATCATGTGCATTTGCGGTCTGCTACAAAAGCACTGGAAAACACTAATTTCTCCCAGCACGCACTTGCGCATTTTCCATCTTCCCCTTTTTAGTTTTGCACTATTAATTCTCACATCATTTTGTTAATAAGCCACACTATAAGGAGTTCAATCCGAGCAGGTTTTATTTCACAAAAACCCTGCTCATCACTTCCTTATCCCTACAGGCTCTTCCCACCTCCATCTCTCCTTTACTCATCCCAGACCTCAACTTACTACTGTGATCTCCCAATTAACACGTCTGGTTTTCTTCCCTCTTCTATCCCGCCATTACCATATGTTCAATCCACTAACAGACTCACATATCCTCCGCTCAAATTAACTCGTACCTCCCCTATACTAATACTATTCTCCTATTTCCCTACACTAATCCACCACTAATCCTGTTGGATTCCTGAGTAGCGTGCTACACCCCAAAAAGCGATTTTGAAGCCTCGTCAGGGGTAGTAAGGGCTATATAAATTCAATTACAATTACAAAAATTAATGCTGCCAGCATTCATGGAGACATGGTGGACAGTACAACGTTGTGACCCAATGCAGGCTTATATGAAACTGGTTGAGGAGGGTGAACATGGAGGCACGTTGGTTGTGGGGAGAAAGTTCCAGAAATGATTCAGGGTGATCTCACTGGAGTGCAGTGTGTACATTTCACCTGCAGAGTTTGTAAAATGTTCTGGTAATGCATGTGAAAGATACAAATGGTGCTTAAATAGGACATTGCGTTGTAATTCAAACGTTAATCAAAACCAATGACCCATTATCTTCGCATCGCTGGGATTCAAGCCTTTCCTAGGTCGATTACTTTTGAGCTGTAACCAAGGTTGAGTGGAGCTGACAGCACACAGATGGTCAGCGCCTCTGGTTATGTGTGCAACCGGCAGCCATATGATAATAAAACAACATAAGATGCTGCGAGTGTCCTCTGCAAGATATTGAGAATTTTCACAGTAATAGTCTCCTTGGACACTGAAACATTTTTATAAACAAGCAGCAGAGACCCCTGCAGCGCACTCTGTAAATTAATCATTTGTGTGTGCGTTGTTTTTAAATACTATCACTGCATCCAAGGACAACACTGATGTAAAGATCTCCACAACAATCGCATTAGTAGATTGTACTTTAAGATGAGACGAACTGTATGACGCTGCATGGGGAGCTTCCAGTGTCCTGAAACGAGCATCACGATCTATGTTAAGTATCGACGAGCATTAGAATATAGTGTGATATAAAAAGGGTGTACTAGATATGCATTTATAAAATATTACCCCATTGGTATCAATAATCGAAAATCTACATCCGATGGGACTATATTTTTGTAAACTAAATTCAGGAAAAAAATATTTATCGCAGATAATATTTCTGTATTCTTATTCGGACATACAACAACACTACATTTGCGTTTTCCTCTTTTTTTGTCACACTTAAGGTATTTATCGGGTATGATACTAGCTTCAGTTTAAAAAGGAGCCCTTTCCACGCTGGAGGAGTAGTAAATAAAATCCATTACACAGTTTGATGGTTCCCTACCGAGTAGAGTGGTGAAAGGGCATGAGACTCAGATGTGAGAGAGGTGCAGCCCACACCACCCCCTGAGAAGTACGATAGAATCCACTTCATGAATTGAAGGAGAATGCAGGCGATGCGGTGCCAGATCCCAGAGCACTAGCGCCCGATCCAGGAGCAGCTCTGTAGAGGCCAGACTGGACCCACTGATAGTCCTGGCCTTCCTCACACAGTGTACTCTCCAGTGCCTGAGTGTAAGGGGAGCAGGGGCAGGGGTAATGTGAGAGGGCCACATGCAGTACCCATTGCCACGAAACATTGCCAGGCGAAGGCTTACCTAGCATTCATCTTATTTGTGCTGACTACTCTGATCAGGAAGTGAAACAGTCTCATTCTGATATCCTGTCCTATAGCCTCTGACCAGTCAGCCTCCACATACCTGTTCTTTATAATCCTAAGGCTTAGGATCAATTAATCCTAGAGTCTATGCAGGTGTGATGTGGTATTGAGTTGAGGGAGTAGGGAGATTGCTTGCTCTTGTAATTCTTTACCTGTCTTAGTAACGTGTGTAACCCCATGCTCCTTGCCTCCCCAAAGAAACTCCCCTCCCTTCTATCTTTGGAACACTGTTTGGCCTTATTTTGAGAGAGAGTTTCTTATGGAAGGCTGATACTTGCCTGGGAGTATGTACCAAAGAAGCTAGTTTGCATTAACTCTCCGAGGCATCATGTCCCTTCCAAGCAAGCAGATTCTGCAATAGGCCATGTCTACCTCGAGAGCCTATTATCGCTTTGAGCTCATTACCACAGGAGAACCATTGATCAAAGTGGGAAGAGGAGCTGATGGAGAGCAGCCATGAGTCCTTTTAAGCCTAGAGACATGAATCACAGGATGGATTTGCCAGTAGATGGGGAACTTAAAACGTACTGCAGAGAATTACATTAATTTTCTGCCTGAATGGTCCCATAAATGTGGGTGAACATTTTGTATTTAACCCCAGAATGGTTTTGAACTTGGTTGTAAGTTTATCTCCTGCTTTACATGCTGGAGTAAATGGACAATATGCATATGCAAAACTCGTACAAGCTGCCTTTACTTTTGCTAAATGTTGTTTAAGAGTTTGTTGCATAGATACCAATTGCGATATAGAAGAATGGAGGATTCTGCTCTTTTACGTGGTAACAATATTATTTTGAGATGTATTTTGTAGGTACACTAGAATGGAGAGATGCTTGTGGGACTACATAATGAGTTATGGTAGGTCAATTCCACCAAGACAATACTTCTGCTCCACTTTGATGGTTCATGGGGAAACATAGTAAGCATTGTTCAAGGGACTGCACATATGTTGCACGCACACATGCCCTAAGGTAAGGGCATGTGTGTGCACAACAAGAAACTTTGAAAATGCACAAAAGTGCATTTTTCAAAGTTTTTGCAAATTACCATGAAGTTCAACTTCATGGTAATTTGCGCCCCCTGTTAGCGAAATCGCTAATTTTTTTTACTTTAATGCATTGCATTTAAGGAATCTCAATTTGAGATTCCTTAAATGCAATGGCAATTGTAGTAATCGCAATTTAGAGATTACTTAAATTGCGATTTTTGATTTGGGATGATGCATCCCAAATGCAAAAATTCCAGTCGCAAAGGGGCAGATTCTGAGAATCCGCCCGTTTGCGACCGGTTTTTCTTTTGATTCATGTGCCTGTTAGACCCTTACGGAAAGCAAGAAGGGATGTGGAATCTCTCAAGGGAGCTGGCAGGGAATTCCATAGTAGTGGCCCTAAGTAAGAATAAGAACGGTCTTTCAGACGAGCCAGGTGAGTTTTGGACACAACAAACTGAGTCTGCAGAGAAGATTTCAAAGGGCAGGCAGCAGGGGCGTGACAAAGGCCCCCGCAGCCTCCACGGTGTGGGGTTCCCGCACTCCAGGGCCCCCTTCACTCAGCGGACCCAGCAAGCAAGCCTCTTCAAGTCTTCTTTGTGAATTGAATGGTGCACAGTGCAGGGCATCCCCATAAATTAAATGGCAGCAATTTGAAAGCGGCACCAATTTGAAAGGAAAGGTGTACGTGTAAATGACGATTTAATTGAAATATGGAATGGAGCAACTAGTCAACAAAGCTGCCACGAGGAAGCAATAATATTTTAGGCGCTTTGTTTAAAGTGACTAACCCTGACTAATATATGGGGTCTTGTGTGACTGCTGGGTTGCGTGCCTTGACTCATTGGAACTGCTGCATCATTTCACTTGCCAATACAGGCTCTGTTTCCTTGTATTTGAGCCTTTTTACAAAGTGGGCCTAAATTATTTCCTGTACAGGAATCCGATCACTTCTCCTGAAAACTTCCCATTACAATCCACAATCACTGGGTACAGTAATTGTGTTTTTGTTTAAACAAGTAGCTTTCCCATGTGTGACTCATAGACGAACAATAGTGCATGCATTTTCTCCAGCCTCCCTTAACTTGTTTTCACTGTGCTCAGTGTGAAATTCTATGACAGTTGAATAACTACACTAACTCCTCTGTTCTTTATTGATATATCTTTCTTTGCATCCCTGGGTATTACTTATTGATCAAGTACTAGACAAAGTTGCCTTCCACCATGCTGGCAATATGCTGCCTTAGCTTAAAAAGCCCTTTACTCGTCCTGCCTCCTTGTCCATCACCTGAACAGAAGTGGTATCAAGGCTATGAGACAGGGAGAATTCTGCACTACTGGAACCTAGCGTCAATTTAAGGACATCACGTCTGACCCCATCCGAAGAAAGATAATACAACCCCCTTAAAGAGAAAACCTCCTTTGAAGTTGGACCTCCTGTGGTAGTGTTGCCTCTTACAATGAGGTAGTTGTTTGAATCGCTCTATGTCTTTTGGTGAAGAAGGTGTGTGACTTGTGCGGTCACGTGACACTAAGAGTTGAGTTATTTACAAACAATTGACCAGTATCTCCAGAGATTTTTGGGGATTTTAAATGATGACTTCCTAACATTCAATGTTTTACTACTCTTCTATAGGAATGCCTACATGAAGATCTAAACTGAGATGCCACTGGTTCTTGTATTGCCTAAACATTGAAACAATTTAGTCAAAATTTCACAGTATCCGATACCCTACGATTGCAACTTGACTTAACCCGTTTACTGCGGCTGTTATTTCGGCGCAGTGCGGGCGTTCTAGAGAGTGGGCGGGGCCGCGTCGGCAGTTGAATGTTCGCAGCACCAGCTAGGTAGTGCTCCGAATGTTCAGCGGCCGACGGCAGCACTGATAGGGTTAAACATCATCATAGCACTGAACAGCACACACAATGGTTATTAACCTGGTTGTATCAAAATAATTAACATGATGTATCTTCAAGATATGCTAGTGGATCTCAAACCAAACACATGTATCACATGAATAAATAGATAACATATTGTCTTTTCTGGGACATGTCATATGCGCATTCTCATTTTCAGCACACTGCAGTGTTATCTTAGGGCCAGTGCAGGAATAAGGCGAGGTGACAGGCACGCAGGTGTTGAAAGTACTGGAGAACAGCAGCGGTTGCTGCCAAACTAAAATGGTGGGGCAGCGTGGGGTAAATAATTTTAGAAAATGCACTTACCTGCTTCTCCCGCTGTCACTCCATCTTTCTGATGCCTCGGTGCTCCTCTTCAGCAAGTCCTGGGCAAACACAGGCTCCCAGACTCTCAACCCAATCCAGACACTGCTCTCATGCCTTGAGAACTGCGCTTGGATTGGTCTGAGCGGCCTGGTTAGGTGCTCGCGAAGGGACTGAGGGCCTGTGCCATTTTTCCACCCAGCTGTACAATACATCTGGTGGAGAAATTCTAAATGCATATGTCTGTTTGACGGGCCTAAGACAACCAGCCAAACCGACATGCGCACTTACAAGTGCCTGCCACTTCTCCTAGTCCCTCGCTAGTATTGAGAGGATTGCCTGGCCCCAGAGGCGTAACGTAAGTCCCCACAGCGGCTGCATTGCGGGGGGGGGGGGGGGGGGGGCTGAACTCCAGGGATCTTGCTCAGCAAAAGTAGTAGGTTGTGGGCAGGGGAGAGGGGGCCCCCTCAATGTACTTTGCAGGGGGCCCCCCCTCAAGTTTCGTTATGCCACTGGCAGGCAGGATGGTATAGGGGGATTAGGTCCAGCAGGTATTTAAGAGCAGAACCAGATTATAGCAAAGTGCTTTGAACATGATACAGTTCGACAAAGTGAACCAGTGAAGATCGAGAAGAAGGCTAGAGACCGAGGCGATAGAGGAGCCTGGCGGCTGCAAGTTGCGGTCTATGGATAGTAGATTTGTTAGCTCCCGGATACAGGATGTTGCCATAATCCAGGCTAGAGACCACAAGAGTCTGGATCACCGTCCTCTGCGCTGAAAAAGGAATCGGCCAAAGGATCTTTTTTAACCACTTAAGTCCTGCAAAGCAGGTGGACGCCACCTTAGCCACTTGTTTCATGGATAGTGACTCATCAACAATAATCCCCAGATTTTTAATACTGCTACACGGAGGGGAAGGAGCTCCAAATTCGTGTTTTGGATTGGAGTTGTTAGTTGTGGCATTGGGTGGCTTGGATTTGTGTAGTGGAATTATGTGGCATGGAGTGCAGTTTTATTATGTGGATAGTAAACAAAAAGCATTTGCAATTCAATAAGTGTTGCATTTGCGAAACTTTGACCTATAGGTACCGTAAATGACAATGTATTTTATTATTGCAGGTTTTTTAAACACATAAATAAAAGGCATTGTCATTTACAATGCCAATAGCTCAAAATCTCGAAATAACGAGACCTAGTGTATTGCAAATTTTTGTTGGGTCGAGCTGTCTGATTGTAAAAGGCCAATTGTCACCTTGCCAATTACTTACTGGGACCTAGAGCCCACCCATGGCCTAAAACTCACCCATTGCTTAGCACTGGTTTTTATTTTTAGTTTCATCTGAATAATTCATTTTCCCAGTTTGACCCCTCAAACAGGGGCTTTTATCACGCTAATTAAACGTTTGTCAATTCAACATTCAAAAACTTCATGTAAAGACCACTAGGGGGAGAGCCATCTCCATAAATCCAATTCATAGCTCACCCTTTTGCAGGAAAACATGCTAATCTAAGATTAGGTAACACTTTTTTACAACCTCGCAGAAATTGTATTTAAAAACCAAAGTGTGAACTGACGTTCTCGAAGTGTCACATGTCTTATCTGCGTGACGCATTATTAAGTTTTTCAGTTGTCCGGAACAACAATATTGCCAATCAAATAACTGAAACGAGCCGAAGCGAGACAGATGGAATGCAAAGCCAGTGTAGTGGGATTCCGTACTAGTAAAGAACATTGTGGTAGCTGGTCATACTGTTGAATTTAGATGATGGATAAAGGATAATACCACTTAATTTCAATAGTCAGTAAAAGATTAATGTTTTGCGACCGGAATTCAGTCGCAAAACATCAAAACATACCACTGCTAATAAGTATTTGCGCGGGGTGCCGCAAACATGCCCCTTCCAAATCCTGTATCGAACTTTGGTCAAAACCAAAATTGTGATTCAGTAACATGTTACCAAATCTCTTTTGTTTTTAGTTTGTAGTTTATACATACCAAAAGGCCTTTTAGCGGTTACAAGTTGCCCGATTCTGTGACCCATGCTGTTTGCGACTAAAAAGGCTTTGTAGATCTGGCCGAAAGTTTGTTAAAAATGAAAAAAACATATTTTTGGGCTTTTTGTTAATTTAGCAACAGCTATGTATGGCCTATAAGCACATGATGTTGTCCCGATCCATGCAGAACAAAATGTCCTGCACCGACTTCTGTATTTAGTGTACAACATGCATGGTCTGTTTAATATCACAGTCAGTAGAGACTTGTGCATTACTATGAGGCTGTCACACTGGTTTTTATTTTTGTTTCACATGGCGGGACACAGCCCTCCCTCTTTCAGTTCGCAGAGGAAACCTAGAGGGAATGTCTTTAGGGGTATGTTCCCACATTTAATGTAGGGAAAATATTTATTTTCAATCAATCAAATACACTTATAAAGCGCGCTACATACCCGTAGGGTCTCAAGGCGCTGGGGGGGGGGGGGGGGGGGGGGGGGGGGGGCCGCTACTGCTCGAACAGCCAGGTCTTCAGCTTCTTCCTGAAGGAGAGGTGGTCTTGGGTCAGGCGCAGGTCGGACGGGAGGGAGTTCCAGGTCTTGGCGGCCAGGTAGGAGAAGGACCTTCCTCCTGTAGTCGCTCTTCGGATGCGGGGGACGGCGGCGAGGGCGTGGTTGGCTGATCGGAGGTGGCGTTTGGGAGCGTAGAAGTTGACTCGGCTGTTGAGGTAGCTCGGGCCTTGGTCGTGTAGGGCTTTGTGTGCGTGGGTGAGGAGGCGGAAGGTGATTCTTTTGTTGACGGGGAGCCAGTGAAGGTCTCTCAGATGTCCGGAGATGTGGCTGGAACGTGGGATGTCGAGGATGAGTCTGGCTGAGGCGTTTTGGATCCGCTGGAGTCTCTTCTGGAGCTTGACGGTGGTCCCGGCGTAGAGGGCGTTGCCGTAGTCCAGTCGGCTGGTGACGAGGGCCTGGGTGACGGTCTTCCTGGTCTCTGTGGGGATCCACCAGAAGATCTTCCGTAGCATGCGTAGGATGTTGAAGCACGCCGAGGAGACGCTGTTGACTTGCCTGGTCATGGAGAGGGAGGAGTCCAGGGTGAAGCCCAGGTTTCGTGCATGGTCTGTCGGTTTGGGTGCGGTGCCCAGGGCGGGAGGCCACCAGGAGTCGTCCCAGGCGGAGGGTGAGGAGCCCAGGATGAGGACCTCCGTCTTGTCCGAGTTCAGTTTCAGGCGGCTGGTCGTCATCCACTCGGCTACCTCTTTCATCCCTTCGTACAGGTTGGCTCTGGCGGCGGCGGGGTCGTTGGTCAGGGAGAGGATCAGCTGGGTGTCGTCGGCGTAGGAGATTATGCTGAGGTGGTGTTTGCGTACGATGGCCGCGAGGGGGCTCATGTAGACGTTGAAGAGGGTGGGGCTCAGGGATGATCCTTGGGGGACGCCGCAGATGACTTTGGAGGCTTCTGACTTGTACGGTGGTAGGCGGACTCTCTGTGTTCTTCCGTCCAGGAAGGAGATGATCCATTCCAGCGCCTTGTCCTGGATTCCGATGTTGCTGAGGCGCCGTACTAGGGTGCGGTGGCAGACCGTGTCGAATGCCGCGGAGAGGTCTAGGAGGATGAGGGCCGCTGTTTCTCCATTGTCCATCAGGGCTCGGATGTCATCGGTGGCGGCGATGAGGGCGGTCTCGGTGCTGTGTTTGGCTCGGAAGCCGGACTGTGAGGGGTCGAGGGATCCGTTCGTCTCGAGGAAGGCGGCCATCTGCTTGTTGACGGTCTTCTCGATGACTTTGGCTGGAAACGGGAGAAGCGAGATGGGGCGGTAATTCTTGAGGTCGGTGGGGTCCGCTGTTGGTTTCTTGAGTAGAGCGCTGAGTTCGGCGTGTTTCCAGCTTTCAGGGAAGATGGCGGTGTCGAAGGAGGTGTTGATGGTGTCTCGCAGGTGGGGTGCGATGACAGCGTCGGCCTTGTTGAAGACGTGGTGAGGGCAGGGGTCGGTCGGTGATCCGGAGTGGATGGAGTTCATCGTGCGGATGGTGTCTTCGGTGCTGATCGGGGTCCAGGCGTGGAGGGTGGTGGTGGGGGGGGGGTGGCTGGTCGGTCGTGGTGTGCGTTGGTTGGTTGTTGAAACTGCTGTGTATGTCCGTGATCTTGTTGTGGAAGTATGAGGCGAGGGAGTTGCAGAGGTCTTGCGATGGGGTGATGTCGTTGTTTCCTGCGCTGGGGTTGGAAAGCTCTTTCACGATGTTGAAGAGTTCCTTGCAGTTGTGTGCGTTGTTGTCCAACCGGTCCTTGAATGCAATTTTCACTCTTTTGAGGGAGAACGAAAATAAGATAGTGGAGCATTGTTCATGTATTTTATGCATGGTACTCCACAATGTATCATTTTCACCAAAGTTAAGACGAAATGCATGAAAGCTGCTTCACTGCAGGCAAATTGGCTGAGCAACCTTCTGAATAAGATTCCACTACTATTTAACCCGACATCCTTTAATTGTACCCCTATGCACACATATGCACAGAAATTGGAACAAGCATGCATACTGGTGCCCCTTTAGATATGTACACCAGTTGTGTTGCTTTAAATGCAGCACATTTTCAGGTATCGCCGTCTGGTTGCAAAAGACCCATAGCGGGCTTACCAAGAACTTGTAGTGAGTTAGAGCTCGCGCTTACCATTGGTTGTCTTTATTATTGTTACTTTTTTCTTGTGCTTGTCCCTACCCTGGATAATACCCTCATTACCATTATTTTAGCTAACTGACTTGCATCCTTCCACTGCTTACTTTTAGGGAACTATTTTTTTCTTTTCGCTTAACCATTTTATAAGAGTGCATGTATTTTGCAGCTCTCTTCCTCGTGTGGTTTTTCCAAACACTTCCCGTCCACATGCTCCATGTTGCTCTCACCCTTGTTTGTTGCTCTCTCTCGTCTGCTTCACCCTGTACTCTGTGTTGCTCTCTCCCTGTACTCTGTGTTGCTCTCTCCCTTGTGGGCCTCTCGCCCCATACCCCTGTGTTGCTCTCGTATGTGCTGCTTGCTCTCTCTCGTGTGCTTTTTCCCCACATTGGTGTTCTCTCCAGTGCATCCTTTTCCCACCTCTCCAAGTGTCTCTTCTAGATTGGGGCGTGGAAAACAGTGGTTTTTGCAGTGCAAAGAAGAGAACATAATAGATCCAAAGATTCAAGGGGCATGTCTCCATAGTCCAGTTGTTCTGAGAACAATAGGCAAAACAGATGTTTCAATAGGATCAGTGTGCATGCTTTAAACAGGTCCATCTGGTGTGGCCATAAGTATTGGAAGAGTCTCCCTCTTCACCTCTGCAGGTGCAATGCGGCATTGACCTGATGGTGTAGAGAATGTATAGGATCTTGTGGTGCTTTAACAGTCATAGTAAAGTACGTAACATTATGTGAGACTTGACAGCAGCACACTTACTTCACCAGCAAAGATATCGAATCAGGAGCAGTCAAGTGAAAAAGACAAAGAAGCCACCCAATCCTGTGTAATCATAAATCGCGCAATAAGCCGTATAAAAGTATTGATCACAGTGCTATTTGTGACAGACAACTGAAGCTGTTTTATGCGAGACCACCACAACTTGACCCATCAATGCCCATTCACTGCTATTGGCTTTTGGTCATTATTAATAAAAGTACTCAAGTCTTAATTTTAGGAAACAGAAAGAGATCAGACCCTTTAGTGGGTTGTGAAACGTCAGCCTCATAAAAGAAGCACTGATAATTGATCACAGCCAAATGCCTAAAATTACAATGGATAGGTAGATGGCCCGTGCATTCAATTACTCTTGTATTAACATTGTTAGAAACAGGGTAAGAAATTCTTATGTCTTTGGTGTAGATGAATTGAAACTGAAGATAGTAATACATTTTTTGTTAATTGGTGAATAATTATGCACAGTATAAACACAGCACATTGATATTTGCACTCGATATCTTAGGTCTTAGCTGTCAATGGGTGATTTCAATTCAAAAAGATCTTTATTCAGTCAACCAGGCCATAAAAGTAAAGAAATTAAAACATACATTGAAAAACCATCATAAGTAAAACCACACAGCATCAAAACATTGCTTACGAAGTAATCATTAAAGCCGGTCAAGGCAAACCTAGCAACCAGAACAGGAATAATACCATCAGCTGATAGGGTTAATTAAGTAAAGTGCGTACAATAAGGTGTGCAAATATCACAGATAAAAAACATTAAAACCATAGTCTGAACATCAGTTAAAAGACCAAATAAAAAATGGGGAGTTAGAACTTCATAGAGCATGAAAACAAAAATATCACCTGCAGATGCCCAGCACAACCCCACTAAATGTGTCAACCCTCCAGGGTTTTCCTGGCGCTGACAGCAGCCTTGATGAAGGCGCTCATCCTAAAGCATACGTCAGGGGTATTCAACAGTTGCAAATGAAACAGTGCTTCTCTGCACCTGCGATGGCCAAGAGTTCTTAACAATGGTTTACGAAAGCGCCTACGTGCATGATTGAAGTAGTTACATCTTCTCCCTTCTCCCATCCTTTGATCTTACAGGATCGGACAACATGATCTTTAGGATGGACACTAATAGCGGATCTTTACTTATGGTCCTCATTTATCGTCCTCCCCAAAGCATGCCCACATTTGCTGCATCTCTAGCAGAACTTTTGGCCCCTTTGATAATTAGCCATAGGAAAATTGTGCTGTTGGGCGACTTTAACCTCTGGATGAACTCTGCTGAGTTGGTCGGGCAGGCTGCCGCACTGAAGGAAATTCTTTCAGACATGAATCTCACTCAGCAGATACACTTTCCTACCCACAAAAAAGGACACAGTCTGGACCAGATTTGGTCTCAGGATATCCCTCTCATTATCAACTCCATCACCCCATGCATCTGGTCAGACCATTTTCTGATTGATTTCTCTATTACCATCACTGTGAACAGGAAACAGCTGTCTCAGCAAGGAGGGAAAGTCAGACTTTGGAAGCACGCTGACCTCCCTGCCTTTATTGACACCTTAACTTCATCCCTCCCCCCATTTGATCAGGATATTGAAGGGATTGAAGAAGCCTTTTCCAGTTGGCTACTTCAGGCTGCTAATGTTTACGCTCCCTGTTCCAACTTTCCCCGCTCTCGCACCCATGACGCTCATAGGTGGTTTACACCTCATCTTAAAGCTTTAAAGCTGCAAGTTCGTCAGAAGGAGCGTAAGTGGCGGCTGGCGTACTCAGAATCCGACAAGGCTGACTATTGTAGGGCGCGAAAGGAGTACCAGAAACTCATTCAGAAGCACAAAACCGACTATTTCTCTGAGAAAATTCTTCAATCACGTAACAAATCCAGAGATTTGTTCAACATTGTGGAGAGTCTTAGTGGCAGCGACAGAACTTCCCTAGCTGTAACTCCCACCCAGGACCTTTGCAACACATTAAATACCTTCTTCTTTAATAAGATTTGCACCATAAAGCAAAGTATTCTCACCACTTCACCCCCCTCTTCCCTGGTTGATATTTATTATAATCCTTTTACCCTGGAATCTTTCCCCCCCATTGATGCTGCCTGCCTATCTAAACTCCTCCTCAAAGTTAAATCTGGTTCCCCCGATGACATCTGCCCTCCATACATCCTGCGTGAAGTGGGAGCCGCCATCCCTGAGAGCATGCTCTCCATGATGAATGGATCCCTCTCACAGGGTTTGGTCCCTGCCAGTTTTAAAAAAGCTCTTCTGATCCCTTTGCTGAAAAAAGCTGGGGCTAATCCATCGGACCCCCTTAATTACAGGCCCATTTCTCTGCTGCCGTACTGTGCCAAGCTACTGGAGGCCCATGTTTGTGACAGCATGTCCCAATTTCTGGAAGAATCACAGTATCTTGCGCCTAACCAGGCTGGCTTCGCCCTCTTCATTCTACTGAAGCAGTCATCGTCTCAGTTCAGAACACTCTGAGGCGGAATGCCGACGAGGGGATCCATCAGGCCCTGGTACTATTAGATCTATCAGCGGCTTTCGACACGGTTGACTATACCATCTTGGTCAACCGTGTCGAACAGGCTGGTCTTAGGGGTCCTGCGCTGAGCTGGATTCGCTCATTTATTACTGGTCGCACCCAATCTGTGAGATTGGGCTCCTTTACTGCCCCCACCATTCCTACCACCTGCGGAGTCCCTCAGGGTTCCTCCTTGTCACTGCTGCTTTTTAATTTATACCTACGCCCCCTGCTGTACTCCCTCAGGAACACCAGAGTAACCATTTTCAACTACGCAGATGACTTGCAGCTCATCTTTCCTCTAAACACCGAGGACTCAGTGGTAGTGTTTCAAAACACCATGTCTCACATCCTGAGTTGGATGAGCTGCAGTCACCTGAAGCTCAACCCAGGCAAGACTGAGTTGGTCCTGCCTGGGCAGAGTGTACTTAGCTGGAACCCTGGGTTCTGGCCAGCCAGCATGGGAGCCCCTCCATCTAAATCGCTCTCAGTCAAGAGCCTAGGAATTTTTCTTAGCGAAGATCTTTCTCTGAAAAGGCAGGTCGGCGCAGTGGTGTCCTCCAGCCTGTTTCAGCTGAAGAAAATTAAGAAAATCGCTTGATTCTTCTCTCTGGAGGCGCTCACACAGATTGTCATCTCCCTGGTTTTGTCCAGACTGGATTTCTCCAATAGTCTTTATCTTGGGCTCCAGGCTGGTGAGTTAAAACGCCTCCAGCTGATTCAGAATCAGGCAACCAGACTAATTCTCAATCTACCTAAGAGGCAGTCCGTCAGACTGGGCCTAAAACAGCTACACTGGCTGCCTGTTGAGCAACGGGTGGCTTTTAAGACCGGGTGTATTCTATTTAAGTCCTCACACCAATCTGGCCCCCTATTCATCAGAGACCTGTTCAAAAAATATGACCCCCCCCCCCGCAATCTTCGCTCTATGCACAAACATCTTCTGACTGTCCCTCTTTACAAAAGGAAGCGTCTTGGAGGTTGCTGTTTTGACCACCTTGCGGCCACCTTCTGGAACTCCCTTCCTCTTCACCTTAAAATGTGTGACAACATTCTTAGCTTCAGGCACTCCCTCAAAACATGGCTCTTTTCCCAAGCGTTCTGATGAGCTCTTCTATGCTTCCTCTGATTGATGCGTTGTGTTCCTGTCTATAGCGCCATGAAGCCCCCGGGCGAACGAGCGCTCTATAAATACATTTCAATATCAATATCAATACAGAGAAAACATGTAATGTAGCAGAGACTGCTTAGACAGGAAGGGGCTGATCTGCCCAGAGCAACAGAAGATTTATCCAAGCACTGAAGCCACCACACTGTGCTAGATCTAAAAAGAAGGGACCTCTCCCAGTGGGTGAGTTCTAGTGAGGGATACAAAGCGGGCTGCGCAGAAGCGAATGACCTATAAAAGGATTGCACTGTGCATTTCGTTGGTTCGACTCGAAGTCTACTATCTTTGCAAAATTGTAAATACATTTGTTTGACCCCCAGTTCATCTTCTTTCTTTATATTTAGGTTGAGAGCCTGAGAGGAGAATAGAGAAGACAACTCCAGGGTCTGTAAAGATTTTGATATATACCTCAGCCACGGTATAGCATGACCTTTGTTCATGCTGAGCCAATCCATAATGACATCTCTGCAGAACGTAGCTTGAGGATTGACCCATACGCTAATCCATAGCAAAAAATGGAGCCACATGAACCCTGTTCTCTATGTACAGCTGTTTTAACTGTGTGGACAATATAACTAGGGCAGTTGGTGGGAGGTGTAGGAGCCTCTGACAAAAGTGATTTTCCTCAGTCTGGAGCAAAGAACTATTATGATAGCCCCACATCCCTGCCCCGTACACAGCTGCCGGGACACATTGGGCATTATACACTTTCGAAATGGGTGAAATGGTGCCTTTGGTTGTAGGGCTGGTAAGTTTCAAAACAGCTCCCACCGCTCTACTAAGCTTGAGAGGAGAGTAGGCCAACTGGGTTTCAATGCATGTGTAACATCCCGTGAGTAATATAAAGAAATATGAGCAGTAAATGTTCTGAGAGAGGATACTTTTCTGTGGCATGAATATTTTATATTGGTCAATTCATAAATTGGTTGGCTGGTACAAAATGTTGTCGTCTATTCTAAATCCCTAGTAGATTTGGAACCCACTCATATTTATTATGTCAAGTGGGTATAGTTATAGGCTGTATACTACAAGTTTTCTTTTTTTAATATTTGGGATATTTGAATACTGATTTTAAAAGCTTACTTTTCATTGAAACACCTTGCGTAGCCTTTTCGGCGAATTGTGTGTGACCCTTCGGCACTCAGTGACTTTGTAATCAATTTGTGAAGCAATGAAACCGTTAAAGGAACTGGTTCTCCCTTGACCTGCAAAAAACAGTGAGAAACCCACTGAACACTCCACAAGCGACATGGCTGAGCATTTTCCTAGTGCGGTGAGGTGGGCAGATACCTCTGATAATTTTTTATCCTTACTCAGAAGGGCTTTCAACTTTAACGGTTTCAGTTTATTTATGCACCTTAACTGTACCATCTGTTTTCGTTCAAGGAGGCAAATAAAATGTGCGTTTGGGGTTTACATTTGTGATTAATCAATCCTACTACAAAATCCAAAATGCTAAAAATCGCCATCTTAACCATAAGAATAGGTGACATTGTCATGGTCACATACGGCCTTCATGTACAGCCTAGTCCACTAGGCACTTCCCATTTTTGACAATGCTGGGCGATTTGCCAATTCCATCTGCGGAGTTGAACAACTAGGAAAACATACTATTGTAAACACATACTGCTTGTTCTATATTTTATCCAATCAATTTAACTTGCTGACACTGCCTAGCAAGCTCTGCTTCAGATGAAGCTGGCTAGTTAAGTGAAGTGAAGCATATCAAATCAGTACTCCCAATTGCTACTAGATAGCATACAGCTGTGTTGGGTGGTTAGCACTGATCTACTATGGCCTTGTGTGCATCCTATCAAGCTGGCACACAATATTTTCTGCCAGAGTCTTGTTTATCAGCTCCCTTACAGCAGGCTTTAATGACATGCCATATTACAACTTAATGAACAGACCCTCGTTTGATTTTCATGTGAATCACTGCAATCTAAAAAAGGAAACTGCTCAGCAAAGTTTGCTTGAGTATCAACACAGATCTGATCTGATAGATTTTACCAGAATCCAGGAGACATCATTGGATATGTAGGACCTAATCATCTGTTAACTTAGGGCCATCATTCGAAGAGCTCCGCTGTGACCATGCACATTTCAAATGTACTACTCTAGCATCTGTTGATGTATAATTTTATTATTGGAATAAAATTGTACGCCGCCTTTGAAGTACGATATTAAAGCAGTTGATAGTCTCAACATGTTTAGGTATTTAAGCTTAGTTCAACTTGTAGTTTGACAAATTATTTCTTTACTTTATTGATTTGCCTTCAGATTTATTTTTATCATTATGCCTTCATTACAACTTGCACTCAAATATGACATATAATCAAGTCAACGAATGTTCAAAAAACGATTTTACGAAAATACAGTTTTGACACAATATACTGTGCGCCTGGTTACCCAATGCATTTCGGGCCGCAGCCCTTCGTCAGGGGAATAATATCTGTAATTATTAGGTTTAAAGTATTTTATTGCAGCATTGAAAGAAAAAGGCAACAATACAAACAAATAACCACAGGTGCCCCTCATGAAATAGTGCATACAGTTCGTCACAGACGTGAAATCCGTTCGTGCAGTGCGATGGGCACATCCTGTTCAAGAGTCTTATGGCTAGTGCACCTGTGGGAGGGACAAACCAAAAGGGAAAAGAAAAACGATACCCCCCCAACCAACTGCCCCCCACACATCCCACCCGATTCCCCCCCCCCACCCCCTGTACTGTGCTAACAATCTTTCTCCTCTTCGCCATGGCCGCTTAGTCATCCATTCCCCCCCCCCCCCCCCTCCCCCAGCCATATCCCAGGCAACTCAGGTGGACGGGGCTGACTGGGACGTCAGCCGTAGCAATCTGAGGTATCTAGGGCAAGTAATTTCTTTAAATTCTGATCGTAACAGTGTATGGAATGGTGACCACAGCTCCTCAAATGTGTCCACATCCCCCGCCACCACCAGGGACATCTTCTCCATGCCTAAGACATGCCACAACCTATGTAGCCAACCAACAACAGTAGGAAGCGTGGTAGTGCGCCAGTGAATGAGTATATTCTGAATCGCCGATCCCAAGGCAATCGCTATCTGCCTACCCTTCTTAGATCTTAGGGGGTACATCAAGCCGTTTGGTAAGCCTAGCAGAACATAGTCAGGGAAGCGGGGTAATTCAATCTCGAAGCATCGGTCTATCTCATTCAGCACCTCCTCCCAGTAGGGATTCAGTAGGGGGCATTCCCATAGTATATGAGTGAGTGTGCCAGTCTGTCCGCAGTCTCGCCAACAGGTCCGGGGTATAGAGTGGTTCATTTTGTGAAGTTTCTCGGGGGTGCGATACCAGTAAGTGGAAATTTTAGTGAATGTCTCAGTGAGCCCAGTGTGATAAGCAGAGTGTCGTGCCCGGTAGGAGATGTGGTCCCAGTCAGTGTGGCTCAGCGATCGTCCTAGCTCCCGCTCCCAGCGTTCTCGTCCGGGATTGTAGATATGAAAAGGGGGGGGCTGTAACAGTTTATAGAGGTCAGAGATTAGCTTGGCGTCTGGCGTGTCACCAGCCATCGTTCATATGGCGTGAGCTTCCGGTCCGCCGAGGCTCGTACCTGCGGCTGGAGCACCCAGTGACGCGCCTGCATGTATCTCATGCGCTCCGTCTCGGGCAGGCCGAAGTCCCGCCGAAGATCCTGGAAGGAGACGGCACCCTCCGGGCCATACATATGGAATAGGGCGGAGCACCGGGCTGCCCGCCAAAGCTCGAAGGCTCCAGGTTCCATACCAGGGCTAAAGTCTGGGTTTCCGAGTATCGGTGTAAAGGGGGAAGGAAAGGTGGTAAGGTCGTGTTTGGTAGACACGGAGTCCCATACTTGGAGCGGAACCCGCGTGATGAAGGACGCATAGAGGTTGGGGGGACGGTGGGCTCTGCGTAGGAAGGGCACTTCCTGCAGTGTCCTGCCCGCCACCGCCTGGTCCTGAAACAACCAATGTTTATCTGATTCCCACCGCCTCCACTCTACTAGGTAACGTAGTTGTGCAGCTTGGAAATTCTTGTGCAAGTCCGGTATGCCGAGCCCTCCGGACTCAGGCGCCAGCGTGGATATGGTTCTTTTGAGCCTGGGTTTGCGACCTTGCCATACAAAGCGTGTTATATCAGACTGGGTCTGTCTGAGCCACCCCTTGGGGGGTTGTAACGGGAGGGCCCGAAAGAGATACAGGACTTGCGGTAGAAGGGTCATTTTCACCGCAGCTATTCTGCCCAGCAACGGCAATGTGCCCTTGTCCCAGCGGGCCAGTTCTTCCTTAATTTTCTTGCTTAAGGTCGTGTAGTTGGCTGTGACCATGGCAGGAAGAGAGAGCGCTAAAAGAATCCCCAGGTAGGGCACCTGGTCTTTAGACCAGCTCAGCGGAAAAAGCCTCTGTAAGTCAGCTCTGGTGGTGTCGGACAGCGAGATGTCGAGGGCTGCCGATTTCCCAAAGTTTACTTTGAAACCTGCCACAGTCGTGAAGGTTTCCAGCTCCTCAATACAAGCAGGCAACGACCTCCTAGGGTCGTCGAGCGTCAGGATCACGTCGTCCGCGTAAAGACTAAGGGTGTGGATAAACTCCCCCATGCGGACGCCTGTAACATCAGGGTTCTGGCGAACCCGTTGAGCAAATGGCTCCATATAGAGGGCGAAAAGTAGTGGCGATAACGGGCACCCCTGCCTGGTGCCCCTCTCTATCGTGAACTTCTGGGAGCTGCAACCGTTCACTCTCACCACTGCGGACGGGAATCGATAGCAATTGAATACCAGGTGCCTAAACCTCTCCCCTATGCCAAATTTACTCAGCACTTTCTCTAGGTAAGGCCAGTGCACCCTATCGAACGCTTTCTCTGCGTCGATAGAGAGGAGCATGCGTTCCCCGGGAATCCGGGAGGCCTTCTCCAGTATGTGGGTCACCCTTTTAGTATTATCGACTGTCTGCCTGCCCGGGACAAACCCGGCACGGTCCGGGTCAACCATACCCGGCAGGTGGAGTGCCAGACGTGCTGCAAGGATACTGGTGAATATCTTTAGGTCCGAGTTTAGGAGTGGGATCGGGCGGTAGGATCCGCACTCAGTCCGGTCCTTGCCCGGTTTAGGGATCACCGACACCGTCGCTTGAAGGAACTCCAGAGGGATAGCACCCGGTTCAGAGAATGAGTTAAACAGGCGCGTCAACAGTGGTGCCAGGTCTTGGCAAAAGGTCTTATAGAAGAGAGGTATAAAGCCACCGGGCCCCGGAGCTTTCCCGTGTTTGAGTCGGGAAATGGCCGTAACCACCTCCTCAATCCGGATCTCCCGCTCAAGATGTTGGGCCTGGTCCGGCGTGAGGGATGGGAGAGCCACCGACTCCAAATAGTCAGTCTCGGCTTGCGCTGAGGGGGGGACACCGGCGTAGAGGTTGGCGTAGTATCTACGGAAGCCCTCCGCAATCTGGCCATCCTCCGTGACTGTTCCCCCAGTGGGGACCGCCAGTTCTTTCACCCGATGCTGCTGATGTTGTACGCGGAGTTTATGCGCAAGGAGCCGGCCACACCTGTCTCCGCCAGTGTAGTATTTGTGTTTCAGGCGTAGTACGGCGTACTCCGCTCTGTCCATGTTGAGCGCGGACAGGAGCTTTCTAGCAGCCTTAAGTTGCCTCCAGACTCGAGGGGCTCCTGTCCGTTGATGCACCTGTTCTAGCTCCCTCACCTTGCGTGTGAGTTCGTCCTTTTTTAGCGGACGGTCTCTATTCTCCGCTGAGGAGACTGCAATAAACTCGCCGCGGAGCACCGCCTTTAAGGCGGCCATTGTGTCGGGCGGGTGGTGTCATCATTGTCATTGTGACGCTTGTACTCCTCTATGGACTCGCGGATATGCTTCACTACGGATTGTTTGTGCAGCAAAGTGTCCCTGAAACGCCAGACCCCTCGTGAGGGAGACACCGGAGATAATTGGAAAGTGCTCTCTACCGGGGCGTGATCAGAGAGAGACAAGACTCCTATATCGGCGGCCGAGGCCAGCTCATACATCGGACCCGTCACCAGGAGATGGTCCAGTCTCACATAGGATTTGTGGGCATGAGAATAGTATGAATAGGCACGGGTCGTAGGATAGAGGCGGCGCCACATATCATGCATGTCAAGATCCTCCAGACGGGACCTAATCGAGCTCGAGAGCTCCCCCGATTGTAGGCGTCTTTGCGCTGACCTGTCCAGGGACGTATCAAAAACCATATTCAAGCCCCCCCCAATGACGATGTGTCTGTCAGGAGTGGTTGTCAGGTCTTCCAGCGCCCTGTGCAAAAACTGTTCCTGATGGTCGTTGGGGCTATATATCGAGCCTACAGTGAACACCAGACCTCCCACCCTGACTCTGTATGCCAAAAGTCTCCCTTTTTGTTCCGCTACCTTTTGCATTATCTCCCCCTTGAACCTCCTAGACATCATGATCGCTATACCCGCTGTTTTGGAAGCGCAGGAAGAGAAGAGCTGCGTGGGGAATTTCGGGGTTCGCAGCCTGTGGCAGTCTTTAGCTAAAAGATGAGTCTCCTGTAGAAGACAGATGTCTGCCTGCGAGTCTTCTAGTAGGGACAATACAGCTTTCCGTTTGACCGGATTATTCAGCCCCTTCACATTCAGGGTGACAATCTTAAGGGTCATCAGTGACGGGAATACTACTATCGCTCAGCAAGTCGGGCACGGTCCGCCGGACTAAACTCAAAGGCAACAGAACGCAGCCACAGCACACAGTGATAGTAAACAACATCATAGCACAGTACAGTCCCCGGGTCCCCACCCCCCCAACCCTGAGGACCCCCTCCCTCGAACCCAACGCCCCCCCCCGCCGCCCTGTGAACGCCCCAAACCCCAAACTCACCCATTCAACTCCCTCGGCCACCCCCCTCACCCCCAACCATGCATAGCACTTCATTGTCCCAGTCTGGTCCTCAACGGACAAGGCCGTGAAAAACTGTTCACGTGGACGTCCAGCCACCACCTCCAGTGCCCCCGCCACCCCCCACCTCCGGAACCCCCGCACCTGCAATGAAGATAAGGCTACTGCAGTCTCCCCCCGGAGTGTGTTCAGGCCGTCAAGGCCACATCACCAGTCGCCGTAGTCCTAGAAGCCTCCTGTATGGCGCTGGACATTTCCGCTCGGATCGTAGGCGAGTCGGGTCTCGTGGGTGGCGGCGGGGAACGCCGTCCCCCGGCTAGCTGCCAGCCATCTCGCGTGCTCCGCCTACGGCGAGGCGCTGGAGTGTCTGTGTCCGTCACAGTGATTCCCAGCACTCCGCAAACGTCCTGGAGGGATCGGAGCTGGTGTAGAGCCCCATTCCAGCGAAAGATGAGTCAAAAGGGATGTCCCCACGAATACTGTGTGTCATGTTCCTTCAAAAAGTCTGTAGCAATTTTAAAGGCCTTCCTTTTCTGCAGCGTTATTGCGGACAGATCCTGATACAGAGCCACTTGATGGTCTCGGAAACGTAAAGGTTGTTGTTGTCTGGCCTCACGGAGAATCCGCTCCTTCAGGGGGAAGTCCGGCAGGAAGGCCAAAATGTCCGGAGGAGACGTCGAGGCCCTACGGGGCCGACCAACTCTATGTGCCCTGTCGATTCGGATCGGGAAGTCTTCAGATTCTCCCAGAATTTCACGATACAGGGCCCCTAAGTAGGCGGCCACATCCTCACCCTCCTCGCTGGATGGAACGCCTCGGACCCGTATGTTACGTCTAGACCTGTTTTCAAGGTCCTCGGCATGGGCCTGTAGGTCAATCTGCTGGTCTCTCAGCCTCAGGACCTCCTGTTGCAAATGAGTGATTTCCTCATCTCTGGAGTGGCCAGCCGCCTCCACCGTGTTCACTCTTTCTCCCAAGGAGTCAACCTCTCTCCGAACTTCTCGAACCTCCCCGGCCACCTCCTGTTTTAGGGCTTGAAAGTCCTCCCTCAAAGAGCTGAACAGTGACTCCAGAAAAGATCTAGTTACCGGGGGTTCCCCGCCTTCCGCACCTCGAGAGCTGGTCGGGGGGCTCGGGGCTGGCTGGTTCCTGTCTTGCCTCGGGGCGCCTCTGCCCAGCATGTCCGGCAAGGTCCGGTCTCCCTTCTTCGACCATCTGGCATTCGACATCGTGGGGGGGGGACGCACCAAGGCCCACGTTCTATGGCGAGGAAGGGGTCCGGGCTCGTACAGCAGTTCGTTAGAAGGTGGCAATCCTCACCTCACGCGGAATCTTCGGGCGCCGATGCAGGCCTAACCCCAGTTAGGCGCCTCCAATTGCCTTGAGCGAGGGTTGCTCCACAGGGCCGGCGTGATCAGTCCGCCCTCGTCCAAGATGGCAGTCCGCCTCGGCCTGGGGGACCAGCGTCAGTGTGGCGCAATCTCGTCTCCTGGGCTATATGTGTGCTGCTCCTCTCCGACCAGGGCCCGGGTCAAGATCCTCCGGTACAATGAGAGCACTACGGGACAGTCCTCCCACTGGCCGTCACACCACACCACATCCAGCGACTCCGTCTAGGCCTGCTCTCGGGGATCGCAGCACTCATCCCTCGCTGGCCCCCTCGATTACAGCGTGGCCGGAGGCCGGCCGAGCGGGTCGTTCCGTGGCCGGGACCGGAGAAGGATCAGGTCCCGCGGGCAGCGGAGGCGACTGTGAGTGTTCGAGGGGTTGGAATCGCCCGATAGTGGCGCAGAGCGGGGCTCGGGCCGGGCCATGTGGCACAGGCCTCACGGCCTACCTAATCCCCGGGCTTGCATAGCCGCTTCCTGTCGGCTCCGCCTCTCCACTCTCCGCTAATGCGGCTCCGCTCCGCAGGGGAAGGTCGTTTCCAGGCCACGTCGGGGTCTCAGCGTCCGAGCACCCGCAAGCCGCTTGTCCACTCCGTGCTCCGAGCCTCCCTCGCCGGAACTCTGGCGGTCTGTGATCGAAGGGACCCCGGCACCTCGGCGGTTCCTAGGATGGCTCTCGCCGCGGGCCGGTTCCCAAGCGGCTCCGCCGCCGCAGCAGGGAAATTAAGGGCTGCGGACTGCTCTACACCACGGCGGGGTGCACTGGGTGCGTTTTCTGCTGGTTCTGGGGGAGATCAGCGGTAGAAAACGGTGCAGGGTTTCCAGGGGCTCGGGAGCTCACAGCAAGAGCGTCCTCTCAGCCCGCCATCTTGGCCACGCCCCATATCTGTAATTTTTAAAGGAAACTTTAGGTCAGTCGCCACACATAACCTTGAATCAGTTCATTAACTGAGTTTAATATGCAGATCTTGCTTGGTAATCTCGTGATTTTTAACGAAAAGGTGATCCCGGGATCACAGTATATTGTGTCGAAACTGTATTTTCCCATCATGAAGAAGAAATGATAATAAGGAAAGAAGGCTATTAAAAAGTTTCAAATTAATATCCAAGATCAAACGAAGAAAACATTTGATTTGAAAAATCATTTTTTTTTAACATTCGTTGGCTTGATTACATGTCCTATTTGAGTGCGAGTGGGGGACGCCCCTCTTTTGTGGAGGACCATGCAACTGATTGTTGATATTCATTCCTTTCACTCGGAAGGATTAACCCACCAGCACCACCCGCTTTTTTCACACGGATCAATCTGATTACATTGGAGTGCGTCAGACTATAAAACTATACTGTTTCATTATAACTTGGCCACAAATCCTAATGCGTCCAATTTGATATTCCAGCTTAACTGCTAGTTGCACTAGATTTTGCCTCAGCTTTTTTCACCAGGTAAATCCTGGTGCAAATCTTACAGGAAGAAGGGCATATTTTGAATTTGTGCAACTCAGAACAGGGGAATACATGTACGAGTAGTGAATTATCGGCCATTCCAAGGTAAAAATCTCACTGTCGTGAATTGTTTGTGCACCAGGTAAATACCATGCCTCATGCTTTTGGCACTTACCAGATACGCAGGCTGCACACAGGCCTACATCCACATTATTTCGAGAGCATTTAGTCTTCTTCACATCACTTATGGATTTCTTTGAGCTTTATAGATTGGGCAAGGGAGTTCTCTGTTTTATCCCTTTGTTTGCAAAAAACATAAAAAGAGGATAACTAATCAAACTTAACATTGTTATTAAGTAATCCATTGTTGGAAGTGGGGGTCCTTATCCCTCACCGCTGCCACCAAATGCTGGAGACGGGAGTCCCTGTCCCACACTGATGTCGCCAAGTGTGAGATCCGGACCCCTCGTTTCAACGTTAGGCTAAGTAAGGACACTGTCTGAGATAGCCCTGCTCACCCTTTTAGTAGCTTGGCACGAGCAGCCATGCTTATCTCCAAGGCACAAGTGAACAGTATGTGCAACCACACTCACAACAACACAATGATGTCACCACAAATAGACTCCACACGAGTTTTGATAAAACAAGTATAATCTTTATATAAGAAAATAAACGTTCTGACCACACGATTCAAAACCAACATATAATAATGGGTAGTATGCCTTCCGATGGATTGGTAGGTTCTACTCCCAACCACCGCTTCTAACCAACAGCTAAGCTTACTTTTAACCGTTTCCAAAAGGTTAGGCAAGTTGTATCACACACGTTTCTAAGGAAAATAAATACTACAATGCGTAACGATATACTCCTGTACTGTGCAATAGAAAAACAATGCCATATATAGCGCCACAGTCATGTACTTTGCAATAGAAGGAATAATGCAATGCCTATCATTACCAGCATGCCCTGTGCAAGGAAGAAACAAAGCAATGCGTCATGCTACAATCATGTACTGTGCAATGAAAAATAATGCAATGCGCCATGTCATGATCCGGTTCTGGGCGATGAAGAAATAATGCAATGCGCCACGTTACAATCATGTACTCTGCAAGGGAAAAATAAGGAAGTGTGTAGCGCACCAAGCATGTAGTTCGTCAGGCACAAATAAGGTCAGGCGTCATACGACAGTTCGATAGTTCGTTAGCAATAATGCAAAGTGTAATACGACAGTTTAGGTGCTCCGTTAACAGTTCTCCCAAATATGGATCAATGATGACACAAAAGTACCGCTTCTCACTCCGGCCCCAGTACTGCCCCTCCTTGAGCCAACACAGGCCTAGATCCGAGCCGAAGCAACAGGCTTGCGCAGCTGACAGAAGCGAGAGGCTGAGAGTGTTCCTCCGGACCCTCACCCCACCCCAGGTGGTGATCCACATTACCTGGGGGGGGGGGGGCGACCCCACTCTCCTCTCCTTTTTCAGCGACTTGGGCCTTGATCCAGAACTCTGGCAGCTCAGCTACTCCGGGGCTGCCGGTTTGGGCCGCTGCTGTTTCACTCCGGGAGCCCAACGACCTGGCCCTCCTTCCGGCAGTCTCTGTGGACACCGATACCTGCCCTCAGCACTGTGGAGACTTACTTCGAATTCGGTGCACACACTACCCAGGCACTCCTAACCAGGGCCTCTGGTTGCACCTCGACACGCACTCTGCTCGTCCGAGTCTCACCTCTTCTCACAGTGCACACGATGACCAGGCGCTCTTCACCAACGCTCTGGCTTGCACCACGACACACACCCTGCACGTCTGAGACTCACTTCTTCATTCGGTGCACACAGCGACCAAGCGCTCCTCACCAACGCCTTGGCTTCACCACGACACGCATCCTGCGCATCAGAGACTCAGCTTACTCCTGTATGCCCACGATAGCAAAG
The DNA here is from genome assembly GCF_964263255.1 of Lissotriton vulgaris. Lineage (NCBI taxonomy): Eukaryota > Metazoa > Chordata > Amphibia > Caudata > Salamandridae > Lissotriton > Lissotriton vulgaris. The sequence goes on from NW_028252083.1 coordinate 46,403, forward strand.
TACAACTTCTGAGGGTCTCAAGCTGCAAAAGCACGCGCACACCGCGTTGTTTGTGACTTCCCCGGAAACTTTTATTTTCCTGTGTTTCCAAACAGGGAGCCAGCTGACCTCGGGCCCTTGGGGTTCAAGTCACAGCACAGTCTTCGTCAAGCAGTGGTATCCAGCGCCTCCAAGCACAGTCCCAACAGCCTCTTCCTTGGTTAGAACAGCAAACTGCAGACCAGCCCAAGATCACGAAGCAAGAGTTGGTCTTTCTCCAACAGTCTCTTCAGTTGGTCCTTCCTTAGCACAGGTTCCTCTTGACCACGAAATGGGTCCAAGCCTTTTCAGTCTCAATCCATTTCTGTTTCATTCCAACGTTCCAACGTTCAGGGGTTTCAGCTCTCATAGTTATACCCCTTAATGCCTTTGAAGTCTGTTGTGCTCAGGGGTCCCTGACCCCTCCCTAAATCAGTTCTGTGTGTCTCCTTCCCAGTGTCACCTTTCCCCCTTTGATACTGGGGGTCTTGATCATTAATCACTCAGCAGGAGATGGGTCAATTGTTTTATAGCCCCCGCCCAGGCCTTTTCACCTCCCGGGCATCTCCTCCCCGTACTCTCAAGATGCAGGGCAGCCTGGTGCCATCTCAACCCCTCCCTGGGTCAAGACCTCTCCCAGCTCCTCTCACCTCTCAGATCCAGTCAATCCACATTCAGCAGAGACACACAAAAATGCTTAAAGCACAAAACTCAGCCACTTTCTAAAAGAGTGGTTTCTGAACACACAGTGACAAAACCACTTTCACAGAAAGATGTGGTATGACACTGTGAGTTTATACATACTAAACTTCACCTCTCCATTTTAAACTTATAGGAAACTAGGCTAACAAACACAACACCCAGCCTCCCCCATTCTGTCCTATGGGCAGGATGGCCTTTCAGCAGTGAAAAACGAAATGGAGTGTTTTTCACTGTCAGGACATAACACTCACCTTAGTATATGTCCTGTCTTTTACTTACTCTGCACCCTGCCTAAGGATTATCCGGGACCTACCACAGGGGTGCCCAATGTGTATGCAAAAGGGAAAGTAAGGCCTGACAAATGGTTGCACTAGTCAGGACAACATGCTAACTTAGCAAGCTGCGCGCAGGCCCTACACTGCAGGCCTGAGTTCCCTTCTCCACACGCCTTTGCATTACTAGACCTGGCACACACAGTGCACATTTCTAGGGACTTTACTAGTAAGGCAAACATACCCATCATGGCCAACCAATTACCATTACACTTTACATAGGGAACACTTGTACTTTGACACTGATCAGCAGTGGCAAAGTACCCAAAGCATCTAAATTGGCATCTCTAGGTCAGGAAAACGGTCTAGGGGGGAAGCAAAAAGTTTAGGGAAACTTAAGCCAAAAAGGGGAAGTCCTACATCCATGTTATCTTTATCTTCAGTGCATCAATGCTGTGTCTTCGGTTATACAGGTAGTTCTCTAGGGAGATATGCAAGGTGTAGTCTCTGATCCAGATCTTGACTGTAAAATGCTACAAGCGCAAAGATGAAACAGAAGTAATCTTGAATGTAACAATTTCAGGATATTTCAAAAGATGTTGCGGTGAAACTTTGGGCCCGAGGTGCATTCACCAGTTCCCTGTTTTTGTTGTGACCGAGGGCTTGGGAGCTTTGTTTCTTAAATGTTTTATGGTTAAGGTGGTCCTTCTCTCTGCTCTAGTCTTTTTTCTACGCATTCTCTCAGGTTTTCATGTCAACCAGTGTTTTGCCTGAATTGCCTTTCTGCTGGGGATTCTCTGATACCATGCTTGAATCAGAACAGAGGTTTCTTATTTTATCCCAAACGCAATATTTTTCCCTACAAATCTAAGCCTCTGTTTACTGTGTTTAATTCCACTGGTAAGGGAGGATAAGTTGTCTGTGGGATACACTCAGTCACTGCATCAATCCATCAATTTGTTGTTGTTTCTTTAAAAAAAAAGCCTTCATGTGTTGCAGTCATCTGCCTTCCATCTGGTTTGTGTTCTGGGTGTACTCGAAAGTAAGGTCGCGGAAGTGCTAATATTCCAATTATGTACCTTTAGCCTTCCATGATTTCCAAATCCAGCTTTCCTTGTCACAGTCCTTCATTCCTCCTTTCCACTGCTTTCACTCCCAGTCTGTTGCTTGATACCTGTATACCTATTCTGTAGTTTGAGAGCAAAGTACAGAGAAAGGCAGCTTTAAAAGAATGTTTTATGAACAGGAGGAAACTGACGTGCTTCTCTGCAGACTGAGGAATCGCTGCTCATGTTGAGACCATGATGAGGAAGACCAGACTCATAATAAAGAAGATTAGAGATAAGTAATCAGCACGGTATCGAAATGAGGAGCATTATTGAAATGAAGTTCCTCTGGATCTTTTTCTGATCTTGCTGTGCAGGGTTGTTTAGGTGAAATTCGTTTAAATGCTATATTTGCTTCCATATTCAAGTAATGCTGACATGGCAGGGGAAACCTCCGTTGCATCTTGCACTGCACAGTCATTATTTTGTAACTTATATCAGCATTGACATTTTGTGTAAGACAATGGTCATCAATGCATATTTCTTACTTGTTTCGGACTTTTTACTAAAATACTTGCTTTCATATTGCAGGTAATTTGTAAAGTTTCCTATTGTTCAGTGGCTGATGTAGACAAGGCTGTTGCTGCAGCAAAAGATGCCTTTGAAAATGGAGAGTGGGGAAAGATGAATGCGAGGGACAGAGGCAGGTTACTGTACAGGTGAGTAGCGGATTACTTTTATATCTGGAAATAAAGGCCCTTGCCTGTGGGTTTGACTCTAACATTCAATTTTTTTTAATTGATGAAAAATCAAAGTAATGTAGCATTTAGTACGAAGGGAAGTTTGCGAAAGTCAATATGATCCCACGAGAAAGTGGGTAAGAAGTGAAACCTGTCCAAGTGGATTGTCCTGGGTATAAAAACATGCTATGCCCTTGTCAAGAAGGGTCCTTCAAAGGCTCCTTGTTCTACAAAGACCAAGGCTGCTTCACCGTCATTTGCAAGATATGTTTCTCTTTTGGTCATCCGCTAGTTGGCAAAATCGATGTCCATGCAGAGGTTCACCTACCACAGCCAAGTCCACAAATTAGGGCATTTTGTCCACGCGGCTCAGCAGGACATCGTAGTGTGGGTCCACTCCATAGTGAGTACACTCCAAAGACCCTACACCTTTTGAGAGGTATTGCTAGGATCTTTATCCGAAAGAAGAGGGGTCTGTAGTTAGAAGTATCCATCACAAGAACAAATTACTTACCCAGCAGATTCCTCCACTCCCACCCTCCTTCCAACTCTGTGGAGAGGACACTTATAACTGTTGAAAAAGGTCCCAATGTAGATGTGATACATTGTCACCTCCAATTTGTAGGCTGACCCACTATTGAAGGTGCAAAAAAAAGTTAAAGATAACGGATGTCAGTGTGCAGGCCCAGCACCATATGTAGCTCCACTCGTCACTTTTGGAGGTAGTGTGAGGCTGCCTCAGAGTCCGATGGCCCCACCTGCCGGGGCGCTGGAGCAATTGCTTGGAAAATTGGTATTGCTCCCTCGTATAGTCAAAAAGTGATGTATCTTCAGTTAGATAAATTATCCACCAGAGACAGTATCACCAAAAGTTATATTGCGTTTGAGATAAAATAGGAAACCCTTGTTCTGATCCAATAGTTATTTTCTAGTTATTGATGTTCTTTTCCTTTGGACTAGTCCAAAGGGTCCTAGCTCTATTGAAATAGTTGTAGAAGCCCCATAAAAACAAAGGCAAGGCCATGAAACAGGAGCACCCCATTACACGTTTGGACGTTGATGTCCTCGTTAGTGATGCAAGACTTGAATCCCTTGATCATAACGACAGGAGCACCACATCTGGACATACTGTTCCCACTTAGGGTAACCCACTTTGATAGTAAATATATGATATATGGAAATTCCTAAATAAATCAAAACCTCCGGTAATTGTTCTGCAGTTATCAACTCAAGAAGCCGCTCGCCAAAGAGGCCAGAAAAGCTGGTATGCTTCTGGAATTGCCTTCGTTGCTGCTCAAAGGGTGCATTATGTAGCTGCTCATGCTGGATTGTTCCTTTTGAATAGACTTGACTGAATTTCGTATGATTACTCCCAATCTGACTAGTGCAAACAAGCAAAACAAAAGTGATGGTATGCGCCCAGAGTATTCACCAGTGATTCATATTCAAGCTTTCCCACCAGTGATGTTTAGGCTGCCGAGATCAATATGTCTTACTTGGAAGTAAATACCTGCTCTTTTTTCCTTCTGCATGCTCCTGTTGTCCGTGAAGGCTCGCAGACCTCATGGAAGAGCACCAAGAGGAGCTGGCCACAATTGAAGCCATCGACTCTGGAGCAGTGTACACCCTGGCATTGAAGACGCATGTGGGAATGTCTGTGCAGACCTTCAGATACTTTGCTGGCTGGTGTGACAAAATTCAGGTAAGGTGAATGCAGGGCTTAGTGCTGATGGGCTTGCTGGTTGGCAGCGCTGAAACCAACAGGCGTTACAGTGGACCTCATTTTATTGCGCGTGGACCAGCTGGCCATGCCACTTAACACGCTTGGCCATTTTGTCTGGCATCTTTAACGTCCGATGGAAATTACTAAATTGTGTATTTCGTCATAAGCACTATGCTTATACAGTACACTGTTTTGTTGATATTTACTGAATGCCCTCTGAAAAATGTTTAGTAACGGGGCATTATGGTATATAGTTAAAATAAAGTTATTTATGTGAGCAGTAGATTGTTTTCTTTTCATTTTAATAAGGAGGAGCTTCTGCTCTGTCATGTTCTGAGCAAGTTGTAGTTATATTTATCGCAAGTAGAGATCAAAACAATTTGTTTTGAAGAATCACTCTCGGTCAGGCAGAGAGAATACATGTACGGTGAGCTATGTGGATATGACGTGAGACGCATGCCTTCCTCTCTAGGCATGTGGTTCTCAGCAGAATGCAGGATGAGGATTAAACCCGCCAACGAGCCAGATGTTTTAGGTCCTGCTGTGCCGTTGTCCAGTCCATTCTTGCGGGAGAGGACTCCTCCATTTCCTAGAAGGGAAATTGAATGTATCCGCTGAAAAATCTCCCCATCCCCCGGACTCCCACAAGCTGCAGAGAGCCATGTGCGTGGTTCTGGCTTCATAGTGTATTCTCAGGGATGAGGTGACCTCTACCCCTTCATCAGCATCAGGTTGCATCAACACTGCCCATGGGACATCCACCCTGCAAAGATGGAGTTGAGATCACTTTTCTCATCCAAGCTCATTTAACGCAAGAGGAAGAAGCCAGGGTCTTTAAGACACATCTGAAGAGAGTGGTGCCCAGTGTTGTGGGTGGATTGGAGGCCCTATCTGCCCTGTCTCAAAGACGCAGGCAAAGTCCTCTTGGGTGAGGGAGGGTCATCAGAGACATTGGGAGCTAGCGCCATCAACTGTTCTATCTGATTTTTATGGACATACTTTTTTTTATTCATTTTGACAGTTCCCACAGCAGCTGTCTGGTGTCGTCATTTTGAGAATTCATCAAAATGAGATAAAACTGTTACTGAACATACCTTAATTCTAGTATTGCGTACTTAGATGGTGAGCTTCCATGCTCTTCTCTCAATACATGAGTAATTTCTGGTAAACTTACCAACGTCTATTCATTTGATGCTGGTGGCATTTAATTTTGACCACCACATTTTATTTCCATCAATGTCAGTAAAAAAACTGAAGGTAAATACCTCTGTGATAGCAGCGAAAGAGACCTAAATTACATTAATTCCAATCAGATTGAGTAGGTTTTTAGACTGAGTTTGTTCTCGATAGACTTCTATGAGTATAAAATGAAATGTACCATAAACCTCACAAGTATTAGCGCCTGGAGTCTGATGATGAGGTGGGTATTTTGCGGTTTGGTTTTGAGTTCCTGGGAAAAGAGTGTACTCCAGTCTTAAGCATTTGTATTTGTATTTAGAAACTGAAATCGGAGCTTTCCTTATAATGATTTAATCAATAAAGTCCATTTCAGATTATTCTCTTTGTGCTTTGTTTCAGTAATTGTCTATTCTTTTAGGGTTCTACGATCCCAATTAACCAGGCCCGTCCCAATCGTAACCTCACATTTACCAAGAAAGAGCCAATAGGGTAAGACTCTGCTTATTACCTTAATGTTTGTGGTTACAAAATATATGCTAGCACACTCCAGACATGCTCTGAAGAGGATGTATTTCGTATTAATTAATCAAAACATTTTTCACCCTGATTTTGATAAGGCTGTGGCTGCAGCTGTAGCTTATAGGAACCATGAATGTTACCTGAAAATAATATTTTTTAAAGTTTAAGTCCAGTGTGATCATGTCTGGTCTGGACGTAATGACGTTGGACTTCTCCTCTCCCCTTTCTAGTGACCTTCATCAAACCCCAGCATGGCCTGTTAGTAGACCTTTTCTTACCGTCTGTGTCTGCGGCAAGTAACTCAGTTCAATATTGTTTGTAAAACATGTTATCTTCTTTCTCCATTTTAGTGTTTGTGCAATTGTCATTCCGTGGAATTACCCGCTGATGATGCTGGCGTGGAAAAGTGCAGCGTGCCTGGCTGCTGGTAACACGCTAGTTTTAAAGCCGGCACAGGTAACTGTAGCATGTTCTCTTCCTGCATTTAAGTGAATTTTATTGGCTATAGAGGGGACATTTGTGGATACAGCCTCCTGGCTCTGGAGGAGCTGATGTTTCTATGTTTCTGGCAAATTCATAAAGATGTTGGTAGTATCCGCCTCATTTTGCAAAAATGAATAGTGAGCGATGTGTTACCGGGAAGTACATTTACAGAGATTTGGGCGAGTAAGGCTCACAGTGGCTGAATGATCTTCTCTGTCACCTCTGCCACGAATGTATAATCCTTTTCTTCAGCTGAGATGTCATCTCTGAAAGCAATAATGTTGTTTCCAACTTTAACTCCCTGTCACATCTGCAAATAGTCATGTTGTCATAATATTTTCCTCTTATCTTTCACTGTAATTCTTTACTTTAATATGGTGCAGGACATTATACTGAAATAATATTTAGATTAAAATACTCAAATATATGCAGATTTTTCATATGTCTAGTTGTAGATGCTTTGTGAAAATTGCCTTGAATGTGCTACAGATTTCCCAGTAAGTTATTCATATTTTCCCAAAAGCCTTCATAATTGTGTTCAGCGTCCACCCATCTAAGTGCAGAAAACATCGATTGAGCGGCATGTGGCATTGTATTCATTGTGTGAAAGCTACAGAAATGTGATTGACTGTATTGAAGTCATACTCGATCTGCGCAGTTGTGTATCACAGTAACAGTTTTTCCTTTTTGTTGTATTTACACTCAGGTTACTCCACTGACAGCCTTGAAGTTTGCAGAACTTACAGTACAAGCTGGCATTCCCAAGGGGGTCATTAATATTTTACCTGGTTCAGGTAGGTTTCTCCATAGGTCCTCAGGTTTGCTAGTTTGGAAAACATAAATATGTCTCTCCCTGCTGTGACAATGAAAGAATATAGTTCAGTGAGACAAGCATAATAGAGGTACAACAAGTCACAACTGCAGAAGCACGAGGTGGTTCGTCTCCGTGGGGAATGATGCCTTGAAGGGTTGGTTGTCTGTTTGGTTGCAGCAACAAGAAATAAATAAATAGAAGTATCAAAAACTGCAGAAAAAAAAGCACTTTATTAAAACCAAGGTATTGCTAATATCATACTCCATAGTTAATAATAAATAACTGTAAAGGCTTTCACCAACCAACGGCATAAAGCCGAAAGACGCACTATGCTCTTTTAAAAAAGTCGAAGAGAAGGACGTTTTGGCCATCCTTAAAGTGCTGAAATCTGGGTCTCCTGCTGATCCCTGCCCTGCTAGAGTTCTGAGCGGTGTGGCGGAGGTTATTGTTCCTACAGTAACCGATAATGAGTCTTTACAAACCGGTATTGTACCGCCCCAGTGGAAACAAGCAAAACTCCTCCCACTGATCAAAAAACCTTCAGCGGACCCTCTGATTACTTCCAATTATAGGCCCATCTCCCTACTCCCGGCCCTAGCCAAGGTCTGTGAAAAGGCTGCGTTTCGACAGCTGGAGAAGTTTGTGGAATCTACGGGGGCCTTACATCCTGCCCAATCCGGGTTCCCCTCCTCATTCAGCACTGAGACCGCGCTCGTGGAAGTCACCGAGGCCATTAGGGAATGTCTGGACGGGGGCAGCAGAGCGGATCTAATCTTATTGGACCTCTCTGCCGCGTTTGACACGGTTCCCCACGTCCAGCTTCTCTCTAGGTTGGAGGACATTGGCATCACGGGCGCGCCTCTCAGCTGGGTCGAAACCTTTCTCACAGACCGGCTCCAACAAATCTGGCTCCCCCCTACCATTCTTCGAACAGCAGGGTAGATACAGGAGTTCCACAAGGGTCGACTTTGAGTCCCCTACTTTTTAATGTGTATCTGACCCCCCTTGTCTATCTTGCTGAGAGCTTGGGTGCGAAAATAATGGCTTACGCCGACGACGCCCAACTTCTCTTCACTTGGGACAAGAACAACCTCGATACAGAAAGAGTCCAGCAGTGCTTGTCCTCAGTGTTTGCCTTGCTTGCCCGGGCTTGTCTCAAATGTAACGAGGACAAGTCAGAGATTCTTCTGTACGGCCACCAGCGGCCTTTAAAGAATCCATTTGGCCCAGGGGACTGCCTTGCCCTACTGGGAACAGTGGGGTCGAAAAGAATTTAGGGATCTGGTTCGGAGCTGACTTATGCTCCCGAGATCAAATCACGCGACAGGCGGGAACCTGCTATGGGACCCTAACCACTCTCCAGAAGTTCTTTCCCCTTCTCCCCCAAGAGGCAAAAGAAACAGTAGCCAGAGCACTTATCCTCCCGCGTCTGGATTACGCCAACGCCCTCTATATAGGCGCACCTGACTTTTTGCTTCACAAATTGCAAGTGGTCCAGAACGCAACAGTAAGGCTCCTGTTCAACATTCACAGGAGTCTCAGTGTTCGCAAGCAGCTCTCAGAGTTATTTATTTATTTATTTATTTATTGTGACTTGTATAGCGCACTATAACCCAGGGGTCTCTAAGCGCTTTGTTAGGATCAGCTAGACAATAAAAGATGCATCAGATTACATTTAGCGGCCACCCCACGCTTGCTGGAAAAGCACAGTTTTTAATTGCTTGCGGAAGGGCATTAGTTTCTTTTCATTGCGGAGTTTCAGCTGTAGTTTATTCCACATAGCTGGCAAAGTATGTGAGAAAGCACGCCCACCCACAGTGGTCAGTCTACAGCGTGGCTGAACCAGATATATGGAATCAGCAGATCTAAGCACCCTCCCTGGTTTGTAAAGGGACAGGCGAGATTTCAGATAGGTGGGTGCTCTGCCATGAAGCGCTTTGTGTACCATGCAGAGCCCCTTGAACATTAGCCTCTGCCTAACTGGCAACCAATGGAGTTCCCGCAGGAGGGGGGATGCCTGGGTACTCCTTGGTTTCTTAAAAATAAGCCTAGCAGCATCGTTCATGACCGTCTGCATTCTATTTAAGAGGCCCTGTGGGAGTCCTATATACAATGAATTGCCATAGTCCAGCCTGGCCAAAATCATTGCAGAAACCGCGCTCCTTAGGGTGGAAAAGGAGAGCAGCGGGGAAACTTTCCTGAGTTGGCGAAGGAAGCCGACGCAGCAGCCCACCACAGCTGTGACTTGCTTTTTCATGGACAGCTTACTGTCCACCTGGATGCCCAGGCTCTTAACCACCTCAGCCGGTTCTGGAGGCGTGCCCAACTCCCCGGGCCAGAAACGGTCACACCAAGGGTTGCCAGCGATGGTAATCGGCAACACCTCGGTTTTGTCCGGGTTGATTTTTAGGGAGTTGCCGGACATCCAGTTAGCTGTACTTCTCAGAATGTTTTGCAGTCTGGTAAAGGCATTCTGGCTATCCTCCAGCTGGATGATGATCTGGGTGTCGTCTGCGTAGTTATACACCTGACAGTCCATTTGATTAAGCATTCGAATCAAAGGCTGTAGGTATATGTTGAACAATAGGGGCTTCCAGTTCCAGTTACATTGGCTTCCAGTAACTCTGAGGGTACGCTTTAAGATTCCGACACTGGCTTTTAAAGCCTTACATGGCCCATGTCCGTCCTATTTAAGGGACAGATTTGCTTTCTACCAGCCTCCGCGTCAACTGCGATCTGCCACCCTGAGACATTTGGTTACCCCCAGATTCAAGAGAGTTCGACTAAGGGGAAAATCCTTGGTGGTCAAAGCTGCTCAGATGTGGAACAATCTCCCCGACCTCCTCAGACACACGACAAACCTCACATATTTCAAAAAACACCTAAAAACCTACCTATTTAGGCAACCCGTGCAGACCATCTGCTTTTATTCTAGCTGACATCTGAATCCTCTCTCACGCCAGGACAGTCTTGACTAGCAGTGCGCGTTACAAGAAACCATATAACATAACAAGTTATGAAGATTTAAGACCAAACTATCAATTGTTCAGAGTGTCACCTCAGCCTGCCCTCTGCTTTGAAAGGGTGGGACACATTGCTGAAACTTTTTTGCAATGTCCTCTGTATTTGATGGAGCATGACAGGCAGGAGCCCATTGACATTGACTCCATGAGTCAATGCCCTTGTCAGTGTCTGATGAAAAACATCTGGGGTTTAAGTTGCTTCCAGCCTTTGCTCCAGCCAAAAGCAGAGATAGGTGGATCTGCTTTTATGATCAGTTGAAGAACTGCATGCATTCTCTCCACGCCTCGGCCCTCAAATCTACAACCGATAGTTCAGTCTAAGATTACTACTAGGCTTTATTACAAGAAATCCTTTCCCCTTATAATGCTGAAGTATCTCATGAGGCTTTTCGCACAGATTCAAAATAATGCTGCTCATGTGTTTTCTTCTCCCTGCTGGCTTTTTTTTTAGAGTCTATCCTTAATATTTTTTTATTTAATTTAATTCCTGACGTTATGTGCACAAAAGTGGGTTCTGTTATTCCAGGAGATGTCCTGAAGAAACACTGTGTTTTTAAAATACCCCTCACACACTAAGAATCCCATGGTGTCATGCTTCATCATGGGGGTCTTCCCGTCCCTCTACGGGGCGGGGCGTGCTTCGACCGACGAATACGTGGGAGCACTGATTTTTTGTAATAGGCTATGTGTGGTGTGGGTGGTGAGAGTGGTAGGGAAAGTGATTGCTACTGAAGAAACATTAAACATTTCCAGGCTAGTAGAAAAAATATACTTTATTTGCTTCTCCAGCTGGAAATGTTAAAAAGGGGTTAAGTAGGGTATGTTTATTATGCCCTCCCTGGTCGACATGTTTCGTAAGCAGTCCCCCTGCTTTACTCATCAGGACCAAATGTGATCCCTACTACACTCGAAAATGTTCTAAATTATATGTTATATGCCTATTGTCCTAAAAACAGATTGCAAAAATAGGCTAATCTGTTTTGGTCGAAGCACATCCTGCAGAGGGACGGGAAGACCCCCATGATGAAGCATGACACTATGGGATTCTTAGTGTGTGAGGGGTATTTTAAAAACACATAGTGTTTCTCCAGGACATCTCCTGAAATAACAGAACCCACTTTTGTGCACATAACGTCAGGAATTAAATTAAATAAAAAAATATTAAGGATAGAATCTTTTTGTTTATGAATATTGTACTGGAGGCGGATTCTATCCAATTACCTCTACACTCCCCAATTTGTTGTTTTTGGCTTTTTTTAAGAGGCCTGATTCTCCCCACTCTCTTAGACACCGTGTTGACATCTTTCGGTCTCCTGACTAGCCAGTTTCCTCCCAAAATGGAGGCAACAAATCAAAAGTGATTTAAGGCACATCAAAACGAGATCACTAGCAAATACTTTTCACAATAATGCCCTACTACAGGCAAAAGTATTACACTAGGTTTAGCATACTTGGGAGCAGGCTGTTGTCAAATCATTTATGCAAATTAGATGGATATACTATGCACATACAAATGAGGAGTGGTAACATCAAAGGACTAACAGAAACAAACATAAGACTGGCAAGTACACAATGAACTCATTCTGAATGCGCTGCCAGTTAAACATTCCAAGGGATAAGTGAGTACACTTTATAATGAAAAATCAACTAAGCTCTTGCCACTCCAATAACTCACTTATTTTTAACTTCGATGTTTTACCGTCACTGCTCTTTCTTGGAAGTAACAAGATGGCCATCTTTGGCATTTCCTCATCTGTCTCCTAGGAAACAGTCTACCACAAAGTAAATAATCGTCCACATTATAATTTACATTTCATATTGCAAGCGATTTGCGTACATCGGGGAACAGCATGAAATGAAACACTACTGCCCTAAAAAGAACAAATAATTGAAAGAGCGTTTTTGGCATGAAAAGCTTTTTGTCCACTGTACTTTGAAAGGAAGCTAACAAGACCGTGACAACTTTTCAAAACCATTCAGATGTTCTTTAAAACTTGTCTTGATATTGCCATTAGCGTTTGCTTCTCTCTGCTTATGTGAAATGGTAAATGTGTGCCTCATGCCTCCTGCCAAGAGCAGTCAGGGAGAGACGTATGCAAACCACGCACAGAATTGTCCCCAGAGCGTAAATAGGTGTTATTTTATTTATTTACCTGAGAAAGATGAAAGGCTGAGTGGGTTTAATAAAGTTTCAAACCCATGACAAGTATGTTTCTGAGAGGGTGCTCACCTTCAGGGGCATTTTTGGTAATGTATGTTTTATTGGGCCAGTATGGAAAGAGGCATCTCAGCGTGTGCTGTGCTTTGGCAAGATGTAAACGGGCAATGCAACTGCTTTAGCGGTGCCATACGGAGGTTCTTAAATGTTTACTATAAAGGGGTGTTCAGGTATTATCAAGTTTTCACTAATGTAAACAGTCCAGTGTGGTCTAGATTGCACCATCTGCAAGTATTATTCGTAAAGACTGCTTGGCATTGAACATTCAAAACTATAAGTGATATTATCTTTACATTCTATCACGATTTGACCAATTGGTGCCATTTTGCTTAACCATTTCTTGGCGGTAATAGCTTAACATATCTGTGACGTACTCTTATTTCTATCAAGTTCTAGCTGATGTGTTTTAGAAATGGCATAGTCTTCTGAAAACGCTCCTAAGTAGTCCTAATTACCCGCTACTAAAATATTCCTTACATTCTATCATCTTATCAGCAATGTTATTGGTCTAATGTACACTTTAAATACCGTTGTGCACTTCTCCCACCAACACTTCAAACAACACTTCCTATGGGACAAGGATCACAACACTATACCATTGTACTATAGGCCAGGAACCTTATTTTGCTGGTGCTATGGCTATTAGCATTTTAAGTGATGTTACTGCAGTGGAGAATGGGGGCCTTTTATACAAACTATCAGTTTTTGGATAACGAATTTGGAACCTGGCATTTAGCAGTAGAGGTTGTCTTACTTTCTTCGTCCACCATGCAGTTTAAGATGATCTAAGCCTTTAAGCTAAATAATAGAATCTCCTCATTTGCAATTATTTACTACATACTACATCCCAGGAGGTCAATGGTCCTAATACATATCATTCAGACATCCCAGTAACACTGCTTAATTTGAACCGGTGGTTAAAGGCTGGGCCCAACAGCACACATTTTTGGGTGCATGCACGTATTTTTCCTTATCATACTTTGGCCTAGAGTGACCAGGACAGAAAGAAAAACACAAAAGGGGGATGAGGGGGAAGAGAAACACCGAAAAACAGTGACAAAGTGAAAAAGCAGGGATGAACAAAATAACCAGCTAGAGTAAGTTCATGGGGCAGCTAGCGTCCGCTGGAGAATAAGAGACATCAGGTGGAACCAAGACTAGACAGCTGAGGTATTTGGCAACCCAGACATCCAGTAGCACCTCAACCGAGGACAGGTCTTCTGAGCATAACTTGGGCCACAGCACATTTGTTTATAACAAATTAAGCTCTGACCAATAACTTAAAATAATATTAAAAGGCATTAAAATCGTGTAATTTGCAGCACCCAACGCACATCCTACAAATATTGTTGCTAATTTTATATCATGAAACAAATGTGTTAATTATGCTCTGTTGAAATTTAAGAAGATTGCATAAAGAGAACATTGAAAGTGAAGCTACAGGCCTTCATTTGAACTGTATCTGGTGGTATGGACATGCACACGGACAGTTTGTAATCATGAAAAGTAGAATCTGAGCACTTATTCTAATGAGGAGTTGTTGATGCTGGTGAAAATGTAAATGCTGATACTGACTGTTTTTCACCTCTGACAATAAAGGTGGCCTGGTAGGACAGCGGCTCTCAGAGCACCCGGACATCCGTAAACTCGGCTTCACCGGTTCGACCCCCATTGGAAAACAGATCATGAAAAGGTGATGCCTGCAAATATGTTGTTAGTGTGTAATGTTCTTCATGTTAATTAATGTTAATCAGACAAAATATCTAATGTCAAAATATCAAAAGGTGTGATGTCTAAAATACACAACATACAGAAGTCGCTGTAAATAATACAAAATATTAAATTGTGGAAATTTGGGGGCAGACTGTAGGCAGCCAAAAGATATTTCTTAAAGTAGAAAAAGGGACGTTGAACAAGGAGGCAGACTAAGAGAGAGAAATGATGCGGGCACTAAAGCCACAGGGGTTTAAAGTGGTCTAAACCCTAGAGACTGACATAGGAAAACTACCATACAAGGAGGCAGTGTAAATAACAAAAAACAGTTCAGAGTCTTGATGCCGGGAGAATGGCAGTGCTTTCATTATGGATATTTTTAGTGTATTTTGATCTTGGGATATTTTGGTTTGCCCTATTACTCAATTGTTCAATTATATATTAGATATTAAGCTACAGATGCATGTAGGTTGGGTAGATGTCCTCCAAGTTTTGTCTTGATGGCAGGGCCTGATGATTTGCAGATAAAGATACTGAGAAAATGTCAACCGTTTCGATTCTAAAAAAAATTATCAGAGTGTTTTGGCTCATCTGGTTTATACCTCCACGTTTGAAAGAAGGCAAGTGGTACTTTTCACTCCTGTTAGACAGCCTCAAACATTTCTGTGGCAGCCTTAAACTAAATGATTTAGCCAAGCTGAAACCTCTAATAAACATTTCAAAAATATATATTTTTAATTGTAGGAGGTATAATTCCTAATGTTATGCTTTGCTGTTGCTTTAGATAATCACTGCTCATTTATTCATATGACTCAAACACAAAACAGCAAATGTTTCTGGATTATATGTATGAAACTCCACACCTTCGCTTCAGGATCTAAATCCAAAAGAAGTGTTATCTTTTATAAATTGATATATGAGCATTTCAAAACTATACAAACCCGTCCAAATGAGGTGATAACTTTTAGTTTCACTAAAACCGCACATTACAAGGGTTTAGAATAGTATTTTTTTTTAACATACTGGAAGCATTAACTGCTGTAGTAGAGAATGTTTGGGAGGGCAAAGCATGTAAACATGAGCAATCTAGTTCCACAGAGAGGGATTATCATAGGACCTGGGTTGACTAAAAGGTTTATATACTATTGTGTGGCTCCCAGTTCTTCTGCTTCTTCCAGCAGCACAAGCGGGCCTTGAAAAGAGATCCTTAAAGGAACATGCATCTGCTTATGCCACACATCCGCCGTTGAACATGGGCGTATCGCTGGCTCTCCAGTGCTTGGCATTATATATCTGAGTCCTCAAAACCAGACTCTGGTCCACCAAGGCCTTGGGTATATGCAGAAGTGCAGGTTTAAGGGAGGGAGTAATCATTTATCCACAGACTTTCGAAAGGGATTAAAAAATCCTACCCCCAAAATGTTTGAATGAGAGGGAACTTCTAAACCACATGAAAGAAGGTGCCATCATTGTTCACCATAATCTGTTGCAAGGATAATAGAAATGTATGCAGATGTGAAAGTTGTGTAGGGTGAGAGTGGGAATATGTGGCTATTTCCCTGGGAAACACAAGAGCAACCTACATTTTCCTCTTATGCCTGCAATATCCGGGGGAAGGTGTCAAGTGGGTAGTATGTCATTACATCGAATACAGCAACATTGGGAGCCACATAATTGCAGCCACTGCATCAGGAGTCACTAATTTAGGAGCACCAAAGACCTACTTTTTAAAAATAAATTTGAATCTATAATATGTAATTTAGAACCCCCCGCCCCCTTAAAAATATATATATTATTTTTATGGGGTGTGAACCTCCCCAAATCCACTTTTGTCTTTTTATTTTTTCCCTTTCAATGGAGTAGTTAGTCCACCATGCCCATATATGTATGCAATTAATCAGCACCTTTCAGTAATATAAATATAAAACATATGTATATATGAAATGGCAAATATTTATTATATATAAATGTAGTTCATATAGTAGATATTTATAATTTAACTATAGAATATTTAATAACCTATTTTGAATTTAGAAAATATGGAAGAATAGCACTGTGATACTATTTTCTAAATTAAAATAGTTTAATTACAAAAACATTTAGGACCTCATTACGATGTTGGGCGGACGCAAGAGGGCCATAGGTCGGTGGTTCCGCATACCGAATTAGAATGCGCTCGCCAACTTCCGTTTTACAGAGGGAGCTTGTGCGGCAGTCTGAAACCGGCTGCAGCACAAGCTATCATTGTAAAATGGAAGTTTTTTTCACATCCCTGCACCATGTGCCAGGCACCGTGAGGCCTCAACCAGAGGGCCAGGGGAGAACTGGACCCTGCTAGGGGCCCCCAAAGTCACTCTCTGGCAGCCTTTTCCTGTTGTAAAGGAGGACAGGAGAAGGCTGTTGGAAACCGACTTCATAATCTCGACTGCGAAAATGCCGTTCTTAAGGGCTTAGGTGGGGTTTTAGACTGTCCAACGGGCTACTTGAGCCCGTAGGAATCCTGGCGGTTTTCCTGGCTGGTTTCCACTCTGACGCCAAATTATAATTCGGTGGTCAGAATGTAAGCCTACCATGTCAGTCAGTAAGCCTCCGATGAGCGGTCGACGGCTGACCCACTGGCATTGTAATTAGGCCCTAAGTAATCGATTTTGAATTTAGAAAGTAATGTAACGTTATCATTTATTGTGACATTATTTTTTAAATTCAAACTAAGCTATTAAATATTTTATAATTAAAATAATAAATATGTACTATATGTATTTAACTATTTGGCCCATTCTATTGGAATGTTTTACCATTTGTCACTCCAGCCTCAAGCTTGATTCAAGAAACAAGGTAAAAGATTATCTTTTGCAACAAAAGAAACAAACTGGATCACCACCCACTCTATTGTTTGTCTAGTGTCTGTATATACCGAGTCAGTCCCCCTTGACATTAAAAAATAATGTAAGAATAAATGTTATGGTTACATAATTTTTTTAATTGAAAGTAGGTTATTGCATATTTTATAACTAAATGATTAATATGCTCAATCTTAAGATATTTTGTAACATTAATGTATATTTATTCATGTTTTTTAGCTATTTTAAAATGAATGTATTAACATTATTTTCCATAGGGTTTTATTTTAAGTCTACATCTATTATTTTCGTTGGGAGGGTGTTGCAGTACATTTGGTTGGCCATGTGTAGTGCTGGACTTAATACAGATGTGTAACTTACTATAAAAATGCAATTTGTGAATATCGAAAAGTAGTAAACTTACTCGAAAGTGCAGTTTGTGAATCAGGCCCTTTGTGTTTGAAAAAGGTGCCAGGTGGGCTTGGACACTTTTGTATATATTTGTGATTCAGTGATTTGAATATTCTGTAAATCACATTTCAAATTTTAGACAACTATAATTGGCTGGTGTGAGTCTCTGGAGCATTTTCGTTTCATCTCGAAATTCGTCAATAAAATAAGATTCACATCTTTCCAAAGGGGAGACTCTAACAAGTGCTGTACACAGAAGAGTGGTAGCGGGACAAAGAGGCATGGGAAAGTTTGTGACAAAATCTCAACTTTCACAAAGGGTTAGGAAAAAAACAGACAGAAGGGCTGATAAAGATAGGCAGACAAATAGTGTCACAGAGGGGAGAGGCAAAGGCTGTGCTCACCAAGGATTGAATGCAAGACGAGCCGTTGCCACTCAAAGAAGAGAGAAAGCCAGTCAATACAGGGTGGAGAGCGTAGACGTTGAGGCAGGTGAAGGTGTATCCTCAAGAGACCCTTTAACCACTATGTATCTCCAGTGGGTGTCCTGCAAAATCATCTAGGTAGGAAGGAGTGAGTTCCTATGTAAAATTATAGCTACACTATGGGACCTCTAGTGAAACCCAAATGAAAGACATTTGGGTTTTACCAGGGAATACCACAGTGGTCCAAGAGAGAACAGTAGGACACAATCAAGTGTGTCTGTTCAATAATGAGACATGATGTTTCAAAGCCTTTAACACATCCCCTTTGTTGTCTCATTCAGGCATTTGACATTCTAGGATAAAATGCGCACTGGTGAACTGTGAAAAGAATTGCGATAGGTGGCCATTAATAGTTGGATGATTAAAAGCTGTAACTGTGAAGTATGTTTAGCCACTACAATACGTAGTATGAAGCTACCCAGGAACTTGGAAGCTCATATCTACTTTGATCAGGCAGGCCCATCACCGAAACAACTAAACAAATCACAGGAAGAAAAAGTGGGTTGAGCATGTTGCGCGTCCTGAGACAAACTCTTGCAGTGTACACTTACCAATGATGTGTTCTTGAAGAAATATTTGAAAAGTGTGGCTGTCTTATTTATTTCTGAAAATACAATTTGGTGGACAAGGGCTTCTCATGCCTGTGGGTCAGGACGCCAGTGGTGTTAGCTAAAGAATTTGACAAGATAATGTAGGTTCCAATCAACTGAAAGTAGAAGCGGTTAGACATGTGCTTAATTGAACTGTGTGATTTGTCTGGTATTAATACATACAGTGATTGCGTGGTAGATGGCGAATGCATTTAGGTAAATGCAGTTCTGAGACATTTCTCTAGGTAGTTTCTTTCTTAGGGTACACAAGCATATGTTGTCACTAGGGGGGTGTCTGTTGACTTGGTCGTAGGTATGCCCACAGGTAACGTCCTGAGATATCTCTGAATATCGATGAAGATGCAATTCTAGACATGTCTACAGATACATACAGATTAGACCTATCCATATAGGGAGATACAGTCATGAAACATACTTTTTTATAAAAGTTATTCGGGTCGTTCCCTTTGGCATACCGGTAGGAAGATAAAATCATGTGGCATTTATATATCATCCAATAAGAGCAACATACTACTGCATCAAATTTAAAAACCTTTAGGATTGTTTTAATTGACATGCTTGCCCCCAGGACTGTACCTTGCTACAGGCATGGATCATGACCGAATAATAAATATATATCTACTTATATGATTCAGTCATGTTCCATGCCTGTAGGAAGGTACAGTCTTGGGGCAAGCATGTCAATTAGAACAATCCTAAATGGTTTTTAAAGCTGAAGCAGTAGTATGTTGCTCTTATTGGATGATTACTGCCCAAATAGCCACATCACAAAATCTGATGTTTCAGGAAATTCCATTTTGTAGAAGAGTTTAATAATCAGATTTCATAAAGAGTATTTACATTGAATTTGTAAGTGTTAATTTCCTGTGTCTCTCCTATTTATCTGTCATGGTAAGACACAGTGATCAACTGACATTTCGGGGCAGAATAGATACTAATGGGAAGAGCGACACGTCATGATATTGGTTTGAATAATCATGCAGTGAAGATTCTTTCCTGGTAATACAATTAATTGTTTACTGCTATTGTTCTTATTGCTGTGCAAGTCCCACATCACAACTAACAATATTAGCATAGTGCCAATTCTTTTTTTTTGTTTTGCAGTTTTATGTAGTGCAAACTCGCCCCAAAGGTATTTGAGCTCTTTACATGAGCATCAGTTACATTAAAGAAGGACACATTAATTTTTTGTAGGCCTGGAAGATTAAGTGATTTGCTCAGAATCACAGGATGTTGATCCGACGCCAGACTCAAACCTGGTTTCCCCGCTCCAAAGTCGGCAATCCTGGCCCTTAGGCCACATCCTCTCCCCTTTAGGAGAGGATTGGAAGTAAGGACTTCTAATCACCTCTTTTTTAGATTAAGTTAGTTTTAAGTTTAACGTTTGCAGCAGAGTGCCCATAAAGGGAGTTTTCTGTTTGCAAAATAAAAAGGTGCGATTCATTTTAATGTCTAAGCTATCATGGTTTTATGTTCATTTCCCCTTCTCCCCTACAGCTGTGCCGTGAGTAATTTGAAAAAAGTGTCTCTCGAGCTTGGTGGGAAATCGCCGCTCATCATCTTCAATGACTGTGATCTTGACAAAGCTGTGAGAATGGTATGTATCAGTCTTTTGAAGGGTGCTTAATTTGTGCCAGTGGTTGCAGCTGTTTTTTGGAGACAAGTTCATATTTGTCGTCATCACCCTTTGGTGTAGAGCAAGGGAGGGAAAGGCAGAAGATGAAGTGGAAAGGAGCAAGTGAAAGCTAGGAATCAGTGAGTTGGGGAGAAAGCAGGGTCAAAAAGAGTCTGCAAGAGTGAAATAGAGACAGGAATTATGGGTTGTAAAAAGATGAGGCCTAAGATGGAATCAAAACTTGGCAACCTTGGTATTTATCAACCCCAGAAATTGAAAGCCAGTGGTCTCCTAAGGAAAATCTACGCTAATTAAACTCATAATATGCATAGGAAGCACCTTGTGCCAAGACTAGTCTGGATGATGTGTGTGTGGCCAGACTGGTCCAGGCAGTATTGGATATCGCTCTGGCTTTGCAGCCTGGTGGCCCCAACCAAAATCTGCCTATAGAGTAGGTAGAGGACAGGAGACATTGCAATCATCATGCACATAAAGCCATGTTAACCTGTAATATGCAACAGGCCCCAGTGCAATCGTGGTGCATTGCTGGGGGTA
Source organism: Lissotriton vulgaris (assembly GCF_964263255.1). Taxonomy (NCBI): domain Eukaryota; kingdom Metazoa; phylum Chordata; class Amphibia; order Caudata; family Salamandridae; genus Lissotriton; species Lissotriton vulgaris. The sequence goes on from NW_028252083.1 coordinate 67,370, forward strand.
TAGGGCGTTCCACTTCTCATCAGCGAAATTCGTGTCTTTGGGAAAAGCTCGTAGATACATATTGAAAAATAATCTCTTATGTGTATTTGTCAACTGTTAGCTTCAATCTTCACAGCACACCCGTGTTTACACAGTAGCAAATAAAAAATGCATATTTGTGTTGATACCTACTAGGTTTTCCAAAATTTTCTCCATGTACACTCCCCCTTCAAAATTGTGTCTTTTTTATTTGGGTTCACATTGTGACTGTGTTCACACTGCTGTAATTTAATATCAGGTGATGTGAAATAAACATTGACAAAAAGATTGTTGATCAATGCCCTCAGTCATTCTTCTGTTTTGACGTTTGACCAGACACAGCCCTGTCAATTTACAGCCTCAAGTCTGATTTCTCGCACCACTGCATGGTTACTAGGCTCTCACGTGCGTAGACCTGACAGGGTGGGAGAAGCCACCAATGGTGGCCAACCTGAATGAATATTGAGAGAGGGCTGAGGCTCACGTAGGGGAACTGAAGGAGTCACGAAGTACCGCGATCTGTATCAAATGTTCCACCTGAGAAACCTTTGTCTGTCACCTCTTGATCCATAGGGGTATATCACAAGGCTGATTCTGTCATGCCTGTGATGACCAGAAAGGTGCTATCATGAGTTTAGCGAAATTGGCATTGGTATTCCCACATCTGTGTCCCCCTTATGTCAATGAGCTTTCTATATTCTGTCATAACTTTAAACATGCCTTGTCAATTCCCTCTGTGCAGTAAAATGTATGGCAAGTCTCTACACTTTGCTATTTACACTTGGAGGCAGGTGGTGTAATAGCCACCAGAGCCAAGCTTGTAAGAATGATCTGTCTTAGTAAAGGGCATGTGTATCTTAAACTCCCTACCATAAGTATGTGATTTTCATACATGGGCTAAAGAAGCCACCCGACCTCCTGAAGGGCATCTTGGCACAAAATGTGTGTCCTGGATCTTTTCAGTCTGCCCCTTTCTCTGTATGCCTGCTATGCTCCAGGGAGTTATAGCTCGATTTCCCACAAGTTAGGGTCACCAGGAAGTTGCCAGTCAAGAGAAGCTGTTACCCTTTGACAGTTATTGACTTTGTGAGTCTGTGGTGATGCACACTCCTTGCCCTAACTCATAGGCCTGACAAAATTGAATCATAAGATAACATTTTCTCTGATTGCCACTGTTTCCAATATCTTGTACATTTCACTCTAAGTAAACCCCATTCATACTCATAGGCCACTCTGTTGATTCTTTTCTGTTGTCACATGCCTTGTATCTCTAGCAACAACTTGAGCGGTCGCATTCTCTTTACCGTCTTGGGGATAACTTCTATAAGTGAATGAATGCCAATAATGATTGTCCTGTAAGGGATACCGGATTCAACAAACTCTGTCTTTATGTATTAACTGGCTCCATGTTCTCTGCGGGAAAGCATATAACGCCCACACCAAGAGATCTGTGATCATTTGCCTCTTTATTGTTCGTACTTCTGTGAACATAATATATTTTGGTTATCTTCTGACACACGATCAGCACACTAAGACCCACCTTGAATGCATTGAAGCAACTTTTTGCTCAGATCCTCTGGACTAAATTCAACAGTCTGCTTTCTTTGTCTTTTATTAGTACAACATCAGTGTCCATTGTTTACTTCTACTTTAAGTGGCATATCCTTCACCATTGATGTTAATGACCATTCACCTTCCCCGGCCCCCCATAGACTATTCCATGTGGCCTCCCATCTTCTTGGTATTTCAAGGACTCGGGGCAAGTAATAAGGTGAATAACCATTAGTAGTATCCCCCTGTAACCTTAGTCCAAACGAGTCTGTATTTACAAATGTTTATCACAACCCAGTGTTCACTTAATATCACACTCATGCTGTTTTATCAGGAAGGGTCGAGAATATAAAAGACCGATGTAACATCAGATGCTGGGGCGCTTTGTAAATGCTTTGGACTGTGTTTGCTTACAACTACCGCCTCATCTGATCTTAGTGTCAGCGGAATGGCAGTGTTTTTTGCTGATTAAAAACAGTCAATCAAGAGAATAATGCAATACAAGCGCGGAGCAAAAACCCACTCTGGCTCTTTCCTCAAGATAAGCCAAGCAGACCATATAGTATAAGGAACAGTACAAACAATGGCAGTATTGTCTGTCCTATAACATAATAATACGGATTCATGAAGGGATCTTATTTTTTTATTCTTAAACAAGGGGCTTAGCCAATTTCGTCTTGGGCCAGATGTTTGTGAGCAAAACATGTAGTATTGTATTTTTACCCCCCAAAGTACATGTGCGATATTGGGACAGATATGCAATGCACCCTGGTTGGAAAAGTTCAGAATATAAATTTAATATACAACATGCACTTCATTTCTGGTTGTAACAAATCTTAATATGGCGCTTGGCTAAGGATGTAATGCGCAAAATAAGTGGTAGTCAGAGGTCTCATGTTGCTGCTAGCAATGGTGCATTTCGAGCACCAAAAGGCTTCCTTAACAGCTAAAGTGCTCTCAGCATTATTTTGACTTGGGGCCCTGCCATAGATAGTTCAAGCCTTGATGGCTGAGCACTTTGCTTACATGCTCCATCCAGCAACTCTTTGTGTGCTTGAAAACTACTACTTCCAGGCCTATTCATCTGGTGAATCTAAGTACAACATTGCAGCAGCTGGTTAAGCTAACCACAGATTTTTCTAAATGATACTGCTATCTGAGAGAGCAATGGAAAGGCATGCTGAGGTAATCAAACTGGTCCATCTTTTGTAATAGGTCCTCATTTAATTTAAAATGATCTCTTTCTTGGAGCCCTGTTTTATTACCATGACCTTAGTTTTCTTCACATTGATAGGCAGGCATTTTGCGCCGCAAAATCCGAACAATGTATCAATCTTAACATGCAGAGTTTTCAGGCAAATAAACTGCATCGTTTGCATATAGAAGAATAGGGACATTCAGGCCGAGCAACGTTGGGGTGTCTTGGCCAAGCTCGTCCAGGCAGCTAGTAAGATTATTTATAAATAAAATAAAGTAAAGCGGAGTGGGCCAAGATACAGCCCTGCCATACGCCTGTGAAGATAGGGAAAGAAGAACTACATTTCTCCTCAGGGCCAAAAGGACTCTCGCCCTGTTGCAGGAATAAAGTCCTCTAATAGCTGACAACAGAGGCAGATTATGGCCCAGCTCTGAAGAGCTCTTGAAAGCTTTGGTCTGCAGAACAGATCAAAGGCAGATCTTAAAGCGTTGAGCATGAGGTAAAGTGGGCATTTTTTAATCGCAACACGTTTGGCATATATGAGATGAACATAGACTGGGGTTCACATCTTGCAGCAAGAACCTTTGCCTTGTGTAGTATCTATTAAGTGTAAGTATGGCCTTTTGTTCAATATCATCGAGATCCCCTTACGTGTGGGTTCTCTTTCCATTGCCTTTTGACAACTGGCAAAGGGGAGCTCTTGAGTCAGATATAAATTACATATCAGCTACTTTACCCCAGTACTATAAACTGACCAGTGGCATCAATTGACAGGCTGAGAACAACTCCTGAAGAGTAACTTGCCCTACAATGAACTGCTTTCTTTTATGAGGCAGAACACTAACAATCTATACACCTGTTTCACTGTAAAATATCCACTTTAGCTAGTCTTCCATCCCATACTGTGTGCCTTTTAATATCTTTAATTTACATCATTCATTTTGAAACTCTTGCAAAATAATGTATTCCGCCCATCACAACTTCTGTATAGGTGCCCAGTATAGTCATTAGTGGACTTCAGTGAAGAACTGAGACAACCCTTACTTGTAAAGAGTTATATCACTCAAAGAACCACACTGGTTCTCTGTTTGGATGATGCTTGCTTTTCAGGAGCAACTGTGATTGTTCTGTCGGCTGCCTTAGTATCAAAAACTGATACAGCATGACCGTGACTGGGAAAGCACTGGACAATATACAAGATGTCAACATCGCCACCCATTTATAAATATGCATTTGGACATTTTGAAACTGATTTAAAAAACCTGTGAAGAAATTACAGTGTTTGCTTTACACTGCATAATTAGTGTGGTGATGTAGCGCAAAAGGAACACGCCTCATACACCTGTTTGGGATTAGCTGTTCAGACGGGCCCAGTATGTTTTACTGCCACAATAGGACATTTACAGTAGTCGCTCAGGGTAGGACCTGCCTGGAGAATTGTCATCCAAAAGCAGCTAAATAGAAAGGGAAACTATTTTGAGGCTTTATTGGAGGTCCATACAATTTAGGAATCAGCATTCACGCCCAGGGTGATTAAATCTCTTGACTAATTGGAATTCCTCACAATTCTGTTAATATTTATGTAGTTTCTCCTTGGGTAGAAATATGGCAGTAAGCAGACAGTTCTTGCAAATGGGACGTAGGACATGAGCTTGCAATGCCTCAACAGTGTAAGCAGCTTGGTGAAAGGAAATGCCTACAGAACCATGGACTGATTGTGCATTCACATGAGTATTCTTTATTTCCCTGTAGGGCATGGGAGCCGTATACTTCAACAAAGGCGAAAACTGTATTGCAGCTGGCAGATTGTTTGTTGAAGAATCTATTCATGATGAATTTTTGAGGAGAGTGGTAAGCAAGAACAAAAACAAAAATAATATTTTACTTCACGGTTTTCATTTCTTATGGTGTATTAGCACCATCATCGTCATTATTATCATTGTTAAAAGGATGAACATACTGATTATATTTATATCAACTTTGTTATTAGGACCTTGTACTCCACTGAACACACCAAGGCTTCTACAGAGCATTTGAGCTCTGGTTGATTAGATTAAGCTGTAATCTAACTTTGAAGCAACTGAAACATGCTATCTATTTTTTCTGTTTTATTATAATTTTATATGTAAGAAAAACACTCATTAAGGTTTGTTCAGGGGCCCTGGAGTGATCACCACGGCAAAGCCAATATGTCTTAGCTTTAAACGGCTGAGCTACTGGCTTTGATAGTCTAGTGCATCAAGAACGATGTGCACGCATGGCAGGAAATCGTGCAGTCGGTTTTCTATGAAAGAAAACGCATTCTAAAATGTACTGCCAGTTAGAATGGGTTAGTGTGCATGCATTGTGACTCATGACGGCTATGTTCATTTGCAATTCAAAATGATAGGTGGTCACCATAGAATAGTAAAGTGAAGTGAAACGTAAGAGCAAAATTAAAAGCAAGTGCTCGTGAAACGCTAAAAAGTAAATGAATAGTTAGGCAACACTTTGCTTCTCACAAGCCCTATTCAAAAAAGTAAATAAGAAAAAAATATGGGGATAGGGGAGTATCAGGGAGCAGGGTACAGGCAATTAAAAGAGAGCATGCGAGTGGAGGCCCAGGAAACAAATCTGTTGGAGAGAGCAAGAGAACACATGCACTCTCATGGCGTACTCAAAGTAAAATAAAGCTAGCATTGGCAAACTTTGCCAATGCTCTTTTGTTTTGGTCTTTTATGGGTAAACTCATTACAAGATGGCCACCCATCTGTGTGTATGTGAGTGGATGCACATAATGGACATTGTGAAATGATTTTTCCTAAAGCATAAAAAAATCATTCCAAATATGGCTATCAATATGTGCACATGCATGAGCCTGCAACAGCGACCATCTTTGAGTTATTTCGTTTTTTATACAAGTCATCCACTCAGAAACAACACACAGGAAATGCTTCTGGGGCAAGACAAACACAAGAATAGGGAGGAAAGACGTTAATTAAGAAGCAAAGAATTGAGATAGGCAGGAAAGCCATCAAATTGTGAGCAAGGTCCAGACCTAAAGCACCCTTTTGTACATTGTACAGTAGAAAACATGTCTTCAACCGACAGCTAAAGATGCTTGTAAGAGAGACCTATTAAAGCTGCCTGCAGGTGAGACCTAAAACCCCTGAAACCCATTAGCTAAGTATAATTTAGAGGGACATTTGTAATCCTTTCCCAAAAATTCATTGGGAAATTAAAAATGTCAGAGGAATTTGGCAAAACCACTGTATTGCCCCATCTGAACGCAGAAGGATGTCTCTCAGTGATACACTTCTGGAGGCTAGAAAGCTTGAGGGATCCCATTAAAATAAGTGAGCGCTTGAGTAACTGCATTGCTGCAGTAGCCTATGATTTGGGCCTACAGTGTTGCAAATCCATACATGCCAACACTCTAGATTTAAGTGGGAAACTGACAATTTTAATGCAAAAATGGCTTTATTTCATCTTCGTCCCGCTTTAAACTTTCACCACTCCAATTGAAGTTAATGGAAAAATGTAATTCTCTGTAACTAATGAGAAAAGACATGGCGAAGCCAACACTAAAACTACCCACTAAACCATGATGAACCTTGAAAAGTCTTTTTTGGAGACAATCCCTTGTCCAAACAAATAAATGTCCTACACTACATCAGCAACAAGGTCCTTTAGCCGAATAAAATCTAAAAGATTCATAGCAGGACCCAAGTCAGCTCTAAGTATGTGTAATGAGTTGGAAATAAGAGGTCTGCCTACAGACCGCAACAGCTGTATGTAGGCAAGAAATAACAAGCATTTGCAATGCAATAGGTCTCGCATTTACGCTAGTTTAAGCTATTGGCATTGTAAATGACAATGCCTTTTATTTAAGTTTTAAAAAAACGAAAACGAAGTTAAAAGGCATTGTTATTTTCAACGTGAATAGCTCAAACACGTGTAAATGCGAAATCTATTGCATTGCAAATTTTTGTTTTAGCAGCTTCGCTGACAAGCCTTGTGCATTGATGCTTCGGTGGGCCCATGCCGTAGAGTGGGGGGGGCGCTCTTTGCGCGAAACTGCCCCAGCATTAAACGCACATCGTCCATCAAGTGCCACGGCAGAAGCCCCCCCTTACCCTGGTAATTGTAGGCACATACATACAGCGTGGGCACAGAAAACTACAATACCAAAGATAAAAGAAAAGTAGTTGCTTAAAAAGTCAGGACTGGTTAAAGGTGACTTTTGACCTAGAAATACTCACCAGTCCTGTAAAGCTGCTTTACATTTTTATTGCCACTCGTGAATCAGCTGGTAGATACTAGCCTCAAATCAGTAGGCGCTTCTTGGTTGCTTTTGTGTTTCCATGCCCCTTTAAATCACTTCCCTCCTGTTATACTTATAAGGGGAGTACAGGTGCACATTATCCCGGAGTACCTGTGTGTTACTGAGCCAGCAGGACCGGCCCTAATCGGATTGACCGAGACAGCGTCCTGGGCGGAAAGAAAACCTGGTGTTTGTTGTGGCGGCAGGTGGTGGTCATTGTGGTGTGGCGACAGGAGGTGTAAGGAAGATGGGAGGGGGGCAGGGGGTTGATGAGGGTTAAAGACGTTAGCGGCACCCAATTGAGACCAAGTAGAATGGACGAGCTGCTGTTTACATAACAATAAGTCGGGCACCTCCCTGCTGAACCCACTTGGGATATCGGCGCCCGGGGCCTATGCCCAGCTCCCCATGCTCAAGGCCGGCCATGTGAGCCCGTACTCCCCTGCTAAAAAGGGCTGCTATTTCCCCTTTTAAACTATAGGGGTGCATGACTCAGTGTCTGCATTTTAATCTGTACAGCAGGGGAGGAAGAGGTGTGTCACCCGGCACCCCCGCCCAAGCCGGCAGCCCCAACACATCCAATTGCAGTAACCTACTGACGGCCTGATTAGTTCAAGGTAGAAACATCTACATGGATTGTGCACAGCTATTACGTGCCCTCCGTGCCATGTGTGACCTCCTGTAGCTGTGACCTCACTTAGGCTGTGTAGTCAGCAGCACTTTGCATGTGAATGGAAAACTGCGAGCCCCGGAGACTGTTTGCTAAAAGCCAGGAGTGGCTGACAGAGCCATGTTACGGGTGCTAGGTTGTTGCGCTAGCGTGAGGAAGCAATTATACATATATTTAAAATACTGCTTGTTAGACCTAGCAATGTTGGCATGGGTCTCCTTTCCATTTTTTGCTGTTGCCTCATGTGTTTTTGCTGGTTATAGATGATTTGAGCACTGTGCGCACTGCTGTTCAGTGCCACTGTGCAAGTGCTCCCTATGGTAAATGAATGTATGGATTAGTGATTCCACGATTAGCTGCTTTGGTTTACTTGTCAGACCCTAGTACAGTGCACTGAGTGTGCCCAGGGCTTGTAAATCAAATGCTGCGGGTGGGCTTGCAGCACTGGTTGTGCTTCTCACAGAAGCAGCCTGTTAAAGTGTGTCTCAGGTCTGCCATTGTAGAGCCTATGTGCAGTCTGGTACTGCCATGTTGACTTGTCAAGTCATCCACTTGCCAGTCCCTTAACCTTCCCTTTTCTGCATATTAGTCACCCCTATGGTAGGCCCAACGGCATGGTGCATTGTAAGTAAAAGGTAAGACATGCCCTGATGTGTGTGGTATGTCCTGATACTGATTTACAGCCATTTTCATTTTTCACTATTGCAAGGCTACCTGTTCCCCATAGGCCAGAATGGGCTGTTTGATTATAACACCTTATAATCCTAACTTACTTCGGGAACTAGGTAGAGATTCGAGTTTAGTATGCCTGAACTGCGAATGATAAAATACATCTTTTAGTGAAGTTGGTTTTAACATTCTGTGTTTGAAAATGCCACTTTTAGAAAGTGGCTATTTTCTTGCCTAACTATCCAAGCCTGCCTCTGCTAGGTTGTGTATTCCTTGTCTGGAGTTTGAGTGACAGGGGCTGGGGGATTCCAGGAGACAGGGTGAGTCAGCCTAGGGGTGAATAGAGCTATCTGCATATAGATGGGTGGGAGGAGTTGCACCTGGGAACTGAATAGGATTGTGCCTGTCTTCCAGAATGCTAGCTCCATCTCTTGTGGTGCGTCTGATGTCCCTGGCCCACACTGTCAAAGGAAAGAAGGAGTCTTGTCAACAAAGTGCTCCAGGACTGCACAGAACTGGTTTGGATTAGGCACGGACACTCTCTGCCTCCAGAGACAAAGGATTTGCTAGTATAATTATGGGGACCCAGACCCCAGAACTTTAGATCACTGTTGGGAAACAAGAAGAACATTTGCTGTGTAAGAGGAACCAGAGAAGACTATCCCTAAGCTGAGTGCTGTTTGGGGGATTGTCCTGCAGTGGTTGCTTGACTGCCAAAGAAAAGAGAAAGGACTTTTTGCTACTTTCAAATCAACTTGTAAAGGATCTCCAAAGACTTGAGATAGAGCTTGCCTCTTGATGAAGTCTCAAGGACAACAGACTTCACCAACCAGCTCCCATGCCTTCCCTTGCTGGGAATTGAAGTGCCTGCTGTTGAGCTGGGCCTTCTGAGAGACTGCGTGTCACTGGGAGTTGGAAGCGCGACTCAAGACGAAGAAGCGTATCGGCGCCGCAGCCGTTGTCGTCACATCACCGGAGAAGTGTCGCTGTCGCAGCAGATGCCGTCACATCACAGAAGAAGTGTGCCGTCGCTGCCGCTGTCGCCATCGCATCACCCGAAGCGCCTCGCGTCACCGGAGCCATTGCAGCAGACGCCGTTGCATCGCCGAAGAAGAGTGCCGCAGGGCCTGTCGCGGCTCAAAAGAATCGTTGAGTCGCCGGACAGCCGTCAGGCATGCACGCATCGTTGTCCCATTAAGAAGAAGACGCCATTTTGTTTCATTGCACCGGATCTTCAGCGCATCACGACGTTGCAGGTCCCATCGCCACGGAAACGCAGTAAGTAACAGGCGCATCCCCACCCCACGCGGAGAAGAACTGATGAATCCCCTACACAGCAGTAGGGACCCAACGTATCACCGTTCTTGCGTGTAAGGAACCGACGCATAACCTTCCCTGCAATACTTTCCTGGTATAGCGTTACGTGACTAAAGGTATATTGAACTTAGTGTCGCATTTTACATCTAAAGAGAACTAATCTAATTCTACCATTTTTAAAGTACAGTATTGTGGATTTTTATCGTTTGTGGTCTTGTGTTAAGTCTATATAAAAATATTTATTTTTATACTACAACTTGTGTGGTGTCCATCTGCAGTGTTGTCACTGGGTTACTGTATGTGTTCACAAATGCTTTACACACTGCCTCTGAGATAAGCCTGTCTGCTCATGCCAAGCTACCAAGGGGGTGAGCAGGGGTTATTTTAGGAGTGTCCCCCCTTACCCTGACAAGACGCAAGGGTCCCTATAGCAAAACAAACTGTGACAATCAAATAATATTACACAAGTTCCCTCATGCAGACTGGATCATAGATCGGTATGATTAATCTGCCTTGATGTGTATGGATTCATTTGTCCTTGCCTGTCCTTCTGCACATTCGTCCACGTGGCTCAGCTTTTCTTACACATGGCTCGTTATAGTCTGCCTGCGTGAAGTTAATATTTCTATAGGTTCCAGGGTTAAGCTGGGCTAAGTTCACAGGGCTTGGATGGTATCCATGCACGTCTTCCAATGGTCATCATGATAACCTCATGCATGTGATTTGGGCTACCCTCATGCACATGACCGCCCAATAACCTTGGCAAACTTGTGCACATGGATACAAATGGCTTTCCTGTACATTCTAGGCCCGTCATCTTTCAGCTCCCTGGAATTCTGCTCAGTGATGGGAAACTCCTAGGAGTAGCCGCACGCTTTAGAAATCACATGATATCCTCATGCTCATAGGCTTGGACTGTATCCGTGACCAAGGCTTCCAATGGCCAGCCCAACCTTGTGCACATAGACTCAAGTGGCTCGGATTGCACCAGCGACTATTGCTTCAATAGGCCAGTCGAGCATAGTGCGCATGCATTCTGGTGACTCAGACTGCACTCTTGACCCCGGTTTCCAAGGTGACCAAGTCCTGCCTCTTGCACATTGATTCTCAGAGTTTGACCTGCATCAGTGATCTTGGCTTCCAATGCCCGAGGCGCAAGGGGGCACCGCCGTTTTCATGACGCGAGGTGGGTTCCCAGGCGCATGCCAACCCGCTGCATCTCCTCGCTAGATACCAAAGGCAGCTAATGTTTAAACCCTTCTCCCCAGAGGACACCGGAGACTGGTGCAACACCAAGGAAGCAGAGGCCACGGCAGGGAACTCAGTGGGGTCGAGTACATAAAGAACAGGCAGACAAATCCCGCCTTCCTTGGCCCCTAACATAAGCCTTCCAGAAAAAGAAACAGTTGCCAGGTATGCCTAGGTCGAAGGTTACAGGTGACTTCATGTGATCAGAGACAGCAGTTATGGGGTTTCCTTATAAAGGTCACTACTGTCTTCGGTTGTTTTATTTCAGTGGAAATGCATCGACTATGACCCCCAGAATGCGATAGGCTGTCAATAAAAGTACAGGACTGGAGTTCCACTGCCGACCTGGAGTCATCTGGTAAACGCCCCACTTTAATGTAATCAGATGGCTAAAATGAGCTCACTACCAGCTGGTAAACCGAACGATGTTAAAGTGGCCCTGCGTGGCACAGTAGCTCGCCCACCAATTGATATTTTAGTAGAAATTGAGGAGTCCAAAGGTAGCACAAGACATGCAAATCAACGTTCCATATGTGACTGAGGGACATGCCCTCAACCCTATATATTAAAGTGGTGCCGCAGGTGAGATGTTAAGTGTATTCTGCCTCAGCCCCCAATTCAAACACACTCCCACCCCTCCACTTGGGTGGTTTCCGAGTAACGCTCGGGCGACAAGCCGTGCCGCCAAGATAACAAATCTTTTGATGGGAGATAAAATCTGCCGGCATCCGTGGCATTTATTCTAGAGGCCGGTGCTGATAACCCAAAAATGTGGCACAGCAGGTGGTAACTCCACAGGGGAGAAAAGGAAAATAACTCACACACTTTAAAGCGCACACTTCAAGCAAATCTCCTCCAAGTTCCAAATTAATTAAATAAATAAACCAATTGTGGCCGCTGAAGTCGGCGGACTGCGCCCCAAATTAATTAAATACACAAAGAGTGCACTAAAATGGTGCCCCTGCATGTTTTCCTTAAATGCAGGGCGGCCCGTGAGGCAGGCGCCATGGTAAAAAAAAAAGAAGAAACCAGGGGAGAAGAAGTTACGGGCTATGCTGGGCCCCGGATGTATGTCATACTGTTGCCTGGGGCCTCAGTAAAATGGGCACTGTGGTTATAGATATATATATAAAAAATATATAGAAGAAAGCAGGGCTGAGCCTTCTGCCTCTGTTGCTGCTTTCGGGTGAGTGTCGTGCTTGTCAATGGCAGGGGCCGAGGAGAGCAGCTCAGCCCAAGCCTCCTGCTTCTGTTGCTGCTTTCACTTCATAAATATTTTTTTTTAAAGTCCCTACCGACTAATTCAAGGAGAGCGTGCAACTGCACAAGTAAAACATCCAGTTGGGATGGGCCGTCTAAAAAGGAGACAGGGCGGTAACAAATAAGCCTTATTTCCAATCGAAGGCCAGCATTTTGCATAAACGATGAAGCCAGCCAATCAAAAAGATGGGCGTGGCTTCGAGGCCCCTTCTGAAATGTTATCCATTACTATACGCCTCGCAGAGCGAGGAGCGCATGTGCGCTCCAACGCTATGCGAGACCTAAAAAGGGCATACATGCATGAAAGAAGACAGACCTCAATGTTTCCTTTCTCATGTAATGCCTCTGAAATTAATTAATCCATATTGTTATGAAGTGTGTTTTTAATAATTCTCACGTTTAGCTCATTCATTCCTAATTCAAGTGAAATATCACTTAGCACCAGGGCAGGATGCTGATTCATGACAATTATAAAAAATACGAGGCTAGAGGACAAGTGTGTCCCTCCCCTCTGTGCTTGATCATGCCTTTACATAGTGGAAGGGTATTACCATAATCAGTTTCATGCTCTTTTTCTTGCCACCAAGAAAGGCCCAGATCCTTGTACTGGGGTGAATGTAAGACATTGATCTACATTCTGTCCATCAAATTGTTTTTTGTAATTGGCTTTTTCTTGCCACAGCAATACTGACACTGATTTCTGGGTGTATTCTATTTGGCGTGCAGTGTTTTATTCCTTTGCATTGTCCTTTCTTTTTCAATTTCTACAGTATCTCCTATGCTACACACATCTCAGTTTGTGGCAATCTGCTCGCTGTGGCAGATTCCCACTGGACCTGTGTGCGGATAATGGAGCCTGCAGAATCTCCTTCTCTGTTTGCCAGCCACCTTTGGAGACATTCAACAGTAGGACTGTGAACTGTGTTGAAAAATATAAAGATCTACTGTAGGCTGTAGATATGTTTATAGGGTAAGTCCAGGGTAGGCACAGGTGAGTCAGTGCACAGATGAATCTGACCTCTAATTACTGGATATTGTATTCATTCTAAGCAGATATTCTGCCGTCTCTTTATTCTCCAGACCCTCAAGAATATACCCTTTCCCACCCTGAAAACCACAAAATGAATGGTACTTTCTCCCTTTGCCAACTCCGCCACCCTGATCGACAACCTCGCCAACCTCGGCCTCAGACAACTCGTCACCGCACCCACCCACGCCGCTGGCCACACGCTGGACCCCATCTTCTCCACAGGCACCCACGTCGCCATGGACCACACCACCCAACTCCACTGGACAGACCACCACTGCATCCATTTCACCTTCAACAAACCAATCACGCACCACCGCACCGAACAGCTACCTCGCCGCTGCTGGAGCAAAGTCACCGAAGACCAGCTGATCACCACCCTCGCCCAAAACCAGCCCACTGACCTCACCAACCCAGACACCGCAACCTCAGACAGTGGATCGACGGCTGTGCCAACACCCTCACCCCACAAAAGAAACCCTCCTACAATCACGCCAGCAAGAGAGCCACCTGGTTCACCGACGAGCTGCAGACCTCCAAACCTGCCTGCCGGAAACTGGAGAAGATATGGCTCCACGAGCGCACTCCGGACAACCACGCAGCCCACAATGAAGCCACCCGCAGACATCACCACCTCATCAGATTAGCCAAGAGATCCTCCTTGAAAGACCGCCTGGATAACAATGCACACAACAGCAAAAAGCTCTTCAGCATCATAAAGGAACTCTCCAACTCCAACGGCGGCGACATACCGCCCTCACAAGAACTGTGCAACTCACTAGCCCTCTTCTTCCACCGCAAGATCGCTGACATCCATGACAGCTTCAACACCATGACCGCCGCGACCAAGCCAGACCCCACCTCCCCTGTGAACACCAACAGCGCCAATTGCCTGACCTCCTGGTCCAACGTCAACGACGATGAGACACGCAAAGTCATGAACTCCATCCACTCAGGATCTCAGTCAAACCCATGCCCACACCACGTATTCAACAAAGCAGACGCTGCCATCGCACCCCAACTATGGAAGGTCATCAACATCTCCTTCGAAACAGCGACATTCCTGGGAAGCTGGAAACACGCCGAAATCAACGCCCTCCTCAAGAAGCCCAAGGCGGACCCCAAGGACCTCAAGAAAGTCCAGTCCATCTCCCTGCTCCCGGCGAAAGTCATGGAGAAAATCGTCAACAAGCAACTGGCCCACCACCTGGAAGACAACAACATCTTGGGCCCGTCCCAGTCGGGTTCAGACGAAACCACAGCACCGAGACAGGCCTCATCGCCGCCACAGACAACATCAGGTGCCAACTAGACAACGGCCAAACATCAGCCCTAATCCTCTTGGACCTGTCAGCCGCCTTCGACGCGGTCTACCATCGCACTCTAAAGACACGCCTCCTTGAAGCCGGAATCCAAGAGAAGGCCCTTTTATCTGGACCACGTCCTTCCTCTCCGGCAGAACCCAGAGTGTCCGCCTCCCGCCCTTCCGATCCGAGGCCACCGACATCATCTGCGGCGTCCCCCAGGGCTCATCCCTCAGCCCGACGCTGTTCAACGTCTACATGGCCCCCCTCGCACAAGTGGCTCGCCAACACGACCTCAACATCATCTCCTACGCCGACGACACCCAGATCATCCTCTCCCTCCCCAAGGACCCACACCCCCCCAAAATCAACCTCCATGAAGGGAATGAAGGCCGTCGCCGACTGGATGAGGAACTGCTGTCTGAAACTGAATTCGGACAAGACGTAGGTACCCATCCTCGAACCCACCCCCTCAGCCTGGGACGACTCCTGGTGGCCGACAACACTGGGAACAGCACTGACACCCACCAACCATGCACGCAACCTAGTATTCATCCTCGACTCCTCCATCTTCATGTCTAAACAGGTCAATGCAGTCTCCTCCTCCTGCTACAACACCCTCTGCATGCTCCGCAGCATCTACAAGTGGATCCCGACCGAAACCAGAAGAACGGTGACACAGGCCCTCGTCAGCAGCAGACTGGACTACGGCAACGCACTCTACGCAGGAATCTCAGCCAAACACCTCCAACGACTACAACGCATCCAAAACGCCTCCGCCCGACTGATCATCAACGTCCCTCGCCGCAGCCACATCTCCCCCCACCTGAGAGACCTACACTGGCTCCTCGTCGACAAGAGGATCACCTTCAAGCTCCTTACTCACGCACACAAAGAACTCCACAACGCCGGATCAGCCTACCTGAACAGCAGACTCCGCTTCTACACCCCGACCTGCCAGCTCTGTTCCGCCAGCCTTGCCCTCGCCGCTGTCCCCCGCATCCAACGAACAACCTCCGGCGACAGATCCTTCTCCTACCTCGCCGCGAAGACCTGGAACACCCTCCCTACCCACCTATGGCAAACCCAAGACCTACTCGCTTTCAGGAGACTCCTCAAGACCTGGCTCTTCGAACAGTAGCGGCACCCCTTCCCCTCAGCGTCTTGAGACTCTCACAGGTAAGTAGCGCGCGTTACAAGTACTCTGATTGATTAATTGATTGATTGATTGATTGATTTGAACCACCTAAGCCTCAATTCAAAGGAGTTCAGAAAGTTTCAGATAAAATATGCTTGAGGAGAGGTGAGACCTTCTTCTAGTTCTGGAAATCTTTCTTGTACTGCTGCAGGTGGATGATAATCATGGTTTAGTAAAGCCATAATTCTCATTATGACTTTTAAGCAGGCATAGAGCACCCACTCCCATCTTTATTTTTTCTTTTCTTGATTGTTGGCCATTGGTCCCGGTCAGTGAACAGCTATCCCCTACTAGTTCCGGAGACAAACAGAATAAGTAGACTTTTATAGACCTCATAAATTTGAGCTGAGTTACAGTGTCTTATGTGGACATAACTCCCGAATTTAGCTACATTGCTTCAGTGAAGGGCTCAAAGAAATCCAAATGTCAGGTACTCCATTTGTGCAACCCTGTGGTGAACACATTTACTATTTGTGCATTCAAGGGAAAAACAGACTTGGTATGGTCTAAATGTTGTCTTTTGTGTTTCTTAAGAGCATACACATAAGGAGAGTTTTGTAGTTTGCCAAATCTGTATTTTCACTGCGACATTCGAAAACAGATATTTATTCTTCGCCCTAATAAGATCTTAAACAATAGCTGCAATCACATTTTTATATTTGTCATCAAGCATTCGCCTGTTGAGGAAATAGCAATCCATACCACCCATATATTGTAATGAAATACATTACAAAAAACTGAGCACACAAAACTCACCTGGTTGCTGCTGATGAGATTCTGACTACCGATAATATTTATCTGTAGTGTGAGATACTAACTACACTTTGCCACTGGATTCAAGCTAGCCTGGCTAATGACGGCTTATTAGCCAGAAACTGGTCTTAGGGTGCTTGTTTCCGGTCCAGGGAAGACATGGCTTGGCAGTTCGGGCTGAACTGTTCCCATGAGGCAAAGGGTCAGACTGATTTGCATATGGCCATGTCTGAACTGGGGTGGTGTATTGAGCTAAAGAATGATGATGGATTAAACCCAGATCAGTTGACTGGGGGTGAGTTTTGCTCAAGCGCTGCATTCATCATCCCCTTTGGTATCGCCTTGAGATACGAACTGTACCAGAACATCACTCAAATTACATGTCTGAAGTCATATGAATCTAAGAACAGAATATTTACAGAATAATACAAAGATTCAGTCTAAGTGGCCGGTTCCTTCCAAAATTATCTTTACATGGAGAAGAAAGATGTAGCATCCATCAACTGACACGAAAACCAACAAAGATCTGGATTTCATATCCAAAGAGTTCATATTTTTTAAATTTGCATGAAACCTGCTAAAATTGTGATTGTGTGAGACACCAGCAGAAATGCACTGTCAAAGATTAACATACATCTAGAGCCAGTTGTTAATCAAGTTTCACATACAACTATCTAGCTGTTGAATCATGTGTGTAATATTTCATGTGTATGCTTTATGTATTTATAGGTGGAAGAGATCAAAAAGATGAAAATTGGTGACCCGCTGGACCGATCAACAGACCATGGCCCACAAAATCACAAAGCACACTTGGAAAAACTGCTGGAGTACTGCGAAATTGGTGTGAAGGAGGGCGCTACATTGGTGTATGGAGGAAGAAAATTACCTAGACCTGGTGAGAACAGCATGTTATAATAGTGAGCCATCCAGTCATGGAAAGGAGGGTAGAAGTTTGGATTTATGACATTAACTTCTGATGATACTTGGCAAACAAACACATGCTACAGGTCATACTTAAACACCAGACCAATATTGTGTACACTGCTTGGGATAGAGAACTTTACCTAAGAAAGCGTTAATACCCTAGGTAAAGGAGTAAGGCTATATTCACAAGGAAATGGCGCAGCAGCAAGTTTTGCAGAGCCATGCGGCATCATTTAAAAAATGAAGGGATGCGCCATATTCACAAGTATATGGCACACCCCTGTGTTTCCCCTTGCGTTGGCACTAAAAATAGATGTCTGTTGCCAACACAGACAACCTTGCACCATAATGCAAGGGTTCCTGCGTTGCATGGATGATTGTTTATGTGCAGGAAGGGACAACTTCCTGCACATGAACAATCTTTAAAGACGATTTGCTCTTTCTATGTGTGTTGCAGAATGCAGCACACATAGAGCGAAATCGAGGAGAAATAGTATTTCTCCTTATTACACCAATCTGATGCCTGCTTTTGCATGGCGTTTTTGGCGCTGCCTTAGATTTACACATCCTTGAAAATCTCTGGAAGCTTAAACAAGCAATGGGTATTGCGGTGGAACGCCCACAGCAACACCCATTGCACGCCCCTTTCACGCAGAAAACTGTGTAAACGGGTACCATATTTACAAAGCGGTGTTAAACCATGCAAAGTGGCTTAATGCCGCTTTGTAAATATGATGCAGGATATTGCGCCACTGGAACGTCGAAAAAAGTATTGTTCCGGTGGCACAATCCCCTTGTAAATATGTCCCTAAATATGGTATAGTTCCATTTAAGTGCAGATTGTTTTCAGGCATCAGATATGCTCAGATTGGCAACTCTCTATCTGCAAATTCTAAAATATCTAGGCACTACTAAGATGGTTACTTCACTGATGAGCAACTCCCATCAACTGAATTAAGGCAGAAAAGTGGATGACACCTTCGTTGTTGCCTTTCATATACCATGGTGCAGTTAACCACAGTAGGGTTTGCTGCCTTGGTAAGAGGTACCTGGTTTGAGTATTTCAGGGATTATCCTCATGTAAACCAAAAAGCAGAGCTACACAAGTGGGTTGTTATTTTCCAGTAGCTTCTCTTTGCTCTTGTTTGCCTTATAACACAGTCAACTTGGATTGACAGGATTGTATGTAGTATTCTTGACAAGGGATCTATAGCTTTTTCCTTCCCTCCTGATTCAGAAACCGGATAAAAAGGAACAGTTTGATAGACAAGTCACACAGTAGGCATGATACATAGAAACATGTTGCCTCATTAGTTGGTATTTTGTGTTTGCCACTACTCAATGCTTCCAAAAGACTCTTTAGTCTCTCCGTCCGATAAACCTTCAAAGTACCACGTGAAATTTCATCTACAGTTCTCAATCTGATTTAAATAGTTGATTCTGCTGCTAGTCTATATTTACTTAAAGGCAGAATATTGAGAACGCTTACAAAGCTGCCCACACAAGGTGGCAGAGGGCAGCGAAATAATGGTATCTATGCCTTAACCAGATTTCTTATATAGGGCTTAACTGTTGCTGCTTCCCAGAAGCAAATATACCAAGTATTGAATCTACATCATTGTGTTCAGTTCTGAAATCATTTAGAAATACTAGTATGTTACATCTAATGGGTAGTTCAACTTCCATGAGTTACATGTTCTGTTCTGCCAAAGCAAGGCTAGACAAGGGATTTCGCTTCTAACAGCAGCTTTTTCAGAGCGATCAACCTCTTAAACATCATTTACAATCTATGTCTGTTTGTCGTACACTTAAGGGCCCCATTACGAGTTACAGGGTTGGAATAAACAATTACGGCTAGTATGAACCCAACCCAGTAAATATTGACACCATGGGTTAGGTATTTCTTGCATGTAGTAAATACTGCCTACTTCGCTTGCTCCAAATTCCTCATGTCTATTTAATTACCAGATATTTTCCTCTGGTAAATATTGGCATGTCTGATGTGCTGAAATTGATCTGGAGTAAATTACAGGGGTGCAATATTCTTCGCACCCAATACCTAACCCATACAAAGGACCTGATGGGAATCACTACTCCAAGCCATACACCAACAGGAATTTCTGCATAGATTGGAATTTTGACCTATATTCGTAATCCAGGCCTGAATGAATTAAATATCCTTCTTATACTAAATACATCAAATTTGTGAGTGGATGTATGAATAGCTTGCCATACTTTTTGTTAGAATCAAAAATTACCAACATTTGCATGTGATCTCCAATTCATTCAATTGCTCCCGCTACCATACCAATCTGCAGCAACTGCTTCAACTAGCTTTCACCTATTTGTACCTCTGGGGCCTGATGATTTCCTGTGCTTGGCCAAATTGACCAAAGCATCCAAAGCACTGAAAGACCATTGCTGAGCCTCACTGTTCAAACAGTCCCTTCACCTCATCACAATTGATACTACAATCTTAATAAATAGGTCTCTCATTCAGTGAACCAAGACATCATTGCCTGTATTTTGCAGATCTGGAGATATTAACAAATTACTGGCCTAGCCTAACCTTTCCTTCTGAGAAAGATCATGGAAAGGGAGGAGATAGACGACTCCAGAAATACTTGTTTTTTTTATGATCATCATTCAGAATTCAGCCATGAATCTTCCCTTGCCAACAACAGAGAGGAGCTCATTCTTTCCCTGGAGAGTGGGAGAAAAACATCCCTGATACTTCCAATTTTTCTATGGTTTATGGTACTACCAACTAAACTGTTCTGCTGGAAAGGTTGGAACAATGAGTGGTCTTAGCCGGACCCATGCTTACACGGATCTAACTATTTCATACCAATCAAGAATAACGTAGGAATGGCTCTGCTGAATAATCCATAGGCATTCTGTTCTGAAGCCTGCCCTAGGAATCACCCCTGTTGTATCTTCTGTTCAACATTTTCTGGGGGAGATGCCAGTTACTTTCCTTGGGTTTCCTCAATAGACCGGCTGACGCTGGATCTTTTTGCAGCCTCCAGGCAAGTCATTCCGGCCCAATAAACCCCCACCCAAAACATAACTCAAGAGCCCACTCATGTCTTGATGTTGGGATGGTTAAAGGAGTTCTATGGGAGTCTGATGGGCGACTGAAATCCATTATGACAGAGATCTTTTTGCTTGGAAGAAACACACTCTTTCTTACTGCTGGTTAATTTGGGGTGTTACCTTCTCTTATGTGTGAGTGTTTGAAGATTACCTGGATGTGTAATCCTGGTGCAGTCAAAGAAGTGAATCTGCCAAACATGTTGCCAACTCTTTACTTAGCATATCCAATAAACAAGCTGGGCTCTAATTCATCTACCAAAGCTATCTGGCAGCCCACCTGCCCTCTCTCCTCCCACATTCACCTTAGCAGAATATTACAGAATGAGAGACCAATGCTGTAGGGATGTTAGGACAGGTCCCATTATTACACATCTGGAACCATATTATAGAAAGTGCTCTGGGGTACACAGTTACCCTCTGAATTGAAAGTTGGAGGGGCAGTCTCCAACTCTGATCCCTCTACTAGTGCTGCGCTCTAGCCAGTGCTGGTCCGCGTTTGCACCTGCAATGGAGATAGTACATTTTGTTTGTAATATATCACACTGTCTCTGTCCGTGTCAGGGCCATCCTCATTAGGCTAGAACTTAGTGCAGACAGGAAGAGTGCACCGTTTTACATAATACAGCCCCTGATGCCAAAAGTAAGTTAATGCAGGCAAGAGATACGAAAAGGAGACAGATAATCATGAGTGGTTTGGTGCTATTGGATCAACTTGTAGTCCTACTGGCTGTCATCTCTAAAATGATATACCTAATAGGCTCCCAATTTGCTTATTGCTTTGCTTGTCGCTGGCCATGCAAAAAGGGGAGTCTTTTTCAAACAACAGCTGGTTCACCAAATGGTGCAATAAAGTTTTGGAATGGAAGCACACATTATGGAATCAACATTCTAAAATGAATGCTTGTTCACAAGTGTATGGTTGCTCTGTATTATTTATTGTGTTAATACAACTGGCCTCTAAGATCAACCTAGCACATAAAAGGCATTGTTCTAGCAAGTGAGACTTCCACACTCTTGAAAGGAGTGTTTAGGGAAGGTGTGGGTTGATGCATTATTTGTTATATTATTTGTACTTTATGGCCTATTAACTCAAACTGTTTCTTGAAAAAAATAACATCTTGGACAGTTGGCAATTCAAATTTCGCCCTAGAAGGAGCACTGAAAAAGCACTGATCACTAAAGCTGAAGTGCTGAGAAATGCTTTGGACGAAGGTGACTCGGCTGGCCTGGTCATACCTGTCCTGTCAGCTTCCTTTGACAGGGTTTCACGTAATATTTTGATCAATCATTTGCTGACTGCTTTCCTCGAGACAAACAGCTTGCTCGACCCGTCCCAGTCAGGATTTCGAGCCAACCACAGCACCGAGACTGCCCTCATCGCAGTCACCGACGACATCAGGACCCTGATGGACAACGGAGAAACAACCGCCCTCATCCTCCTAGACTTCTCTGCAGCTTTTGATAACATCTGCCATCGCACCCTAATAACCCGCCTCTTCCACACTGGAATCCAAGAAAAGGCCCTGGACTGGATCAACTAATTCCTCTCCAACAGAACCCAGAGAGTCCGCCTCCCTCCCTTCCGCTCAGAGGCCACCAAGATCATCTGCGGCGTACCCCAAGGCTTCTCGCTCAGCCCAACCCTCTTCAATATCTACATGATCCCCCTCGCCGCCATCGCACGCAGGCACAACATCAACATCATCTCCTACGCCGATGACCCCCAACTGATACTCTACCTCACCAAAGACCCAGCCACCGCCAAAACCAACCTCCAGGAAGGAATGAAAGATGTCGCAGAAGGGATGAAGCTCAGTCGCCTGAAGCTGAACTCAGACAAGACAGAGGTTCTCATCATCGCACAGTCCCCATCCGCCTGGAACGACTCCTGGTGGCCCGCAGCACTGGGCTCCGCGCCGACACCCTCGGACCGAGCACGCAACCTGGGATTCATCCTGGACTCCTCCCTCACGATGACCAAGCAAGTCAACGCCGTCTCGTCCTCTTGCTTCAACACCCTGCGCATGCTCCTGAATATCTTCAGGTGGATCCCCACGGAAACCAGAAAGACCGTCACCCAGGCCCTCGTCACCAGTCGACTGGACTATGGAAACGCCCTATACGCAGGAATCGCCGCCAAACTTCAGAAACGACTTTGGCGCATACAGAACGCCTCCGCACGACTCATCCTAGACATCCCTCGCCACATCCACATATCCGCCCACCTGAGAAACCTGCACTGGCTACTCGTCAACAAGAGGATCACGTTCAGGCTCCTCACCCACGCACACAGCGCTCCACAACATGGGCCCCGAATACATCAACAACCACCTCTCGTTCTACACTCCCACCCGCCAGCTCCGCTCCGCCAGCCTCGCCCTCGCCACCGTCCCACGGATTCGCAGAACCACCACCGTAGGAAGATCGTTCTCCCACCTGGAAGCCAAAACATGGAACTTCCTCCCCGCACACCTACGAATGACCCAGGACCATCTCACCTTCAGGAAACACCTCAAGACCTGTCTTTTCGAGCAGTAGCAGCACCCCGCTACCCCTTCAGCGCCTTGAGACCCTCACAGGTGAGTAGCGCGCTCTATAAATGTTCTGATTGGATTGATTGATTGATTGAAAGAGGTAGGACTATCAGTGTATGTTCTTAAAAGGTTCACATCTTTCTTCTAAGGAAGTAGAACCCAAAAGGTATAGCTATGCCTCATGCCATGGGAATCTTCTTCCATTCTGAGAGTGCCACAGGCTCTTTGTCATCTTAATTACTTATCAACATCAGCCCCTAC
This sequence comes from Lissotriton vulgaris, assembly GCF_964263255.1. Taxonomy (NCBI): domain Eukaryota; kingdom Metazoa; phylum Chordata; class Amphibia; order Caudata; family Salamandridae; genus Lissotriton; species Lissotriton vulgaris. The sequence goes on from NW_028252083.1 coordinate 90,701, forward strand.
CCTTACCCAAATTGATCCATTAATTTGGCAGCACAGCTTTTACCTATGCAGACATGCAGCTCATCTTTAGTCTTGATCACCAAGCCTCTGCGTTGTTAAGCAGGCTGCATAGCTGCCTTTACGATGTTCAGATGGTAAAATCAAGATAAAATATGTGAGGTTCCTATTAAATTATGAGTTGAATGTACCCTCAAACAGAGCTGTATGGTGCACAAGCTGCTGTAATATTCATATGCCTAGGTGAACCCTGTCATTCTTACCTCCTAAACTACATTCTGTTAGAATTTTAGCCTTTGTTTCTTGCATTTTGGTATTCAAGAAGAGGCTGCGAGACTATTACACTAGTATTTATCTGGGAGGGTCAGCATCTACCTTAATTAAGCTCTAAAGAGTCCAGAACTCTTCAGTTCTACCATGTCTTGTGTTATGCCTACTTGCAGTCGATCACAATCAAACTTTTCTTCAAATCGCTGTAATTCACAAAGCATTCTACTATCTGAAGAAGTTCTGTCTATCACATCTAGTTCAGTGGTATCAACCTGAATGTGCGCTTCGATCGGAGGGGCAACTACTGTTGAGAATCCCTATTAGAAAAAAACCCTGTCACGTAAGGAGCTTCTTTAGCTAACAAGGTGGAAAGGTCTGTAACCAACATCCAATGACTGTCTTTAGCACCATGAATGCAGATGGTAATAGTGTACTCTATAAGAAACTAAGATCAATTCAGATGCTCAGATGAGTGCTCTTGCTGGCACATACATGTCAACCTATGACATTCCACCAGGTACTCCATGGATTGCATTGTTTTGTGCTATGTATGAAAATTAAATAAAACAAAGAAATGCAACCATCTCAGTTCATCAGTTTTTAACCTGATTTAAAACTTTAAAATACGTGAATGTGTAATGAAAATCAAATCACTATACTTTTTGAAAGGGTGACTCACATTTGGTAATGTTCTTCGTATTTTATCTTTGTTTAGGTTTCTTTATGGAACCAACAGTTTTCACAGATGTTGAAGACCACATGTACCTTGCAGAAGAAGAATCTTTTGGGCCAATCATGGTCATCTCAAAGTTCAAAGACGGGTATGTCATTATATTTAAAATTGGAGTGCAGGTCATGACAAAAGTCAGGCTGATGGGGGTGCAAGTCTGATCCTTCTGAAAATTCCCAGACTCGCCACAAACCTCACAATATGGGTAGAATTTATGAGCCAATACCGTAAATCCTGCATGTTGAAGAGAAAGTGGATACTTTAATCCTCTGGACACCCGTTGGGTCAACGGGGGTGCTATGGCTCATTGGCTATACTGCTAGAAGAAGTAGCATGTGCATTGGTGCTTTACACTTCTAGGGTTAAACCACCAACTGTTGTACTGTTAGTGGGCAGAGCTGTTCATGGTTCCCGCTACTCCTTCTCTCTCTGCATAGGCCTGACCCATCTGCCTTGCCTCTAGATGGACAGTGATATATACAAAGCTGGTACTGCTAATCTCCACTCTCAACCACTGAATTTCTTTCTCCAGAAAAAGTCAAGAGTGAGTAGTAAGTAACTAGGTGGGAGTTTACATAGGTTTCCTCAGGGGTTCTCTTGTTCCAAAAATGTGAATTCTGTCCATGTTAGGAAACTTCATCTACATGATCCCAAATGTATCTTAGGCTCCATTAGGCATCAGGGGGTCACGTTTCTGACATTATGGTACATGGGTTTGCCAACAATGGCGTGGTACCAGAATATTGTTGTCAGAATAGTGTCTGACATAAATATTGGGTGATTAATCTTATCTACAAAAATATCACCCCAATAAAGTTAATAGTAGAAAATCTACACCCAATGCAACAGTGATTTTGTTAACAATATTTAGGACATAGTATTTATGTCAGGTAATATGTATCTATAAAGTATTCTGACATAAAACATCTAACAAGTGAGTCTTTTGAAGCTCAGAGGACTACACGTACACTGATTCACCTTCATTAGTGTGTTTCATAGATTCAGTTCAACATTTTATACTACTGTTCACGGTTAAAAGGGTGTGCTGGATCTTTATTCTCCACTTAGTATGACATTTTTTGATCATTTTTAAACCAAGGTTGAAACTAGGTTGCGTAACACTGTAAAGCATTTTACCATTGGAGGTGAAAGGGAGGAGATCCAAGTTGGAAGAGTAGACATGCCATAACTTTACCGTGGTAAAAACAGAATTTCTTTATGCTAATGTGCTCATATGATCCAAATCACATTTTACAGTATCTTCCAGCCTTTTCGTTTCTTCCCAAGGGTCCTGCTGAGTGTCTCAAATGGTTTTCTATTGCAGAGATGTTGAAGGAGTGTTACGGCGAGCAAACAACACAGAATATGGTTTAGCCTCTGGTGTTTTTACGAAAGACATAAGCAAGGCTATGTATGTTAGTGAAAAACTGGAAGCCGGAACAGTTTTTATTAACACGTACAACAAGACTGATGTAGCAGCACCCTTCGGGGGATTCAAACAGTCTGGATTTGGTAAAGACCTTGGTAAGTGTTGGGCATAATTTTTGGTGACGACAGAGTAAAATATATACAATGAAAAGTAATGCACGTCTTGAAAAAAGTACATCATTGCCGATAGAACATGTAATGCTATTTTTTCAAGATCTAAATCCAAATTAATTCAGATATGATTTCAAGTAACACCCATACAGGGGAAACAGCCTTTACACCACGGCTCGACCCACGCTGTGCCTTAACAACGCGGTCTGAACCACGAACGCATCTTTACAACGCATTCCTTTACTATGCAAGTCATTACAACGATGTACCTTAAGTAAAGCGTTGTTGGATTGATGTTGGACTTTAAAAAAAAAAATAATAATTTTATTAACATTTCAAATCCAATACAGAGAAGGAAACAAAGAGCATAGCAGTCCACATTAAATATATCCATCAGGAGTGTTCAGATATCAGTATCATGGCATGAATCTAGTTCTCACATAGTGTAGAAGGTTCTCATCAATCAGAACAGTGAGTGTGCAGTATAGAGGGAGGTGGGGAGGGTGATTCAACTACTCAGCAAGGTCTTTGTAGGTTGAAGACCTGCTAGTGTAGTACCAGCTGCAATAATAAGGATGTTACAGTAGGGGGATGTGGCCATGAACCACCACCACCACTCAGAACACCACAAACAGTAGGCGCACCATCTTCTAATCCACTGCCAGCGCGGCGGGGACAGCATCCTCTTAACCACTGCTCACCTGCGTGTTCAGTTACCGCTCCCGGAGGACTTAAATGTCTCTTGGATGCGATCTTGCTGGCATAAGCTCCCAGAATGTTGTTCAGTTATCTTGACAGTGCCACTTATTTGAGCCAGGAAGCCTTTTGCGGAGCTGGGCAGCGCCTCCAGTGAATTGCGGCTTAGCCAGCAGCAGTGCAGTCAGCTTTTGCCATTCTGGAGGAACCTCCTTCGCATGGCCCAGCAGTGTAACCCGGGGCTTGCGTTCCAGCCGGAGATCAGCAATGTCATCAATAGTGTCAAAGACAGTAATGTAAAACACCTCCACCCCTGGACAGCCCTAAGCCAAATGCAGAAAATAGGCACACAACGCCAAGCATCGGGCGCAGCACGCATCCTCGAGAAGGCCCATTTTATGCAGCCATTCCGGGGGATGCAATAGAGCATGTGTAAGTATTTAAGGTGCAGTAAGTGAAGCCGGTAGTTGGGCGAAGGAGCTTGAAATGTTGAACTGTATGTCCAACACTTTCCCTACTGTTGCACATACTGGAGTTGAAGAAGTAAATTATATTATTCCAACTCCAGCACTCTCCCTAAGGCAAGTTATTGTAACGACTGTCGAGGTAACGGAAGGTGTTGTAAAGACACATTCATTGTTTCTCCCTAAGGCAAGTTATTGTAACGACTGTCGTGTTAACGGAAGGTGTTGTAAAGACACATTCATTGTTTGGACTGCCTTATTAAGGCAGGCATGATTAACGCCAGCGTGGCTCCAACATACAACCCCGATGCAGTAATGTGGGTCTTGGTTCTTCCCAGTAAACATTATCTGTACCCATCATACTCACTATGACTTTGCTTTGCATCTATTTGATGTGCCTGCCTTATCTGCCTTATATTTGATTTTCCACTCTTAACTCCTTGAAACAATTTTTGCAGGAACGTCTCTGTTTATTTGCACTGACTCTTATTTCTTTGTGTTTCTCTTTTCTTAATGCATTACTCATTACGCACAATTTCAGAGCACACATCCAGCAAGTGTGTGCCTAATGTTGACTGTACACTACTTTTCTTTACACAAAGCATGTGATACATGCAGCAACTGACAGGCATCTCCTGAAATAGCAATCTAGTCATTTTTTGGCATCAGGAAAGAAACGTATCCTTTCTAAATGTTACAATAACTCCTTTATAATAGTGCCTTCCCACAGAAGGACATTACTAGTGATTTCTTCTATTGTATGACCCGAGACAGACCTACAGCCACTCACTCCTCTGCTGCTTCCTCAGCAGATCTCTTGATGAATCCTTCAAACCAAGTTTGATACAAAGGAATCCTGCACTAAGTTGTTGATTTAGTCAGCATTTCTGGCTGTTGATTCCAGAAGGTAGGGGCTAAGTGGAAGAAGGCTTTCCTGCCTAGCCAAGCTTTCTTGCAGCGTGGGACCACAAGTAGAGATTTGGTCCCTGAGCGTGGTGTCTTTGGAGTCTGATATTTTTTTAATTTCTCTACCAAATAACTAGGGCCTTTGCTGTTTAGGGCTTTATGCACAATGCAGCAGATCTTGAAGTGGATGCGCTTCCGTACAGGCAACCAATCAAGTCTCTGCAAGAGAGGGGGTTAGGGCAGGAGCATTGGAGACCATTCGTGCAGCGGTGTTTTGGACCACTTGCAATTTGTTTGGTGATTCTTCGCTGGCTGAGATCAGCAACGCATTGCAGTAGTGTAGTCGACTTATTACTAGTACCTGGATCAAGGTTTTATGAATGGGCAGGTGGAGGAAGGGAAACACTCTTGGCAAAAGATCTAGTGCATGGAAGCAAGCGCCAATGATGGTAGAAGCCTGCTCCTTCATAATTCGTTACTGGTCCAGTCGGACCCCTACATTTTTTACCACAGTCTTGGGCTTCGGTGCAGTTCCCAATTCTGTAGGCCACCTGGCGACCATCTCAAAGGAGCATCACCAAACAGCATAATGTCCGTTTTTTACCCGCGTTGAGCTGGAGGACATTTTGCCTCATCCAGCTGGCAATGGCTTTCATACCTTCTGAGAGGATGGGCTGGGCATTAAGATCATGTTTGTCAAAAGATAGGAGCCGAGTATCATCAGCTTAGGAGATGGGTATAAAACCTAGCTTCCTGAGTAAACCTTCCAAAGGAGCAACATAGATGTTAAATAAAGTAGGACTGAGACAGGATCCCTGAGGTAGCCTTTGGTTAGTTCCATGGTCTCAGAAAGGAAGGGACCCAGATTGACAGTCTGGGTTCTGTGCGAGAGGAAACTTGTCAACCACTGTAAGGCTATTCTTTGTATCCCAATCTCATTGAGTCTCCTGAGCAGAGTTTGATGTGAGACAGTGTCGAAGGCAGCCGACAAGTCAAGTAGCACAAGTATAACTGCCTGTCCATTGTTCAGAGCCTGCCTGATTTTATCTGTGACGGCAATCAAGCCTCTCAGTGCTGTGTTTGGGTCTAAAACCAGACTGAGATGGATCAAAACAGCCGGTTTCCTTCAACAAAGTCTGAAAGATGTTTATTAATATGCTTTTCTAACAACTTGCTCAGGAGAGGTAGCGTGAGATAGGACGATAATTGGTTAAATCATCCATAGGGGCCTCAAGGTTCTTCCGTATAGGAATAATTTGTGATGCCTTCCATTCAGTTGGGACATAACCCTTATTTAGTGAGAGGTTAAGAATGGAGCAGATGGGGATAGCAAACTGTTTGGTTGGTAATGAGGTGGTCCTAGATGGTTTGATATCGAGGGGTGAGCCTGATTTAACAGTAGCGAGTGGGGACTCCAGTGCATCGTACGTAACCAAGGGGAAGTATTCCAGCTTCTGGAGGGTAGCTTAAGTGGGTGAGAGATCGGCAGATGCTTCGAGTTGGCCCCTTCCATCGCGGGTAATTTTGACGTGGATCAGATCTATTTTCTTCGTAAAGTGCATCGCTATTTTGTCACATAAGGCTTGCAAGGGACCTAGCTCATTATTACATGCCTCTGGATCATTAAAAGTTTTGATTATTGAATAGAGAGTCTTGGGGGCATTCCCAGCCTGCTCTAGTTGTAGAATAATATGGGCTTTGTGGACATATTTTATATTTTTATGATATTTAGATAGAGCTGATTTATAGTGTGCCTTGTCTAGTGCATTATGACAGAGACACCAGTGTCGCTCCAATTTCCTGCAGAGACTCTTCTCTGTTATGAGACTGGGAGAGAACCAGACTGACTGAGTGCGCCTGCCTGACTTTATACACTGCTCTAGAGGGGTTAATTGATCCATGGCCGTTGTTATGATAGACATGTATTGGGATAGGCCAGTCTCTATGTTCTATGAGTTAGGAGTTAGATCTTGAAAGTAATTAGGAGTGATTTTGTGCCACTGTCTGTGCAAGCTGCTTTGAGTGGAGGACTGTATTCTAGGTACCATGAGACCCCTAAATTTGAACTCAATCAGTGAGTGGTTGGTCCATGTAAGGAGGCTCATAGCTCCATATTGTACATTTAGTGATTTAGTGAAAATAAGATTGAGTGCATGTCCATCTTGGTGAGTGGGGCCCTCATTGATCTTATTTAAATCTAGTGAGTGTAAATCTGTTAGAAGTGATGAGGCTTCCTGATTCAGGATGTCTTCACTGTACACTTTAAAATCACCAACTAAGATGACGTTTTTTGTAGAGATGGCGTGCGGGTAGAATAGTTCCATTAATTGGAGAGTAATATTACGGATAGGCCCAGGAGGGTGTTACACCAGGGTGCCTTTCCAACAGTTTTGCGGATGTAAGTCAATTCAGTTTTACAAAATCAGTTGGTCGTAAAGCTTGTAAAGTCAGTCAGTGTAGAGTGATATCAGTGTGAGATTGTGTGTTTCAATGTTACGGAAACTACTGTGCATAAAATAATTTCCATAGCTGATTTTAAGTATTGCTATCTAAAACGAAGGAGTTACCCATTATATGGCTCACTGGACAATCTGATATCTACTCCTATTAGCGGCTAAACAAACTATTCTAAGCCGTTTGAGAGCAACAAACCCTGCCATCCGAAAACAAATGGGTTCAGAGACTGGTGGATACTCAGCATGGAATAGTTGTCTGTGGGTCTTGGATTCTTTTAACCCGTTGCCTGCTGATGACGGAACCGCTCCGTCATCAGCTGCGGTGGCGCTGTGCTGATGACGGAGCGGTTCCGTCATGGCCCGCTCGGAGCGCCTGCGCGGCGCGAATTCCGCGCCTGCGCTGAGCGTTCCATTGAGCGGGGCTTGCCATGACGGAACCGCTCCGTCATAAGCACAGCGCCACCGACGCTGGTGACGGAGCGGTTCTGTCACCAGCATGCGGCCGCCGCGCGGCCATCCCACCCCCTTAGCACTGCGGCGGAATAGCCGCCGCAGTGAAGGGGTTAATAGCAGTGTGTTCCTTTAATGGCAGTGTGTTTACTTATGAGTCTAGCACATGCCACCATGACTTATGTTCTATCCTGGAATGGTGGCATGTGGAAAAGGTTAGAGGCAGTTGTAGCTAGCTGTCTCTCTGGCCAGTGGCTTTACTGGATTTCTCTTCTTATTCAAAATAAAGAAATTAAATACAATTGGATCAGCATCTTCCTTTCACTGGCGACGATTGGACAAACGCTGGACCGGCACAGAACCATTTAAAAGGCTTTACACCTTTTGGACAGCATTTACTTCTCTGGAGTTCACTTGAACTCGAATCTGGGTAAGAACTTCATCATCTTTTAAGACTTTTTCCTGTGCGAGTTGCGCGTCTAGCAAAAAGAATAATTGACCTTTCTACCTTTGTTTTGTGGCTCTGTGTCAGTTATTCATGAACTTGGCCTACGAATCCATTTATTTTGATCTATATTCTGATGGTGAATAAACTGTATTGTGCCGAGGTTAGAGCATCTCCAACCAAGTGTGAGGGAAAGTTATCTTTCAGCTTTTAAATAACACTGTGTGTGTGCTGCTGTGATACCAAGCGTAGAAAGGAGTGTTTTATTAAACCGGAGCCTGGGAGACCTTTACTGCATAATTTAAAAGTATACTGCCAAGCGTCGAAGGGAATGTGTCAACAAATGAGAGCCTGGACGACCTTAAGCGCATAATTTAAAGTCTGACATTTCTTTTTAAAAGTGAATAACTTGATACTTACTTCGAGTTTTCAACTCCTGCTTTCATCGCGTGCCTTTGTTCTCGTCAGTCAAGCGTTAAGGGGCTCGTGCTTGTAATTGAATGTAAACAGTGTTTGCATTCTTTGTCTCCATTCAAGCGTGAAGTCAAGCGCGTTTGCATCAGAACGTAAACAGTGCGTGCTGCTGAACGCGAAGCATCTAATGTCAACTTGTTGTCTAAGCAACGGTAATTGGCTTGTCAACGCTGAAGCGCCACCATAACGTCAGCGTCAAGCCACTGTTCAGCAAGGCAACACTAATTGACATCACCACCGAAGCGTCATTACAGCTTGACCTATACACAACTGTATTTTCTACGCTTTTCAAGCCTCATTTTCAAACAAATACTTTTTCCTCCACAGCATGTTTGTCCGCATTAACTCTACAAAGCACATGTTAAAAAAAGAAAAAGTTCTTCGTGCACCTCGGGGATGCACACACCAAGTTTCTAAGTGAATTTTCTTTGAAGAGATTCATTGTGGCTACACATTAATTTAAATATTAGTAATTTTACATTAGTTTCACAATTCACAGTTATAACTGCATGGTACATTATTGTGAATATCTTGTTATAAATTGCATTAATTATTATTTTTCCAACAGGAACTGTATTGTTGGTCTACTCAAGATATATTTAATTTTTAATTAATTTTATATTATTTATTAATTGTTACAGTGCAACAATCTATTTTACCACCTCCCCCTTTCCTCGCTACCCCTGGAAATCCTCCTCTAGAATGGGAATTGTGGCTCGAGGGTTTTGAGGCTTATCTAGAAGCCATTGAAGGAGATGTTTTCACTCAAAAGAAAACATTTGCATTATTACGCCATTCTTTAGGTACAGAAGGAAGTAAAGTTTTAAAACATCTGCCTTCCTCTGTCGTCATGGGTGAGGGCGATGCCATTGATGAATACGCTTCAGCTTTAAAGGTATTTTATATGAGGAAACAGTTACCTGGTGAATCTATTGAAACGTTTGTAAGTGATTTGAGAGTTTTGGATTCTACATGCGATTATAAAACTTTTCATGATGAAATGTTAAGAGACCAAATTGTTGAAAAAAGAAATAGCAAAAACATACAAGAAAAGTTACTAATTATACAGGATCTTACTTTAGATAAAGCTTTGGAGAAAGCGAAAAATATTGAATCAACAGCCATGTATATGGATCAAGTGGCTTTAGACACTAAGACACCTACCCTAGCTATAGACAAGACTGTAGTCAAGAAATAAGTTAATTATGACAAACAATGTAAAACTTTTGAATGTTATAGGTGTGGTAGCAGAAATAATTTGGGAAATGCTCTTTTTTGTCCTGCAATGGACAAATTCTGTGCTAAATGCAAAAAGAAAGGTCATTTTTCTAAGGTTTGTAAATCAAAACCAGAGCATACTAGTTCCAATCCAAATGTCAAATCTTCCTTTTAGAAAATTATGGCTATTAAAGCCAAATCCGAGCCTGATACCAGTTCAGACAGTGAGGATGGTAATGAAGTCATGATGTTGTTTAATGTTCATGAAATGTGTGTTACTGAGCCTCATAACATGTTATCCACTCCCACTTTTGAGGAAGGTGTTTCGCAGATTTCGGAACTACAATTTTCAAACATTAAGCGTCCTAATTGTCAAGTGGTAATACATGGTAATCAAATTGCTATGATGGCTGATTCAAGTTCCTTTTTCACGTTGATTGGTCCTGAAGAGTCGCACAAATTAAAAGCATAAGTCTTTCATCAAACCTGTAGCATATGGTGGTAACCTGTTGAAGTTTTAGGTGAATTTGATTGTGTACCTTAACTTTCAAAGAGCGTTCTACTCCAGCTACTGTGTATGTTGCTGATGATAAATCTTCACTTCTGGGTTGGTTGGAACAGAAAAATGTGGTTATTATTTTAGATCAGTGAGGAATAAGTCCTACTCCGGCATCATGTTGTACCTGTCTGCACCATAAACTCTTGTGATTGGATATCTGCTTTTCCAACTGTGTTCTGTGAAATTCTGGGCAAGATAAAAGGTTTTTCCCACCATATCATCCTTAAGCATAATGCCCAAAATGTTGTGCACAAATCTAGAAGGGTTCCTTTAGCCATGAGAAGTGAATTATCTCTAGAACTAGATTCCCTATGGAAACAAAAGATAATTGAAGCCATTAAAAGCTCGGAATGGCTTTCTCCAGTTGTTTTAGCTAGAAAACCTAATGGAGCACTTAGAATGTGCATCGATTTGAGAGATGTTAACGACAGAATATGGGTTGATAGACATCTCCTTCCGAACATAACAGAAATGCTTGGTTCTCTTGAAGGTGCAAAGGTATTCACTAACTTGCATATGTCATCGGCATATCACTAAATTACTCTAGAAAAGGACAGTCTTCAACTTACTTCATTTGTTACGCCTTCTGGTGCTTATCGCTTTAAAAGAATGCCCTTTGGGCTAGCATCGGCATCAGCTGTATTCTAGAGAGTGATGGAGTCCATGTTTGCCAATGTACCTAATGTTAAGTGTTTTCCCGATGATATGCTAATTTATAGAAAGGACACAGAATCACATGATAAAACTCTGGCTACTGTACTATCCATTCTAGCAGATCGTGGTGCAACTTTAAAAGCTGAGAAGTGCAAATTTGCAGTTCAGGAGGTAAATTATTTGGGTTACAAGTTATCAGCGAAGGGAGTAGAACCCAAAGAAGATTTGGTCTCTGCTATAAAATGTTTTCCTACTCCTCAGAACAAAGATCAACTTCGATCATTTTTTGGAATGTTAGAGTTTTATGCTAGATTTATACCAAACTGTAGCAGTAAAAGACATGGTTTGAGATTACTCATGAAGAAAAATGGTCTAATGATCTTGAGAACGAATTTCAGTCTATAAAGTTGGAGTTGAGTAATGCCATTCCTTTACAACATTTTAACACACATGATCATTCCATTGTTGTCACAGATGCCAGTCAATACGGTCTGGGTGCTGTATTACTCCAAAAAAGAGAGGGAAAGGAAGTAGTGGTAGCTTTAGCTTCACGCACTTTAAGGGATGCTGAATCAACTTATTCAGTTGTGGAGCGAGAAGCCTTAGCTTGCTGGTTGGGGGTTAATCACTTCAGACAATATCTATGGGATTCTAAATTTACGATTCAAATGGACCACAAGCCCCTAGGTAATTTGTTTTCGACCAAAGGGTGCTGGGAACGCTACTCCTCGTATTGCTAAGTGGCATTACAGGTTAATGGAATTTCATTTTCAGTTAGAGTATGTTCCTGGGGCAAAGAACATATTTGCTGATTGTCTGTCTAGACTTCTTTTAGCCACTGAACAATCTAGCGAGTTAGAAGAGGAGGAATTTTGTATTGTAACTTCTTTAGTGGATTCAGATTTTACGTGTATCTAACAGGAAGAGTGGAACTCTGCTGTCTACCAAGATGTAGTGTTTCAGGAAATCATTACTATGCTGAATAAAGGTTGGTCATCCAAAAGTGAAGAGACAGATGTTTTTAAACATGTTTTTCCTGAATTGAATTTTGAGTGACATCACCCCCTCTCAAACCCTCTGCGACTCCCTAGCTTCTTTTTTCCACAGCAAGATTGTTGACATCCACAACAGCTTTGACAACCAACCCGGAAGCCATCCCACCCCACCATCTGCTGACCATCCTCCCCCCGTAAACACCCTTAACGCCTGGAACCCAGTCTCCACTGAGGACACCATCCGCCTGATGAATTCCATCCACTCTGGATCCCCCACAGACCCATGCCCTCACCACATCTTCAACAAAGCTGACTCCGTCATAGCACCGCACCTCCGAGACGTCATCAACTGCTCCCTCAACTCCGCCACCTTCCCTGAAGACTGGAAACACGCTGAACTCACCGCCCTTCTGAAAAAACCAACAGCAGACCCCACCGAACTCAAAAACTACCGCCCCATCTCGCTTCTTCCATTCCCGGCCAAAGTCATCGAGAAAGCCGTCAACAACCAGCTCGCCGCCTTCCTCGAAACCAACAAATCCCTCGACCCCTCACAATCTGGCTTCCGAGCCAAACACAGCACTGAGACCGCCCTCATCGCAGCAACAGACGACATTCGAACTCTACTGGACAATGGAGACACAGTCGCCCTCATCCTCCTTGACCTCTCTGCAGCATTCAACACAGTCTGCCACAGCACCCTTTTACAACGCCTCAATAACATCGGAATCCAAGGAAAAGCACTTGATTGGATCACCTCGTTCCTCACCGGAAGAACCCAAAGAGTCCGCCTCCCACCATTCAAATCCGAGGCCTCTGAAGTCATCTGCGGCGTACCTCAAGGATCCTCACTCAGTCCCACCCTCTTCAACGTATACATGAGCCCCCTCGCGGCCATCGCCCGCCAACACAACCTCAACATCATCTCTTACGCGGATGACACTCAACTGATCCTTTCTCTCACCAAGGACCCCAGTACCGCCAAAACTAACTTACACGAAGGAATGGAAGAAGTCGCCGAATGGATGAAACAAAGCCGTCTGAAACTGAACTCAGACAAAACAGAAGTCCTCATCTTAGGTACATCCCCCTCTGCATGGGACGACTCCTGGTGGCCGGAAGCCCTCGGAAAAGCACCCATCCCGACTGACCACTCACGGAACCTCGGCGTCGTCCTGGATTCTTCACTCTCAATGAACAGACAAGTCAGCGCCGTATCCTCTTCCTGCTTTAACATTCTTCGCATGCTCAGAAAAACATTTCGCTGGATCCCCTCCGAAACAAGGAAAACAGTCACCCACGCTCTAGTCACGAGCCGACTGGACTACGGAAACACCCTCTACGCAGGTACCACCGCTAAACTCCAGAAGAAACTACAACGAATCCAAAATGCCTCAGCCAGGTTGATATTAGACATCCCACGCAACGAACACATCTCCGGTCACCTTAAAGACCTCCACTGGCTTCCCGTCAATAAGAGGATCACTTTCCGACTGCTTACCCACGCACACAAATCACTCTACGACATCGGACCAGATTGCCTCAACTCTCGACTGTCCTTCTACACCCCCTCCCGCCAACTTCGCTCTTCCAGCCAAGCCTTCGCCACTGTACCTCGCATCAACAAGACCACCATGGGAGGCAGATCCTTTTCATACCTGGCTGCTAAAACATGGAACTCACTCCCCGCCTACCTTCGCCTCACCCAGAATCACCTAGCGTTCAGAAAGCAGCTTAAAACGTGGATATTTGACAAATAATCCCCCTCCCCTTCCTAAGCGCCTTGAAACCCTCTGGGTATGTAGTGCGCTATACAAATTTTATGACTTGACTTGACTTGACTTGTATCTCTTCAGAGTAAAGTTTTGGTGATTGCTCATGAAGGCCATATTGGTATGAGAGCAATGAAAAGGAGACTTAGAGAATATTTTGGTGGTCTGGCATGGATCGTTCTGTAGAGCATTTCGTAAGAGACTGTATTTCATGTGCCACCTGTGATAAGACCCAAGTGACTTTTCGCAATCCGGTGGAAACCATTCCTGTTCCTGAAAAACAGTGGGTTAAATTAGCTTTAGACATCATAGATCCCATGTTTGTTTTGGATGAAAAATGCAGGTATGGTCTAGTTTTGATAGATTATGGGTCTAAATGGCCAGCGGTGAAATTTGTAAGGGCTGCTACCACAGATGAAGTGTTGATTTTTCTCCAGTCGTTATTTTTAAGGGAAGGTTCTCCTATTGAACTTGTAACAGATAAAGGGGTACAATTTGTGTCCAAAGAATTTTTATCTCATTGGGGCGTTAAACATATCACTACTTCTTTATATCACCCTCGCAGTAATGGTCTTGTGGAACGTTGTATTAAGAAATGTATTTTTATTGATGTATTCAAAATTTTCTTGACAAAATGTTTATCTTAATGTAATGAATTGTGTTGTGACTCTTTTATGGCATTCATGCCGAAATAAAGAATAAAAGAAAAAAAAAAAGGAACGTTGTAATAGAATTATAAAGGATAATATCCAATTGTCTATGGTAAATGGTTTGGACTGGCAGAAAGAACTTTCCAATTTACTCTGTGCTTTGCGCACTACTCCCAATGCTGTTACTAAAGTGTCTCCTTTTAATTTATTAAAAGGGAGGTCAGCTTCTTCCAATTTAGTCAGACCTTGGATGAGTGATTTGAGTGTTCCTGAAATTAATTCGGATTCAGTCAAGGCTAATTGATTTATAGCTCAGGGCAAGTACATTACTAAAGAACCTATTCAGGGAAGGAAATAAGTTATTTTCAAAGAAGGGAATTGGGTCAGAGTAAGGTTTCCTGGTTACTTCTCCAAGGGTCATTCCAAGTTCTCATGCTCCAAAAAAATTGTTTCTGTAAGGGGCAGGACTGTGATGTTAAAGGATAGTAAATGGTGGACCATGGAAAGATTGTCTAAACAGAATTTGCAAGTTAACTCTAGCATGGAACCTCAAAGCGTGCCGGGTTCTGTACATCATGGACCTGGTCCTACACAAGATAAACCTGGTATCAGAGTTTCTGCAAGAGTAAGAAAACCTCCTATCAAGTACAAAGATTATGTATAATTTCTGTAATGTTTTTTTATTTTTTTATTTTGATGTAATTTGTCATTTATTATTTTGTTTCAAATATTAAGGGGTAAGATGTTTTGGGTCTTGTGTTCTTTTAATAGCAGTGAGTTCCTTTAATGGCAGTTTGTTTACTTATGAGTCTAGCACATGCCACAATGACTTATGTTCCATCCTGGAATGGTGGCCTTTGGAAAAGGTTAGAGGCAGTTGTAGCTTGCTGTCTCTCTGGCGGGTCGCTTTATTGGATTTCTCTTCTTATTCAAGAAAGAAATTAAATACAATTGGATCAGCATCTTCCTTTCATTGTCTAAACTAGCAGGAGGGGAGGAGAAATGTTTCACCAAACAACGGGGGGCCCTCCTAGACTACTTTTGCAGGGACTATAGGGAACTGTTGTGCCAAAACACCTTTGAGCCCTGAAGCTCCTCACTCCCTATAAGCTTGAGGACTACTACACCACACCAGTCTACCATTACAAGAGTGATTCGCAAAGCGTTGCCGATAATGATACTTAAGAAAGCTAAGACACAGTGAAAACAACAACACACTTTCATGATGAAGCCGGGGGAGAGGATGGGGTGAGTTGAAGGCTAAGGGGAGGGAGAGGGGAGTTACTCGGGGTTTATCTGGTACATTGGCTATACTTCTTGGCGATATCCAATGGATTCTTGAACATGGTGCTAAAAGACCTATATACCAGTATTCAAACCTAAAACGAAGGAGGACTTCTGGCATGCTGCTTCTTGAGCCTGGTATACTGATAGAATTGGTAGCAACTGTTTGCTGTGGAAACTATGGCCTGAAGGGTATTTGCCTTATTTGTTTCAGGTCTATAAATGCACCAGCGCCCATGTGATACATGGGAATGGCTGTACAGGGCAGTGCATGGACTGCAAGTGTCATAAATGACCCCTGCTCATTCACATTTACTAGGAGTGCATACGCTCTTACCAAACACAGAGGAAAGCAGACCTGTTCAGTTTCTAGATGCACAAGTGGCCCTGTATAAGCAGCATGGTATGAGTTGGTGGAATGGTTCCTCTGATATAATGGCCTGGTCACCATTTTTTTCTAGTCCCCAATTTATCCAGCTATGGATGGAGAGCCCTCTGTAGCATTCTTTCCATCACTGACCTGCAGCCTCCAGAAGAGCACAGCAATACCTGGAAGTGCGTGGTACCTGGAGCAGTGGTTCTTAACCCATGGTCTGGAGTCCCCTAATGGTCCACAAAGCCTACTCAGGGATTCCGCAAATGCTTAGACAATTACATAATATTAACATATTAATAAAATGTGTATAAATAAAGAAGCAAAATGTAAAACTGGACTTTTTAAAATGTCCTGTAAATTTGAAGTAATTTGAAACTGGAGGCAAAAAATTAAGTTATTATCTTCAGATTGATTCGTGGGAGCGTAAGTGAATCAAACAAAATATAGCATGGATAAAAGCCTCAATTGAATTTAGAAAAGCTTCAAACTTGCTATTAAATTGTTGTTTTTTTAATATTTGATTTTGAATTAAATCAAATATTTAATTGTTTGTGTATTTGTTTGACGACTGCTCTTTTCGGTATTGTTTGAGTATTGTTTAGTGGTTCAGATCATCAAAACTGCTTAGGCTGGGACCTTCCACAAATGACTCATCAGGGGTCCCAGGATTCCAATAAAGATCCAGTGGGCATCCCCAGGTTTCATTAATGATTAAGAGAAGGTCCACAGAAGTCAAAAGCTTAAGACATAGTTACCTAGACCATTCGGAATTCCTTAGTCTCAACTAGGTGGAACATGTATTGGGGCCTACAATGCCATGCATTGTCAGGGTATTAAAGAAATCAACTCTAAGTTCCTAGCGACAATAGACAATCTGTAGTGGTACCCTCTGAAAAAAACCTTTAGTATTCTTTCAGAAATGGAGTAGGCCAGTTTTCTATTGTTTAAAATGAATACCTAAAATAAACAGATATATGGAAAGATTGGTGAATTAATATTTGTTAGATACATTTTGGTGAGCTTCAGTTATAAGAAAGTACTTAATAGCTCTGACCAATTCCCGCCTCACATTCATCACCCTTGCTACTCCGTCTGATTTTCTGTCTGTAGATGGAAACCTGATATTTGAGTTATAAACTTTCCAATTTGTGGAATAAATACACACCTGTCGTTGATTACTGCCTAAATAAACTTTGTTTCACACTGACACCACCCTTGTGAGTTCTGACAAGCTGAAGCGAGCGGAGGTCTAATGGGGAAACAGTGGCCAAGGGCACTGCACTAAGCCCAATGGTTGTGAGTAAGAGAGGAGCTATGGTGTAGACATACCTCATTTGGCTTTTAGGTCTGAATGCAAGAGTCTGAGGAGCAGAAATTCAGAAGGCATGTTTGTATGATTTGTGGCCATTCTGTGAGTAGACAGTGAAAGGAGGTGGGTGTATTCTGTCCCAAAGTACAAAAACACTACACAATACACAAGTGCATTAAATTACACTGTGCAGGACTCTTAGCTGATTGATTGTAGTAACAATATTCTTTATTATGTAGACACCAAAACAGTAATCCCTGGGAAAACCGATGCAAGCACCAACTGAAATGCAGATGCATGCAACACATAAAGAATAAGGGCATAGCAGTAGTCCTCCACCAAAGCAAAGTGGTTTATGAGAGAACTTGTCACTTAGTAGGCCATAAACGATAACAACAATTCAAGGTGAAAGGTGCAGATACAAAGGGAGAAGAAATACAGCCACTCCTAGAGTCACTGAAAACACTTAATCAACCAATATATAACCTAACTGCTAAAACATTGGGAAAGATGGGCAGAACTAAACCAACAAGACACCACACTTTGCAGTCCGAACCAGAGAAGTCTCTCAAAGAGGCCTAAAATCAATCATGAACTCCCAAATAAATGAATCTGAAGCAAGCTGTACCCCTATCAAATCAGATAAAATAGACAGTGTACAAGCCATCCATATGTCCTTATATGTGTTGTGTAAGAAATGTGGTTATTGGGTGAGGGGGTGAAACCCCTTCTCAAATAAAAGGCTGAGGGAAAGTCACAAGTTCAGGCCAACTGTGATGGAGCATGGGCCAGATTCAGGGACCACGTTAGTCCTGCTGAAAAGATAACCTGCTCAAAGTCGGGCATGAAGAGTTCAGTTTGCAGTGGAGTTGGTCGCAAGGAGCAGGCTGAGCATTGCGGGTGGTCGTCACTGTAGCGTGAAGGAAAATCGAATTGGTGGTTACTGTGGGCTGTCATTCCTGTCTCAGACAAGACTGAGGTCCTCATCATCAGATCCAGCCCCTCCGCCTGGGAGAACTCATGGTGGCTGGCCGCACTGGGAGCTGCACCGACGCCCGCTAACCACGCCCGCAACCTGGGAGTCATCCTGGACTCTGCTCTGTCTAGGACCCAGTAAGTGAACGCAGTCTCCTCCTCCTGCTTCAACACCCTCCGCATGCTCCGCAAGATCTACAGATGGATCCCCACCGGTACCAGAAGGACAGTCACCCAGTCCCTTGTCACCAGCAGACTGGACTACGGCAACGCTCTCTTCGCAGGAACATCAGCCAAACTCCAGAAACGACTACACCGCATACAGAATGCCTCTGCACGCCTCATCCTCGACATCCACAGCCACATCACAGGCCACCTGAAAGACCTTTACTGGCTTCCCGTCAACAGAAGAGGATCACCTTCAAGCTCCACGCCCACAAAGCGCTCCTCATTACCGGACAAGCGTACCTCAATGAACGACTCACCTTCTACACCCTGAACCGACAGCTTCGCTCCGCTGACCTCACCCTTGCCAGCGTCTCCCGCATCTGTCGAGTGACCGCCCGTGGCAGATCGTTCTCCGATCTTGCCGCAAAAACCTGGAACACCCTCCCCATCCGCCTACGACAGACCCAGGACCTGCTGGCTTTCAGGAGAATCCTCAAGGCCTGGCTATTCGAGCAGTAGCAGCACCGCCCTCATCCGCAGCGCCTTGAGACCCTCAAGGGTGAGTTGTGCGCTCTACAAATGTACTGATTGATTGATTGATTGAATGTGAAGAGTCGGGTTCACTAGAGCTTCGCGTTGGTGTTCATCACGAGTGGCAGAGTCTCGCCATGAACAGGCCTGTTCAAGCTCACAAAGATCCCAGAACTCCAGGATTACACCTCTCTTATCAGAGGAGCTCAACTGATGGTAGCAAAGGAACCAGGACCTGGGGTGCATCTCTTGGGGATCTGTAACTCATTTCAACACAGTAAACAAGATATTGTTCCTGAGCAAAGAGCAAATTAACAATTATAGTTAATCATTTCAAAAATAAATAGTCCGAATATACATCCAGATTTTGAAAGCTCAAAATGATTTTCCCTTAATTTTCTTTTTTCTTTTGTTCATATAACATACGCAGAGATTTGAAACAATGATTCTTGATGATGAGTTGGTATAGTTGACATCACCAAATGTAGCCAAACAGCCGACACGTGTTTCGTCTCGGGGAAAAATCACCCGATGACTTCATCAGGGCACGAACAAGTATTTGTGGAAACAATCACCACATTGCAGAATTAAAAGCAGACTGCGACTGAGCAAAACAGTGGGTTGTGATAAACTGTTAAAAAAAAAAAAGACCACACAATGGGAACCGTCACAGAACAGAGCAGGAACCAGGAAAGCGCAAAAACAAAGCACACATATCTGATGCAAGGCCTGAAGCAGGGATCGCTGCCGCCACGTGGCAGTCATTGCACTGCAAACAACCACAGAACGAACAGAGAGAAGGTAGATGACTGCAAACCTTCTCAAGACATTCAGGTGACAGCAAGTTATATGATTCCCTCATGAAGAGCTCTCGTATAAGCTGAATGACCGGTGCGCTGACCTGCTGCTTGTACACTGAGCTCTGTCCCTTGCTGCTTTCATGGAGACGGTGCGGAGGGGAAGGCTGAAAGGCATTATGAGTGCAGCTGACCCTGCCTTGCGCTACTCACACACAGGGCCATGAAGAGAAGGATTCAGGGCTCAGAAGCATCTGCAGCAGAACTGTCCAAATGTGCCCAAACCCCCAAGTGTAGTGAGAGCGAGTGAAGCATGCATTTAAGGTAGAGCGGGGAAAGGTTAGTTCGGTATCTTGTCCTGGAAATAAGCTTCTCTAGGTTTAGTAACAGGTCACACATTGGTCACCAAACAGATAACAGAAGTGATGAATGCATTGTATTGTAATTGGTTTTGTGTGTAGTGTTTACTACCCCTGACAAGCCGTTAAAGCTCTACACCGTGTGTAGCATGCTACTGAGGAGCTTAAGGCGAGTGATTGCAGTCTGGTGAAAATAAACATACATTGATTTATTTTTAAAAATTGCTAGCAACAAAAAAAGCCACATATATAAATGCTAAAATGATTTTGGGTATTATTTGGGGAAAAGCTCCTTTATATCTTAATACTTGAGCTTTTTAAAAAATAACAAAAATTTTCAGAACTGCTGATTGACTGCAGTGGCCAGTCAGCCATAAGAAAGCCATCTTTCATGCATTGCGAGGACCTGCTTATTTCAGAAAGTCCTCATTGTGTAAGGCAGAGGCATTGTGGACGTGGGCAGGAAAAACAAACAGCATCCGTGTGCAGAAAGAAAAAAAACTCCCTGCTGGTCAGGGTTGTTGACTTTTTTTTGTTTTGAAGAAAAAAACGACTTTAAGGGTTTCTTTCTGCAAAGGAAATTGATAATGAAGACCGGCCAGGGCAGCTAGCTGGCATTTGAGTTTTGCTAAAAGTACAACCATTGTACCGGGTATGTCATAGTATGGGCATCTGTCTTTCAATGGAGGGTATAGCCTCCGTCAACCTGGAGGGCTGGCGGGCTCATCACATCAACTCTTTCAGAAATGTCCTTTATTGCAGTTTGCAATACTAGAAGTAAAACCTTTCAAAATACACTTTTCATGTAAGAGGCAACCATACACAGCACAAAAGGGGCCAGGTTCGAATTGTATCGAAGTCTGTGAAATACTGTTTAGGGGGTTTCCAGAAAATAGAAAGTCTTGGTCGTGAAAGGTTGGGTTTTGGGAATTAAAATGTTGTGATGATTCATTATGTTAGGTCTAAGCTGATTATTGCATACGGTCAGTCGGTCACATCATCCACCTTTCATTCCACCAGGCAGAACAGATCATTGAAATTATTGCACTAACAACAAAAATATATTATTGTTTCAATTCCAACCTTGACTCCTGTTATGTCTTCTTTAGGTGAAGAAGCTCTCCATGAATACCTCAAGACTAAAGCTGTAACAGTGGAGTACTAAGTCAACTCTCCAATATGCACATTGTCTTTCACAGACCATGATCGAGATCATTGAGATTTTTATTTCACTCCAGTCAGCGCTTAACATGATCCCTGGGATTTTGTTGCCTGAAAAAATGCAGCAGTGGTGAATCGGACTGCAGAATGGATCAATTGGTGAGCCATATCAACAAACCACATGCCTGCATATTTTTTAAGATAGAAGTTGGACTACGGACCTTACATGTTGATTTTGAACCTTTTTTTAACAGAACTTGATATTTGATGGTCTCTGGATACTATAAGCTATGCATCTGAAGCGTCAAGAGGTGAAACAGCTGCCAAGCGATGGCCGCTTCCTCAAGCAATTCCAAAGGTCCTTTTACTGAATTGATATAATAAACTGGTGGTGCCATGAAAGCAAGTTGTATATGTATGAATAAAGTGCACTTATTCTGATCTTTGCACTGCTCTAGACAGAGCTGACACAACTGACTCTATTTTCTAACCCTTTGCCAATAAACATCTAGTGATATGTATAGGGGCATGAATTGTGATTACAGAAACATTTGAAGACAAATATTTCTGTTGAATCAGGTTTATTGGAGATTAGGAGGCAAGATCCTGCAGATGAAAAACATAAACTTGAATGTCCAGAAGCATTGGGGTATGTTTTTTTAATTTTATTTATTTTCTGTTCTTGGCATGTTAACCTCTGTGATAGTGCTACAAAAGTCAGTATGAAATGAAGCAGGTAGCACATTCTGTGTTCTGTACTTTATTGGGTATGCTTTAAAATAAGTCCTACTTAAGGATTATGCGAACCAGAGAAAAAAACAATCTTTCCAAGTTCAACATTACTACACGTGATCTGCATTTTAAAAATACCAGTCATTTAATGCTCATGGTCGATCTGTTGCTACTTTAGTTGGCATTAAATTCTTACTGCATTTGTCACTTTAAAAATATTTAGAATCTGGGCGTCACTTTAAATTTATTGTGGCCTCTGGCACTTAAAAATCCCAATAATAAATGTTACCTCCTTTAAACAGGTTGTTGTGTGGCTTCGGGGCTGGTCCTGGCACTTGGGCAAATGAGATTGTTAGCAACATTGGAGAAAATAAATGTGGCAACTTGTGCTACTGGAAGAGCAGAAAACACTGCTTTACCTTCTCATCTCCCATCGCCATTTTGTTTCAACATTTGCACAAAGGGTCTTTCTCACTCTGGGATACACCATCAAAGACCTGCACCTAAGAGAAGAAACAAATACCTCCCATGCAGAAGCTGCCCAACCATGTGATTCACGCCTGAGCATATATGTTACACACGTTACATTTTAGCAGAAACATGAGCTGCTAACGTAGGAACACACATTACCTACGAGTTTTTCCAGATATTTCTCATGATCTAAAAATAAACTGATTTATTATCGGAGTGTACGAAAGTCACCAAATTTCTGCATTGTCACTTTTCTGAATCTGAATTGAATTTTTTGTATTCAAATGGCTCAGTGGTTTTTCATCGAGGCTCAGCAAACCATTTCATTTACTTTTTTTCTAATGAATATGGCATTGATGGTACTTTTTCAGCTCTGTGGAGCATGCAGGTACAGGAGTCACTGAGCACTGCATAAGGTAGAAAGTTTAGTTCTCCTGGTCACCAGTGCTCAAGAGCTGAAGTCCACAACAGGAAGGGGGAGCTGTCAAAGGCTGAACTGAAGAAAGGAGTTCACAGCGAGTGTAAGTACAGTGCAACACAGTATTCACAGTATCAAGAACATATAAATGTTGTGCCAGGGATTTTGTGTACACACCACTTAATGATACCCCATATATATAGGATATGTAATCGAACATCCATTTTACAGTCATCAATTGGAGTACAAAATCAAAATCAAAAAGCATCTTTGATGTTTTATTGTAAAGAAATCCAGGGAGAAAGATCTGTCTCTTCATCCTTTATTACTTAGGTGTACATGGCCCATTCATAATCACCTCAGGTGGGCGTGTTCCTTTGTAAGACCTTTTTTGAAATATTTCACAGGATTTTAAAACATCAATTTGTAGGAGACATAATCCAGAAAAGCATCTGTGCACTGCGTTGACCAGACCATCTGTACCGTGATTTGCAGATGAGCTGATGGAAGGTCAATGTTTCCAAATTTTTTTTTTGCTTTATTGTTTTATAAAAGAGTTGACAATGGCACAGCAGCATCTTTGAAAAGGGTTGAAGTGTATTAATGAAACAACTTAGCTCTGAAAGACATGAAGGAGGGCAAACAGGAAACGTGTTTTAAGATCTTGCATGTGAAAGAAAGTGGCGTCAACTACATTGCTTGAGAGGAAAAAGGTAGTGTTTAATTATTTCTTGTGACAGGGATGGTATTCTGAAATAGATCTTTTTTACTATCAGTGTACTCGTTTACATAATGATACAAATATGCCAGACCTGAAAAATGACACTTCGTGGTTTTTTATGCAGGAATATTTTCAAAATGGAGTGTTACGTTGTGATGTGTCTGATGCATAGTGGTATCTATGTAAGTGGAAGTCATCATCTCTTTATCAGGGTAAAACATTACCTGTACACTTGGTACATAGTGCAGAAGCATTAGGTGACTTGTGAGCATGCAGGTACTAATCGGAGACCAGGAACATTTCTATATATACAGGTAATTTGTTTCCTTTTCTCAAATCTGTGAGGATTCTGTAAACACAGAAACTTCTGGACACACTGTGGACCCATCACTAAGTCTGCTTTCAGTATGGGGTGCCCAACAAGTGCACAGAACTGCACTTTTCCGGGGTTTACACACCCTTGAGATGGATTCAAGATCCTCTAAGTAGCATGGAGTCCGCAAACCCCACATAATTGTTTCTTGTTTTAATATCGCTAAGGGTCCATTTGCCCCCACCCTACCTGTGCCAAGGGTCTAGGGATGATTAAATCTCAACATCCTGTAATGAAGTTTGCACCATTCTTCTTCAAGGTGCAGTCAGCCAATCTGAGAGCTTTGGGTGCCTGGATCCAAGGAGAAAACGTTCCCCATCCAATTGGATTTGTTTATATTTTTAAATTTGGAGTCCGTGGATCAAACACTTTTTAATATTCCAGATATCTTGCTTGGCTCAATTTTAGGCTAACAAAAACCTTTTGTAATGCTGATTTGTTGAAAGCTAATGAAAGGATTTACACTAAATCAAGCAAAAGCACCTCCTTGAGTAAAATTATACTTTCGTGAAAAGTGATACAGTTGGTGTTATTCTAGTAAGCCGTTTCTTGTGTACTGCATCAACAGTGTCCTGGAAATTAAAATGGAAATATTGATTTTTTTTTAATCACCTCCTGTCTTCGCCCTGCATGAAACTTGCAATGTCCAATCTATATCAGATGATCTTTTTTTGTAAGGTTTTGCACTAACATTACTAAGAAAACAAAATGGCTTTTGAATGGAAACTCTTACCGAATCATAACTACAGCGTCGTTACTTTTGATAATACATATGCATACATATATGTATGTTTATATATGACAGAGTTGGAGATAGCGAACCCCAAAAAATGGCAGCCTTCGCTTGGACAAAGGCCATGCCCTGATGCCAAAGGCTGTGCACTGCGAGTGTTGGTTGCGTGTGGTGATGTGGGCACCAGTATGTTGGATATGATATATAATGAAAAAACACAGTATTTCACTTCGAAAACCATGGGTAATGAGAAGTTATGGCTAGTAATGTTTATAGTACCCTAACATATGCTTAGAAAAGCAATGAAACTGACTCGTGGTTGTGCTTGTGAATAATGACTGAAAAAACACAGAAAACTGCAACCCACAACTCTGATAATAGCCATGGAAACTACAACTTGCACACCAAATGCTGTGCTTACTACTTCACAATATCGTCACTATTAGGTAACACCTAAAAGCACAACGTTAATAAATAACAACACCTATTCAAATCAATAAATAATACTCTAATCACAGTTATCTAATTGGTATTGTTAATGGTAATGCGTTATATAATCGGACCTTAAAGAGTGTGCATAACATTTGTAATTGCAATGCTTACATCAAAGATGACGTCATGACCGTTGCGTTTGGTGTGTGAGTTATGGATTGCAGAGCTAATTATGACTTGCGAATATCAGTGTTTGGTTTTTTTTAGTTTCTAACCAAAGCTATACCTTAACTGTGGATTTTTAAGTAATTATGTATATATACCATGCAGCAGTTGAAGGAAATGGCTAAGCAACAAACAGTAATGAAACCAGGGCCCCGTTTAACCCCTTGTGTGCTTGTGACGGAACCGCTCCGTCACAAGCCACGGGTGAGCTGTGCTTGTGATGGAACGGCTCCATTGAGCGGGCGCGTTAGTGACGGACAAGCACAGCTCACCCGCGTGCCGTGACGGAGCGGTTCTGTCACAAGCGCCCTACCCCCTTAGCGCTGCGGCGGAATAGCCGCCACAGCGAAGGGGTTAAACAAAATATTAACAGTTTGTGACCACAATGTATGGGAAGCCTCAATAATACACTACCCCCCAGAAAACATTACAGCTCACCGACACCTTTAAATGGGTCATCCAGGGCCACACGAACTGCAACACCACTCATTGCATCTATATGCTGACTTGCCCATGTGGTCTCAAATACATTGGGATGACTACACGTACAATTAAGACAAGGATCACTGAACACCGCAGTAATTTCCGGTGCAAGAAATCGCACACGAAGATGCGCAAACACTATCTTGAGAAACAACACAGCGCCGACTGCATACGGTGGGTGATTCTTGAGGCAAGTCCAAATTGCCCAAAAAATGCCCTGTTCCGCAAAGAACAAAGGTGGGTACACCGCCTCTCCACAGATAGACAAGGTCTGAATGAAGACATTCCCTGGCATTCCCTGTAAACATCCAACCCCTTGTCACTGTGTCAACCCACGTCAGGTCAAACACTAACTACACCACTCCATCATGGCCGGCATTACCTTGGTTATCACGTGACCCGCACTGAGGGCGTTAACTGACGCTACCTGATGACGAGTCTACCTATAAATAGCCCACGCCCCGCTAGTTCATTACCTATTCGAGCTCGGCGGTGAAGGGTAGGTGACTCAGCACGGACACGGATAACTTGAGGTAAGATCTAACAACTCCATAGGTGCCCTATACGGAGGAAAAGACACCAAGAACTTCCATAACTTTAGGTCTCTTTCCTTAGCCTGAACTTTAGGCAACTTCTGTTGTACCGACCCGCCGACAACTCAGGTGGCTATTAGTCCAAGACCTTTAGGTGAGTTTGTAATTAACCACGCCATGATTTGCCACCTCTTGATTCGAGTTCTCTCCCTGAGATAGCAGTTGCGTTTTTAACTACTGGTTTTAACTACTGTTTTTAATCACAACGCACCCACCACGGACATAGGTATATGAGTGTTCACTACACCACACACTCATTATACATCACAGGCATGTTCGTATGTGTGAAACAACACACACCACCTCCACTTCACTGCACTGAGATGCTAGATTGGCTGATACCAAAGACAATTGTTGATATTTAAACAACAAGCGGGGTTGCTGAACTGTTCCTAATAGGAAAGAGGAATAGAGAGTGGGCTGTACCTTAGGGGTGTAATATCACCCTTGGGCATCCATTAGGTTGGACATGTTTGCCTCACACACCCCGAAGGATGTCATGCTTCATCATCGGCGGTTGCTCCTCGTCGGGGAGGCGGTGCAATCCCCGACGGGCTCACCTCAAAGAGGGGCTCTTTAGCGGAGATCTTTTTGTCCACTTGCCTGTTGATGAAGTGTGGGTATGTGGGCTAGGGCAATCGTATCCTAAAGAGGTAAGGTTTAAAATATAGTAGAGGGTCCCGGAAAAAACTTTATTCTGGAGGTCCTCCTACTATTGTTAAAATGGTGAAGTTTAGTTTGTAAGGTCACGGAGAGTTACGTGCCGTGTTCCAAACTAGACTAATGTGATGGTCGGTCAACTTGTTTCTCGCTTGGGTTCTTCCCGCGATTCTTCAGGACCTAGTGAAAGTGTGAGTGAGGGTTTAAAACAAGGACATGCTAGTGTCATGAACCTAGTGTGTTACCTCAGGGGAATCCTGTGCCTAAAGGTCTTGGATTAATAACCACCTGAGTACTCGGCGGGTCGGAACAACAGAAGTTGCCTCTAGATCAGGCTCCGGTTATCCGTGTCCGTGCTGAGTCACCTACCCATCACCGCCGAGCTCGAATAGGTAGCTATTCGAGCTCGGCGGTGATGCAGTTCGTGTGGCCCTGGATGACCCATTTAAAGGTGTCGGTGATCTAGAGGCAACTTCTGTTGTTCCGACCCGCCGAGTACTCAGGTGGTTATTAATCCAAGACCTTTAGGCACAGGATTCCCCTGAGGTAACACACTAGGTTCATGACACTAGCATGTCCTTGTTTTAAACCCTCACTCACACTTTCACTAGGTCCTGAAGAATCGCGGGAAGAACCCAAGCGAGAAACATGTTGACCGACCATCACATTAGTCTAGTTTGGAACACGGCACGTAACTCTCCGTGACCTTACAAACTAAACTTCACCATTTTAACAATAGTAGGAGGACCTCCAGAATAAAGTTTTTTCCGGGACCCTCTACTATATTTTAAACCTTACCTCTTTAGGATACTATTGCCCTAGCCCACATACCCACACTTCATCAACAGGCAAGTGGACAAAAAGATCTCCGCTAAAGAGCCCCTCTTTGAGGTGAGCCCGTCGGGGATTGCACCGCCTCCCCGACGAGGAGCAACCGCCGATAATGAAGCATGACATCCTTCGGGGTGTGTGAGGCAAACATGTCCAACCTAATGGATGCCCAAGGGTGATATTACACCCCTAAGGTACAGCCCACTCTCTATTCCTCTTTCCTATTAGGAACAGTTCAGCAACCCCGCTTGTTGTTTGAGTACTCTATACACGGGCACACGCTGTAACTGGACCTTCCACCTCCCCTTTTGAGGTGGTAATCGGTGCCCGTTCGATCCATTGATCACACTCCCTCTTTGTTGACGACAATTGTTGATATTTAACATGATACCTGCTCTAATGTCTCCTTTTGTCTCCATACTTCAGGCACAGGATTTCCCCTGAGGTAAAGCACACGAGGTTCATGACACTAGCATGTCCCTGTTTTAAAACCCCACCCACATTATCACCAGGTCCTGACGAATCGCGGGAAATCCCCTAGCGAGAAACATGTTGACCGACCTTCACATTAGTCTAGTTTGAAACACGGCACGTAACTCTCCGTGACCCAACAAGCTAAACTACACCTTTTAATGATAGTAGGAGGACCTCCAGAATAAAGTCTTTTCAGGGACCCTCTACTATATTTTAAACCTCACCTTCCATTTCAGGATACTATTGCCCTGGCCCACATACCCGCACTTCATCACCAGGCAGCTGGACAAAAAGATCTCCACCAAAGAGCCCCTCTTTGAGGTGAGCCCGTCGGGGATTGCACCGCCTCCCCGACGAGGAGCAACCGCCGATGATGAAGCATGACATCCCTCGGGGTGTGTGACGCAAACATGTCCAACTTAATGGATGCCCAGGGGTGTTAACGTACACCTTCGGCACAGCCAGTCTCCTCCCCTTTTTTACTAGGAACAGTTCAGCAACCCCGCTTGATGTTTGAGTACTCTGCACACGGGCACACGCTGGAACTGGACCTTCCACCTCCCCCTTGAGGTGGTAATTGGTGCCCGTTCGATCAATAGATCACACTCCCTCTTGTTTGATGAAGCCTCAATAAATGTAAGGTGTAGCCACATCACTCCGCATACATCACACTGGGAGTCATTACATTGCAGGCGCTATATCAGGAGTCATTATACCACAGATAAAATGTAGCTACATTTACATTAGGAATCAGTATATTGCATGGAACGTTCCTTTGTACGTAAACACAAAGAAGGAGTACAATTACAAACTATGTGTCATATCTCCATACACATAAAAAGAAAAAATATGAAAAACCAGGAGATGTAAAAGGAGAAAAAATATTGGTAGCAAAAAAGTATTAAAGTTCAATAAAAAAATTTCTCAATTTCAAGTCTTTATTTCGATTTTTAGAAAAATCATAAAAGACATCAGCATAAAAAAAACAATTTATGACATATTTAAAACCGAGTAAGCTAGCAGAAAAAAACGTTAAACAGGAGAACAAATTTAAAATATATACAACAATAGATATCCTAAAGAGGGGGATAGAGGGGGGCATTTCAAGAGAGAGCTAGTTGGAGAGACTCAACTTGTTAGCTCTTATCACCAAAGCCCATCCCAAGAACTTTGCCACTGCTATCACAATAGCTTGTTCCGTGTTGGTCCTAAGAACCCTCAAGGCTGCCATAGCTACCCTGAAACCCAAATTCTTGCAGATAGGGTTCAGTCATTTCAGTCTGGGGTTTCTATAGGACGGGCATATAAAAAAGAAGTGTGCAGTTTCCAACACCTCAGGGCAAAACGGACAATGGCCTCTACATCCCCGTTTCCAACTAAGCATATGGAACCCCAAAGGTAGGGAACCCACCCTGAGGTGGTGATACTATTGTTTTTCCAGAGTGCTTGTAATAATATCCCAATATGACTCTAAAGTCAAAGTCGTCTTGAACTCTAGGAATCCAATGGTTAGGGAGTTGTTACTCTGGGATAATCGCCGTTGCCTCTATATGGTTCCAATAAACTTCTTTTAGTATCTTCTTAGAAGGAAAAGCCACTGAGGCTGGAGATTACCATAAGCTCTTCATACCCATAGCTACGAAAGTTAACTTAAGCTCCATGAACCACGGGATCTTGTCAGAGGTGTTCATGGACTTGACTTCGCTCAAGGCCTGTGCATACTTTGCCAACTTGGGAGTCGTCCATAGTCGGCGCTAGTAGGCTATAGGACGAAATCGAGCCTGGTCCCTGATATTCCTTACCTGTGTCAAGATACAGAGGAAGCAGTGGTGTAGACTTGGAAGCCCCAGAAGCACTTGTAGGAAGTTATGTGCCATGGCTAGGGGTGATAAATTACTGAAGCTCCAAAGTTCTGCACCATATAGAATCAAAGCCCCTACCTTGTTATTGTAAATTTGTAATGCGGGGGCAATAGGCTTAGATTTGGATTGTTTATGCTCTCTAAGCAGGGCACCCACCAACTGTGAGTGCTTCAAATTCATAGTATCTCTGTGAGATTTCCTGGAGAAGTTTTTACCTATTGTTAGATCTAGGTACGTGAATGTGTCTATTTGTTCCAGGGGGGCTTGCTCCAATCTAACCCTCCCCTTCACAGTTTTGTTCTTGTGAAAAATCATGAATTTGGTTTTGGACACATTTATGACTATATCCTGGTCACAACAGAAAGCCTCAAAACAGTTGAGAGCGCCTTGCAATCCCCTTTGAGTCCTCGACAACAACAAAGTATTAAAGTTCAATAACACAAAATAGATTAATAGCTAAAATTTATAAATAAAATATTAAAGGTAAAATAAAGTCTGTGGATTAAGTAAACGTTAATTAAATAACAAGTGTAAAAATAAAAAGGAATGTGAGAAGGGGAACATATTTAGAAAAAAGACATATCTAAAATACCCCACATTTTGTCTTGCTGCCACCATAACGTAACATGGGACACAGTTCCCACGTCCTTAAAAAGTTTTCTAAATACCACTTAAAGGGGTAGGTTGAACATGTCCGTGTATGATCGGGTTGAGAATTTTCAGGTTCTATGTAGTTTTGAAACATTGGGGAATTAAAGTTTCAGGGGCAATGTCAAGGGCCGATACCAATAGTTGCAAATACACAAAATGTTGTGGGTCTTGCGGTGATTCTATGGTGAAGGAAGTAATCCCTACTACTAAAACAACAGAACAGCCAGTTAAGTGGTTTAAAGCATTCAGGGGCATATTTGTCATACTTTCACGTAGCGCAACGCAGCAAGCCATTTTGCTGAGATGCGCTATATGAAAGGGAAAGGAGAGGAATGCACAGTATTTTATATCATTCGGCTCATTCTGTCCATTCCTTGCGGTGGCCCACTTTTGGCTTCCTAGCACCGATGCAGGCATTCTTGCACCATGGTTCAGGGTGCCTGCGTTGTAAGCAGGATTATTTTGTACAGGAAGGGACATCTGCCTGCACAAAAACAATCCTGAGAGGATTTTCCTCTTTCTGTGTGCAGCAAAACGCAACACACATAGCAAGAGGAATAAACAAGAAGAAATAAAGGTATTTCTCCTCGTTATGCCTCTCCTGGGGAGGCATAGCATTTTGATACATTCCCAGGTCTACCACTAATGGTAAATCTGGGACTGCACCAAAATTCCTGGATGCGTGGAAACACCCATGAAACGCCTTCCTGGGGCAGTGTAACGCAAGGCAGCGAATTAAGCCGCCTTCCATTATTCCACATTTATCAAGCCGTGCAATGTGCCTTGCTTGGTTTGATAAATCTGACTTTAGTGTTGCGTCGCCCTTGCACCCCCTTTCATGGGGCAAGGGCAACACAACACTATGATAAATGTGAGCCTTAATGACGAAAAGAGCAGAAAGAATGCTGTATTATATACACAGTGTGGTTAATGCAACTACAGACAAACAGGACCAAGGAAAAGAGGACAAAAATAAATTATCTTGTTACAGATGCTTGAGTGATGAAACCCTGCAATGAATAACATGGAATGAATTTGCAGCAAAGAAGAATTTGACTCCATGTCCAATTTAAAATGTCAATGCGCAAGCACATAATGTGAAATCACCACTGGGTAGTGTCTGACAGAAATCCAATCAGGAGAATAAAAGTCACACTCAAAACAGCAAAGTGTGTGCCTATAGCTTGACCCGAGAAACTTCACAGAATGTATAATGCACAAGTATTCAATTAATTGATTAAGATAGAAGCTGCTGATTCAGCAGGATCTTCACATTATGTCTTAAATGTAGAAGGACAAGGAGAATTGGGTGGTTCAGTATACAATCTCCTTAGCATTACAACTATAACAATAGGGTATACTGTTCTGATATCTAAGTTCAAGGTCTTATATTAGAGACTCAGAACGTCGTTGGTCACTAGAAGTGTCTGCTCTTGAAAACAAATGCCCTCACCCACCCGTAGGTGCCAGCTTCATCATTGGGCCCGCTCCCAGTTGGGCTGGTGCTGCAATGCTGAAGGGGCACTTTGCGGGAGATCTTTTCAATTTGCCAAAGGAATACTGGGCATGTTCGTGTATCCCAGTATAAGAATGGGTAGAATTACAATGGATCTAGGTTAAAATTGGCTATAGACACTTCGTGGTTGTGTAAGCTAACATAAAACCTTGGGCAAGCCAACATGTTGAATACTCTGGCCTACAAGGATCTTAAAAAAACAACCTGGTCCTCCTTTGAACTTGCGACTGTGGAAATGATTACCGGATTGCTGGTTTCCCTCCCCTCCGTTTCCCCACAAGATGCCTATTCAGTAGATAAGTAAAAGAAGGTGGCTAGTTCCATCTCTCCTGTGCTGATGGACATTTGTACCTCTTCTTTGCATTCAGGAATCATTTCTGTTCAGTAGAAAAAAGCACTTCTTACCCCCTTATTGTGAAAGCCCCGGCTTGATCCCACAATGTTGTCCAACTATCTTCCCATCTCTCTATTACCACTCTTTGCACAAAAATGTATTTGAGAATCCGTGGCCAACAGGCTACTCATGAGCTTCTTGGAAGCACATATGCACCTACGTCCAGTTTCTGGAGAGCCTCATGTTTAAAAGCTGTTCGAGCAAAAGCCACAAATGATATCTGCTTCATTCTGTATGATGGTGCGCAGCTAGACTTATCAGGCGTGTTCAACACCATTTGGCATGACATTTTACAAGACTATACACAAACAATCTGCTTGCCATTTACTGTTCCCCAGCTTAACCAACTTCCAACAGTTTACCACAAGGATCAGCACCTAGCTCCAAATTATTGAAATCTATAGTGACATAATTGAAGACATCATTCAACATGTGTGTCAGTTTGCTAAATGCAGCTGACACTGAAATATATTTAGTAAGCCAGATCAAGAGGACATTTTCTATAGCTTCTGTACCGCTAATAAGTTTAAGCTTTTGCACAATGTTTGGCTTCCATGTGTGGAGGGCATGGGCTCTCTGGGATGAAATGTTCACAGGAAAAAGGGTGTGTGTAGTAGAGCCTTTGCCACCTAACAGGATTTGAGAGCATGTAGGTAGTGCTCTTCAGGAAAAGTTGTGCACATGGAGGGAGTGACGTCTCCGTAAAGAGCTGTGCACAGGGTGAAGGCTATGCGTAGTTATGGCTTGACCACCTAATGGTACTTGAGTCCTTGGAGGGAGCAGGCTCTCCGTGAAGAGCTCTGCTAAGGTCGAAGGCTGTACATAATATGAATTTTTCCATCTAATAGGGGCTAGGTTTCTAGAGGGGGGGGACGCTCACCATGAAGAGTTTTGCACATGGGGAAAGCTGTATGTAGTTGGGACGTGGACACCAAATGAGGCTTTGGTGTCGTAGATAGTGGACTCTGCATCAAATTTTTGCACATTGGGAAAGATGTGCATAGTAGGGGCCTGGCCACCTAATGGAGCTTGTGTGTTTAGAGAGAGTGGACTACAGTCTAATTATTTTATATAAGCACGTATGTTTATGTAATTCATGCGTTACATTATTCTGTGCCATGTAGTACTAAGTTGAACATTAGCATGGTGAATGACGTCATCCATGATGCAATTAGAGATTTCATCAGTGACTTAATTGACATGCCATGAGTGATGTAATATGTGAGTTCAAAAGAAGTGCATGGCCCAGGCACAAGCTCTAGTTTGCGGAGTAGATTACAATTGATGAATGTCTGTTTTTTTTATTTAAAAGGGCTTTTTTAACTGACATTTTCACCAAACTATAACCTCACTTTAACCTTTGTGTTTTTTCAATGAATTTCTTAAGTTTAAAAAAATATAAAGTAACCATTATGATGCGCTAAGAATGTTGGACCATAATGAATTGTGCCTATTGATCCTTCTTGACATTTTATCAGCATTTGATACTGTCAAACACGATAACCAAATTGACCTGAAAGACAGGATAGGGCCTTCTGGGCCTGTACCTAACTGTTCTCTTCGTTCCTTCAGAATAGATCCCAAAACTTCAAGGTGAACCAATCCCTTTCCCATCCTGCACCGGTCTTGCTGGTGGTTGCCCAAGGATCAGTACTGTCTCCCACGCTCTTTAACCTGTTCATGGAGCCTCTGACAAATTCGGAAATCATCCAGCATTCACTATCACATGTATATGGATGATAACCAACTATACCTGAAGATTACCTCCCCTGAGTACATTCAATCCCTCAACTCAATCCTGCTGGAAATACAAAGCTGGCTGACACGTAACCACCTGAAACTAAATGCTCTAAAACAGAATTCCTCCTAATCTCACCCCACAAACACTTTCCAGTCATGGAACAATGGTTGAATCAGCTTACTGCTCTTAACTGAAGACCTCTCCTCATGGATTCGGCATCTTCTCTGGTTATCATATTAGACAAAAGTCTGAACATGCAGAAGCACATCAGCTCCCTCATCAAAGGAGCAAACTTCCAATTCAGTATCCTAAGGAAACTCAAACCTTATCTCCCTGCTCATGACCTAAAGGTTGTAGAGCAAGAATCTGTGATATCAAAGTTGGACTATGGTAGCACAACGCTTTGCGGCTTAGTAAAGACGGTCCTCGTAGGGTTGCCCTTAATTCTGCTGCTAGGCTCATAACTGGACAAAACAATTCAACCATATTTCTCCGGACTTGCTGGCACTGAACTGGCTTCCATATGAAGCTCAGATACAGTTAAAAATTGCATGCATGGCACACAAAGCCATCCACTTCAAGACCCCCGCTGCACCTCGCTCAGAAACTGGAGCTCTCGGGGTTCGAGAGCCTCCAGAAGCGCCAGCACCCTTTTGCTCACACCTCAAAAATTCAAGAAAAAAAAGACCTACAATCGAGCCTTCTCAGGTATGGCTCCGAGGATCTGGAACTCCCTTTCCCTCGAAGTCAGGGTGAACCCTTCAACTGTCCTCTTCAAAAAAGAAGTCAAAGGTCTCCTGATGAAGAAATGGTTGCCTCAGTCTGGCCCCTCCATTTGATTCTGGGGCCATAGCCGTTGATTGGTAGCCCAGCTGCCTTGTTCACGAGAATGTTCGGACATTTTAAGACTGTGAATTTGTCGTTTTGTTGATTCTGCCTTGTTTGCTTGTACTCTTCTTAATGCATGAACTGTAAAGCGCTCTGATACCCTTGGTGGTCATGTTCGCGCTATATAAAACTTTAAAAATAAAATAAATAAATAAACAAATTATTACCACCCCTAACTAAAATGTCACTTTAACCTTTTATTTTTCAGTGAATTTATAGTTTTATTTAACAAAGTTATATATATATATATATATATATATATATATATATATATATATATATATGGTAATCTTCTAGCCAAAAAGAAGAAGCAGGACCCCTGGGGAGACAGTTGAAGGCTTTTATTCTGTGGTTGTGGCGGATGCATTTCTGGCTGTTGATATGCCGTCGTCAGCGCCTCCAGCCTTCACAAGTGATGCAGCACACCGTAGACTTGGACCCGCCCTTTTGTATGCCTTGTTGTTACAGGTCAGCTACACCCACCGATGTTCCACGCAGCACACCTGTGCAGCAGTCCGTGTGAAGGGAAACTACACATCCCAGAACCCTTCATGTACAGGACACCGGGAAAGTTGCTGCGGGGGGTTATGATGCAGGTATTCACACCATCCAGCTTGTAGGTACGGGAAGCCACAATGTGTCCAACATGCCTTGTTATGTCAGCTGGAAAGTCCTGAACAAAGCCTCCTCTGCTCCCCTGTGATGCTTCAGCCTCAGGTGCCGGGGGAAGAATAACAGGGACTGCTGCCCAGCGTGAGGTGAGTACCTCGCTACTGCTAATGTTCGTCCCGGGTTCTGTAGCGGGCTGCGGACTTTTCAAACACCTTTGAAAACAAACAGGGAACTGGAACAGTTCTGCCAGTAAAAGTCCAAGTCCAAAATGAAGCGGGGGTCTCTGAAAGGCGTCTCCGGCTGACGCGTGGATATGTGCGGTAATCTTCTAGCCGAAAGGAAGAAGCAGGACCCCTGGGGAGACAGTTGAAGGCTTTTATTCTGTGGTTGTGGCGGATGCATTTCTGGCTGTTGATATGCCGTCGTCAGTGCCTCCAGCCTTCACAAGTGATGCAGCACACCGTAGACTTGGACCTGCCCTTTTGTAGGCCTTGTTGTTACAGGTCAGCTACACCCACCGATGTTCCACGCAGCACACCTGTGCAGCAGTCCGTGTGAAGGGAAACTACACATCCCAGAATCCTTCATGTACAGGACACCGGGAAAGTTGCTGCGGGGGGTTATGATGCAGGTATTCACACCATCCAGCTTGTAGGTACGGGAAGCCACAATGTGTCCAACATGCCTTGTTATGTCAGCTGGAAAGTCCTGAACAAAGCCTCCTCTGCTCCCCTGTGACGCTTCAGCCTCAGGTGCCGGGGGAAGAATAACAGGGACTGCTGCCCAGCGCGAGGTGAGTACCTCGCTACTGCTAATGTTCGTCCCGGGTTCTGTGGCGGGCTGCGGACTTTTCAAACACCTTTGAAAACAAACAGGGAACTGGAACAGTTCTGCCAGTAAAAGTCCAAGTCCAAAATGAAGCAGGGGTCTCTGAAAGGCGTCTCTGGCTGATGCGTGGATATGTGCGGTAATCTTCTAGCCGAAAGGAAGAAGCAGGACCCCTGGGGAGACAGTTGAAGGCTTTTATTCTGTGGTTGTGGCGGGTGCATTTCTGGCTGTTGATATGCCGTCGTCAGCGCCTCCAGCCTTCACAAGTGATGCAGCACACCGTAGACTTGGACCCGCCCTTTTGTAGGCCTTGTTGTTACAGGTCAGCTACACCCACCGATGTTCCACGCAGCACACCTGTGCAGCAGTCCGTGTGAAGGGAAACTACACATCCCAGAATCCTTCATGTACAGGACACCGGGAAAGTTGCTGCGGGGGGTTATGATGCAGGTATTCACACCATCCAGCTTGTAGGTACGGGAAGCCACAATGTGTCCAACATGCCTTGTTATGTCAGCTGGAAAGTCCTGAACAAAGCCTCCTCTGCTCCCCTGTGACGCTTCAGCCTCAGGTGCCGGGGGGAAGAATAACAGGGACTGCTGCCCAGCGCGAGGTGAGTACCTCGCTACTGCTAATGTTCGTCCCGGGTTCTGTGGTGGGCTGCGGACTTTTCAAACACCTTTGAAAACAAACAGGGAACTGGAACAGTTCTGCCAGTAAAAGTATATATATACATATTGCTGAAGCAAAGATTCTTCACCAAAGAAGACGCTGCACGCCACTTTAGATTACGCTGTTCTGTTTATTCTCCTGTAGGTTTCCCCACCTACGCGTTTCGGACTGACAAGAGTCCCTGTTCACGGTTTACAAACATCAGTCCTTTGTTTATTTTGCAAATGTATACTGTTTAATCCATTGGGCAAGTTATGATGCATTATGGGAACAGTAGGCAAAATATATTATCTTGGTAATATATATAGATGTTAAACAAGAAGTTTAACCCTAATGCTTGCATGTGTATCAGCGTTCAGTACGCTGATATCCCATTATCTGAAGTTGGTCTCTGTTTCAAGAAATATTTAATTGCAGTCAATCCCACATCATGCTGAATCGAAGTGTAAAGAGACACCACATCTATTGTTGCCAACTAATATTCATTGGCATTCAGAAATAAGACATTCCAACATGTAGATTGAAATGAGGGAAACCTACAGGAGAATAAACAGAACAGCGTAATCTAAAGTGGTGTGCGGCGTCTTCTTTGGTGAAGAATCTTTGCTTCAGTAATTTACAGGGAGGCTGTCCCAATCCTCGCCGCCATCACCGGCTTCCAGCCGCTCCCCCCGCTTGGGACATTTGCTTGCGATATATATACATATAGTTTTGGACATAATAGCGTGAGACCAATGACACGCAGAGGGGGGCCTTCCTTAAGTGGTCTTCCAGTAGTCTTCAGGGTTCATTGGCGTAACCCAGACCACCCCGCACCCGACGGAAGCGAAGGCGTTGCTGCCAGTTGGAAGTCTGTGACACACACGGAGAGAACGCGTTACTTTAACGATGTCTCCAGCCGAGCCAACCAACGGAACTGCGAGGCTGAAAGCGCAGGGGGCAGGAATCTACAATCACTCGATACAGTTCTACTATCCCAAGCCGACCGCCCTCTAAACTCAGCCTCTCACCTTGAGAATAGAAAACACTCCGGCTGTGTAGTGAGCACTCCTCCATGCTGAGAACCAATTGCATGCTGGAGCATGCAGTCCTTAACCATAAACTGGGAGGAGCGCTCAGGTGCGAGATGCAGTGCAGGTGAGCCCCTCACTACTTCAGAGGAGGGGCATAACGAATAAAACAAGAAAAGACAACCTTGGGAGTACAACAACGGAGGCATCTAATGAGGCTACCGCCGAAACGCGTCATGCTGTACACCATAGAAGAATCCTGTGAAGCCCTGCCGCGTCCCCTCATCTTTATCTAACTGGGAAAGGAAGTTTTAGATTATATGTATATGTATATGTATATATATATATATACATATATATATATATATATATATATATATGTGTATATATGTATATATATATATATATATATATATATATATATATATATATATATATATATATATATATATACACAAACATCCAGCTCCCACATAAACTCCATGGAAGAAGGCACGGACTCGAGGAGTTTAGAAGAAACAGCATAAATGTATTCTGCCAGGTCGCCCTCAAACCAAGAGGTAAGGAGAGACGCGTTTCGGATTTCAAGACTCCTTTGTCAATCTAGTTTGGTGCCAAAATACATACAAAATAAATAGCCGTTCCCATTGGACCATCAGTAGACATAGAAAGCATACTCTCGGGTATGCGATCAGTGTGAGACCCAGAATGCTACATCACGTAATTTACTACAGCTAAAAATTCAGCCTGGTTTCAGGTAAAATATTCACTGATCTAATACATACATAATATAGTTCATGGTTTGGCTAGAAATATTGTGTAGGAAATAGTTTGGGGAACAACATACACATGTGTTAATTAAGAAAGCATCTGTCACAATGAGAAATCAGCTTTAAGATTTGCACTGCCAAACTATTAATCCTGAAATGCCAAATTTACAAAATTATGTAAAATGTAAATTGCTGCTCTCAAATATCACTGAAAATAACAAAAATAAAGTCTGCCAATGTCCCGGTTTCAGCTCACTCACGTTAATGACACAGCTGACCCAGCGTGACCTCTCTGTATATTCTGTTCCTACTAAAGTACTGATAACGCAGTCATCGTGTTCACTCATCATGAGGCACAGGGAATGGAAAACTAAACCTTCACCAAGGGGCCAATTACACGACCAAGAGTAATGTTGAAACTCAAAGTCGAATTGTGAGCAGGTGTTGTGAGGCCCCTCGGAACTACCATACCCACAATGCCCCAAGTTAGCTAGTGGAAAAGCAGGTGATTATCACAGTATATCGATACTGCTAGGTCAATGTCACTGGTTATGATGAAATGTTAACTGCGCAAAATCAATGTCCGATTCACATGTAACTGGCGAAGAGGCAAATGTCAATGTATCTGCAGTTATGAAGTGGGGTTGTGGGGTGCACTCCTGTTTTTCGAGGTTGTAACTTTGATATAATTATCTTTGTTTTAATTGGTGTGCTGGAAGGGGAGGAGATGCCAATCTCCACAGAGACAAAGTGGAATAATACTAGTGACTGTCGTCATTAGACCCTGTCCGCACTACAATTGGCTGAAATCCATCTGCCTTTATCATCCAATAAGTAAACTTTGTTTATATTTTGCAAATCAAGTTTATTCTTTTGGTTTTTCCAAATTTTCTCAAAACTCATTCATTGCAGTTTTTCCAAAATAATACTTGTTTGTTCAATTACTGTTGAACATCAAATCTTTGATCTGATTTTCATAACACGTTCATAAATCATATGAAATAATATTTTTTCTCTCCCAATGCATTTCGGGATGATATCCCTTCGTCAGGGGCACTAAAAAAACAAATAATAAACACTTTAAGTTTTGTTTCTTTCAGCACACTGTGTGATGACTATCATGATTTAGCAGATTGAAATACATTTCCATGGGATTATATCATCATACATATTACTGTATTTATCATATTTCACAAGTGAAACTTTGCTAAACCTGAAGAAAGATGGAAATAAATATACCAAGAGAGTGTAGAGACGTATATAACTGGTGGTGTTTAGTGGAAAAATTAAATATAAAACTGTGAAATGCAGAAAAACTCTATATGTTGCTGAATTTCATACCATATTGTGGATATCCAAGGTTCCTGGAGGGAAAGCCGCTTCAATGATTTCAACAACTGTGGCAAAATCTAAAGGAATGAATAAAGTTGATGTGGTTTAGGTTTGCCAAGATTTTAATGCTATTGTCAACCAAATGGTTGCAAAATGAATATAAAAATCACCTCAAACTGAGTGAAGAATCTATAGACTTTTAGATAACGGCGTCCTTCTAAATATGTTGAGATGGATGAGGTCTAGTGCGATATATCTGCAATTGCAATATAAATATTCTGTAACCAGAGTATGCCCAAGCTATGTACAACAACAAAAAAATTTAATTTGAGTATGTGTATACCTCTTCAATACACTCGACTCGTCGTAGCTTGTTTTGGTGGGCACTATATAACTATGTGTCCCTCTTCTTCGATGCTGACAACTAGAGAGAATGCAAACAAGAAATATTTTTGAGTTACCTGGTCCTGACAATTGAGTGGAGTTAGTGATGTGGATACCAGAAAGGATTTACCTAAATATAAAAGCGGCAGTCAATAAACTGGGGTTCCTATACACTATGCTGCTTTGCGTAGATCGATTCCAGGTAGGGTATATAAAGGCCCGGTCTAAAATTTAAAAATATAAAGAGTAATCAACCTAATTGTTACCATAAAATGTCGACACAAACTCGCTTGCTATGACTGAATACCTTTTATGACGATTAGTTGTTAGATACCACGAGAACCGTTTGGATTTGACAACCGTAGCTGCTGTGTGTTGTTAATAAAGTTTTCAGGTTTCTGAATTTTCAGAATATTTATATTGCAATT
Organism: Lissotriton vulgaris; assembly: GCF_964263255.1. Taxonomy (NCBI): domain Eukaryota; kingdom Metazoa; phylum Chordata; class Amphibia; order Caudata; family Salamandridae; genus Lissotriton; species Lissotriton vulgaris. The sequence continues at coordinate 132,170 of NW_028252083.1, forward strand.
GCAGATATATCGCACTAGACCTCATCCATCTCAACATATTTAGAAGGACGCCATTATCTAAAAGTCTATAGATTCTTCACTCAGTTTGAGGTGATTTTTTATATTCATTTTGCAACCATTTGGTTGACAATAGCATTAAAATCTTGGCAAACCTAAACCACATCAACTTTATTCATTCCTTTAGATTTTGCCACAGTTGTTGAAATCATTGAAGCGGCTTTCCCTCCAGGAACCTTGGATATCCACAATATGGTATGAAATTCAGCAACATATAGAGTTTTTCTGCATTTCACAGTTTTATATTTAATTTTTCCACTAAACACCACCAGTTATATACGTCTCTACACTCTCTTGGTATATTTATTTCCATCTTTCTTCAGGTTTAGCAAAGTTTCACTTGTGAAATATGATAAATACAGTAATATGTATGATGATATAATCCCATGGAAATGTATTTCAATCTGCTAAATTATGATAGTCATCACACAGTGTGCTGAAAGAAACAAAACTTAAAGTGTTTATTATTTGTTTTTTTAGTGCCCCTGACGAAGGGATATCATCCCGAAATGCATTGGGAGAGAAAAAATATTATTTCATATGATTTATGAACGTGTTATGAAAATCAGATCAAAGATTTGATGTTCAACAGTAATTGAACAAACAAGTATTATTTTGGAAAAACTGCAATGAATGAGTTTTGAGAACATTTGGAAAAACCAAAAGAATAAACTTGATTTGCAAAATATAAACAAAGTTTACTTATTGGATGATAAAGGCAGATGGATTTCAGCCAATTGTAGTGCGGACAGGGTCTAATGACGACAGTCACTAATGTATCTGCAGTGACAGACAGCATGATTTAAATCCAATAAAATTATTGCACATACTCCGGATTCAGGGGGACCCATGGACAAAGTGATACTGCCCCAAACATCCTCACCGCATCAGCGTCAGCTTCAGCAGTGCCCAGTTACCAGGTGGCACCAAAGTTCCGGGCAAGGCATTTCTTGCTGGAGAGAACTTTATAAATATATATATATATATATATATATATATATATATATATATATATATATATAGTCGAACTTTTTGACACTTTCTACGTCAAAAAACACACGAACACCTTTTATCTTCAAGAAACGCTTTAATGCAATATATATATATATATATATAACAACACAAAGTTTGTAGCTCTCCCAAGCCTCTTTCCTCGGCGGGCACACGGCAGGGGTAGCCACCCCCTTGAATCAACACGGTCTCACCAAAGCAATCCTTTCTGCAATCCTTTGAAAGAAACAACAATGGAGCCGTGGCCTCAGGTTTCGGTGCAGTTTTATTCAAAACACAATGTCCTACGCGTTTCGGAGTAAGACTACTCCTTCTTCACGGGCCCGTGTTGATATATATATATATATATATATATATATATATATATATATATATATATATATATAAAAAAATCAAAAAGTTCACTGCTTTTGAGGACGCCCACACAAAGAGTTGCTCTTTCAGGTAAGTGATGGCGATACAGCATGCTCCATGCCTCCAATCAAGGATTCATGGCTCAACGTGTTTCGAATTTTCATTCTTTGTCAAGAGCCTGGCAGTAAACACACAGGAACCATATACGGAACACCATTTCATTTATTCTTAATCCTGCCCCAGTGGGAGTGTCATTTTGCCATTTGGAATTCTAATAGTTGCAGTGTTCGCACACATAATGAAAGTCTCAGTGGGTGTTGCTGTATATAAAATATTACGCAAAATACAGTTCCCAAGTGGGTTGATGTGAGGCTCAGACATGCTAGCTGCTAGTTCCTCAGTTTTCTACTTCCAAATTCAGGGACATATTTAACAAATGTTCACGCAACACGGCCAGTCACCTTGCTGCTGTGCATTGTGTGAAAGGGAAGGAATGTGCCATACTTAACAATATACAGAACATTCCTATAATTTCACAGCGCCAGCGAACAAATTGCTACCTAGCGCCAACGCAGGCACCATTGCATTATCGCGCAAGGCACCTGCGTTGTAATTAGGAGGAGAGTGTTTGTGCAGGAAGGGGCTCCTTCCTTCACAAAAACAATCACCTGAGCTATTTTGCCCTTTCTATGTGTGCTGCAGAATGCAGTACACTTAGAAAGAGGAAATAACTAGGAAACCGTTACGCATCACCTTGGGAATGCCCATAATCCATGGGAGGATGCGTGAGAACACCAACGCTCCAACCATGGAACACCTCCCTGGGACAGAGTAACGCAATGCAGCAATTTGCTCTGCATTGCATTACTTTAGATTTATCAAGCCACTCAGGGCTATGCAAGGTGGCCTTGTGTGGCTTGATAAATGTAACTTCAGTGTTGCGTCACCCTTGTGCCTCATTATGTGTTGCAAGAGCGATGCAACACTATGAAAAGTTTGAACCTCACTATGTAAGATCCTTGTGTCCTTGAGGCCTCTTTGTATCCAATAGCTCCAAAACTTGGACTAAAACATTCGGTGACAGAGGATTCTCAGTGACTTCTGTCAGAGAGTGGAATGAGCTTCCCAGTGACCTGCAGTCATCTTCACTTCTGCAACCTCTTAAAAACTCCCCTTTTTTAAGTTATACATTTAGATTATTTTATTGTTTTGTTTCCTATTGCATCAAGAAGCTTCGGGGTACATGTGCTTACTAAATAATAATTAACAATCTACACTAGAACTGGGTTTTAATATTTATTAAAACATGTTAAATGTACATAGTGGCTATTTCTTGTGTGTGCAATCCATTGGGGCAATGGGCTCCAGATCTCACAAATTAACAAAAAACCTACAGTCTCTAAAAGGAATAATTGATACTGGATATGCATTATCTCAAGGTAAGTCGTGGGAGATATGTGGATCACAGTCTCTCTTTCCTGCTCATGTTGGTAAGTTGGTTCACACCTGTGCTTACAAGGTGGCTGTGAAAGTCTATCTGGGTTGTATTTACAAGGGGACTTGTTAAAACATATCAGTATGTCTCGAGTTCTGGCACCCTTTTTGGCCTAGTTCAAATGGGGTGATCAAGATAGCCAAAATCATGCTTAAGCAGCTTGGACTATGGGTGTCTAAAGTAATATTGCACCCCTGCTCTAATAACCTCCGTAGTGCACAGAGAACTTTACATAATATGCCAAGGTTTTTTTGTTGACCTGTTTGCCTTATGAAATGTTGTTCGGAGTCAGGATGTATGCAACAGACCCCCATTATCAGCAGGTCTTGATTTTGATTGGATTTGCAACTTGCCGAAAAATCCCTAACTGCTGCAGCCACAGCCCCATCATCATCATTTACTGTAACTGCCTTGTTATGGAGGGTTGGAGATCTTGTGGCATAGGGATTAGGAAAGGAGGAAGAGTTCAGTAATGACCCCGCGTCAGTGCTAGCAACTAAAGGGACAAGGACAGTAAACTTACCACCGACCAGAGGTGTCCATTGACTCATTGAAACCGTATCACGTGGCCCACCTTCTTTGGCTGACTAGAGCTATGTCTGAAGAAGCTGCAAAATGTGCAACCGACACCAGCACCACAAAATGGAGCCGTTGTCACCCTCTCCAAATGAAAGACAACCAAGCTTAAGCGCAGATCTTCAATCTGTAAACACTGAACTGAGGAAACCACTATCGAAACACCTGAAGTTCAGAAATTTTAGAGAATTTGCTACCTTCGACCCTCAGAGATTCACAAGATTCTGAATCAGAGTGTGGAATTTTGTGGCAATGAAATGTCTGCGGTTATAAGTTTGAAATAACAGTTTCAGGGAGAGCCTACAGCTAAAAAGATGGGTGGAGTTTAAACGTTCTGTGGAGATTTACATAAAGCCTCCGGTAGACTTACGCCTAGATAAGATGAACACTGATCTCATTTTTGATTTCGACAAAAATGGTGGTGTTCATTGTACGGAGCAAGCCCGTTCCAGAAATTTTAAATCCTAGGGGGATATGCTCAAGAGCGTGTGATAATCATTGCAAAAGTAACTTAACGCAACACTCAACATCACAGTCTATCGCAGGAAAATTACACGGTGTTAACTAAGTATTCACAATGCGGCAGTACCATGCGCTAGTCTCCAGATAACGCGCCAAATGATCGCATTAAAATCAACGCCACGCCACAAAAATGCAAAACACGAACTAAATAAAAGCTGCGATGAGGCCAATCGCGATACAAAAAGCAGCAAAAACCAGCGGCAGGCCTGCAAATCCCAAGCGTCTGGAGGGAAAATGCACTACAAAAGCTTCAAAAACAACACACCAGAAACAATCCAAAGTGTGTAGCAACATGGATGCACCCTGACCGAGCACAGAGGCCAACGCGAACCCCACAAGCTCCATGGAATGTGAACTAGATCACATACGTGGGTGTCTAATACCCTTCAGGGACCACCTACACCCCACAAAGGAGACCCACAATGCCACAGAGACACATGCAGTTGCACATTCCCAGTACAGAACCATGCCCAGGGACACGCAAATATCAGTCACACGCCAACGTTGGCTGTGCGTACGACGGCCCAGTCCACTCCTCTTACCTATTGAGTGGGTGACGATAAAGCTACGTGTCCAAGGTCTAACCCACTTCCTGCGGTGACATGCCTGCACCCCTGTACACAGCACAATGTAATGTCGTAGGGCCCAGGGCCCTCATGCATACAACAAGGCCACAGGGACACACGCAGATAGTATGTGGAACTGGCTACGTGCACCCGACCCCTTTATTGGCAGGGCCACATGTACAGTGACGCCTGTGTTGGATGTGTGTGGGGTGAGTGTAAGCCAGCCCGCACGTACTGGTTGGTGCTGGCAACAACTTGAACAGTGCACACCATTGAAATGGAAATAGAAAACACCAGCAAAACAGAGTTAACTGCTGAGCAACATGGAGGGAGCCGGAGCAAGTACAGAGGTCACCCAGTATGCACACAGAAGTGTCCGTGAGTTGCAGTGCACTGAGGTTGGGGCACTAGAGCTGAGTGCGCTCGTGAAGAAAATGTCTAGGATTGTGTCACTTCAAGATATTTCTGATGCTGATGCAGTGGGGTGTGTTAGACCTGCATCATCTTCCTCATCAATGTCCCAGGTCCCCCACACTGCTTGAGGTGACATTGCTGCGCAACCTCTCCACAGCACAAAACTCAATCAGTAATGGTTCATGGGTTGCAGTGCACTGAGTCAGTGGCACCTGAAGTGCTGAGCAGGGTATCAGGCAGATGATGGCATCCACGACAGGCATGAGCAACTCCGTCAGTCTGCCAGTACCACTATCAACTGGCAGATGACGGTTGGAGGTGGCTCTGCCAATGGTGGCGTGTGCCTCCTGTGGTGATGCCACGGCCGAACCGGTCAGGACTCGATTGGATGTGTGAGCCCTGGTGGACTGTTGACGCCGGAAGCAGCGGACAGCGCAGGGTCACCGACACATGGCGTAGACGACCCCAAGGCCATCGTCTCAGAGGCCATCCAATATTCATTCAGACAGGTTCCCTGACTTGAGCTGCACAGAGTTAGTGGCCCTGGATGCACAGCAGCCGGCACAGGCACACCGCCACAGGACGGTGACTTGCGGTCCACTAAGGTAGAGCCACACAGACTGAGCGGGTTCTTGACGATGTCCAAGGAGACTGTGGTGGAGGCTCACGGGGGACTGTGGAAGGTGATGCAGAGGGCATGATGCAGAGGGCAGTAGCCGTCCGGAAGCAGCAAATAGAGAAGTGGAATGCTACAGCTTTGTTGCCACCACCAATTCGGTATCAGCTACATGAGGATGAAAACTATCCCCTAGTCCATAGGCTCAGATGCCACCAAAGTTTGACCAGAGAGTGTCCATGAATGTCTGGGAACTGACTTAGTGGCACCGAGGGCTGAGAGGGGATGCAGTCTGCGATGATGCCAGTACACTGATATGAACTCCGCCATTGCTAAATCGGGACTCTGTGACCTACCGGACCGCAGCAGAGGCCAGAGGCAGCGGTCAGTAGTGGCCCACAGCCACGTGTCGTTGGCTCAAGATGCACACAGCTAGTGACACCAGGGCAGTTGTCGGTACTGTTCGATCACCTCTGTAACGATGATCCTTTTTTCCTCTTGACTGCAACGCATCTTTCTCTTACACCTCTCCTTGTGTGCAATGATATGTACTCTGCCATTGAAGTATCGATGCTCGGTTCCAATTGTGTGACCTACTCGGGCACAGCGTAGGCCGAGGGCAGTAGTCCGTGTGGGCAGTAGTCTGCGTGGGCCACAGACACTTGTGGTTGTAATGGTAGGTGTGAGGATGGCGCCGTGGCCAGGGCGACTGACGCTGGAATCTGGAGATCACGGTTCGATCCGCGTCGCCGGCGGCAGATTAGCCCAGCACCATGTGACTCTGGACAATAGCTTGCTTAATCTTCCTGACGGCCCCCAGAGCCTAGAAACCCTAATGGGTGATTGTTCGCGCTTTACAAATGTGGATTATTACAAATGTGGATTATTATAATGCTATGCACAGACTTGGAAGCACCACATCGAAGGGAGTATAGTGACATAAAATCTACTATAAATAATGTTCTCTGCCATAGTGTAGTCAAGACTCAGTTTCAAATGTGTGACCTACTAGTCCGCTGTGTATGCCTGTAGAGTATGTCAACGAGAAAGGAGTACTGTGGGCCTCGCTTGCGGAGGCCGTGATGGTTGTAGCAGGTTGCCAGCAGTATATGTCGACATGGACATGTCCGTGGTCTGCATACTGCAGTCTGGCCAGCTCATCCACCCCACACTTGGCATTGTGTACATTCTTATTCATGCTTCACTTACCTCCTTCGCACATGCCTGGGCCCCACCTCTTCCCACGATCTGCTATTGTATGGCTGAAGTGCCATGTCGTTGATGGCTTCTGTGCATGGCTGGCCCAGGTTCCCAGTTGTTCTGTTGTGTCTGGTGTGTGTGCATGTTGTTTGGTATGTTGTATGTGAGCTTGTGACGTGTGCATCCCCAGAGTTATGAGTTGCATGATTGTGGAGTTGAGGTGTGTGGTGTGTACATTTGGTATGTGCCAACGAGCAGTGCATTTCCTTGGGTGTCATCCTGTATCGCTGGTTGGTGATGGACTGTCGGAAGATGTAGGGATCATGCACACTGCCTGTGTGGTTGGCGTCGACGTTGTTGGAGATTCCCCGGTGGTCCGCTATTGCCTGGACATTGATGGCATACGTGCGCTTTCTGTTGTGGTTATTGTGTGTGGTGTTGCCAGGGGGCACAAGTAGGACATGTGTGCAGTCAATTGGCCCATAACATGTGCGGGTTGACAGCTGTGGCGTAGACACCTTGCTTGGTCTCTGGATGTTCCTGTGCAGTGTAGGGTGATCCAGCGTCACTATAGAAATTCGGTCTCACGTGCGTCACCATTCACTACCTAATACTCACCAAGCTAATCAATACCAAGGCCCATGCAACCAGGACAGAAAATCATGAAGCTGAATCATGTGGCCTAATTAATCACACTATCAAATTATTTACAACTGCAGTAAAACATTTATATTCATAGATTAACAAGGAAACATTTTAATTAGACCATGAGGCCAATGGAAATAAGCTAATGGTAACGACTAAATAATCAAGACCAGCTTGACGTTTTAAGTCTTTTATTTTAAAGTTTCAAAAATTCAAATCTTTATTAGCTCATTTATTAATTTCAAACATTTTTATTAAATCCGTTTTAATCATTTGATTATTGGCTCAAAAGGTCTGACACTTCAACATTGCACAAAATAACGAATTAAAGAAAACATCAACCCTAAACCCTAAGTTAAGCTTTCTGACCTGAAAGGAAATAACATTTATTAAGCAGTCTTACGTGTCCAAAGGAAAACGGACAGCACTTCGCCCTCAGGAAACAGTCAGCCCGCTCCCCTCAAGAGGCCAAATTTTTATACCTTTCTTACTCACTAATCGGACAAAAAACTATATTTTTACAGAAAAGCAGCAACCTAATTGGTTGTCATCCATCAGACCACCGAGAGGCCAACGCAACAGTCTCAGTGACGTCGTTATGTCATTGTCCATTGACACGAAGCAACACTGACTTCCCAGAGTCGCAACATTTAACTAAATGTTCAAATTTATTTCCTCCAGGATTTTAGCCAAGCTGCCTCTACACACTTCCTTGGCCTTGACGCTTTTGTTTTCGGAGATTGATGTACAAATCATCCATTGTTTGAGCTTCTGCACGTTTCCGTGGAAGTTTTTCAATGAAAACACAGTCACTGCCGTGCTCAGCTCCTTTTGTCAGGCCAACCAACTTTCATTAGAACTAGGCCTCAAACCTTTCACTCGAGCTGGTATTTAAACAAACACAAAAAGGTGATTAATTCAAGTAAAATAAACCCTTCTGTTACCCACCCTTCATTGCTAATATTTTAACCCATTAATAAATGTCACCTAGCAAAAGCGAACAAATAAAGCAGCGCATTTAATATCTACTATTCTTCTTAATGTCCAGCTGAATTCTTTTTATATCTGAAAGAGTAAAAAGATCGACAAACAAAACATGGATAAACAGTCACAACATAAGACAAACACATAAGCACACATAATGAAAGCACATGCCATAAAATGATCAGCCGCATTAATTGTTACAAGGACAATAGGACAAACAAGACAATATTAATCATGTGTTACATGACAAACTCGCAAATGCAACATGAGCACATAATGTTAGTCCCACGTGTTTGTGAATTTAATTTTACTCTAGGTTGAATTAATAATACAAATCATGCAACAATTCATTAATAAATTAGTCCACGTCACAGAGAATTAACTTCGCGAGTCAGAATAAAATGAATTCTGAAACTCGCTCCATCAACTCCCTCATCTGGTGATTTAAAAATCACCAAACAACACCCAAAAATTTCAGGAAAATTTTGAACCCAATTTAGAGACATCACACCTTGAATTCTCTCAGTATTAGTCTCCCTAAACCCCTGTTTCTGCTGTCTGGTCAGCACTTTCAAACTGAGCCCTTTGCATCTCTTCTAACTCATATTCTTTCTCCTGTTCCTTTCTGAGTTTATAAATCCTCCTCTTTTCCTTCTGATGCTTCTTCCTTTTGTGAATCATGCAACTAATTTTTAGCAGCAATATCACTATAATGATGACAATTACTGGATAGAGCACTTTGCCAATGATGGAACCACCAATTCTGAAAACCATTCTTATATTGCCTCCATTCTTTTGCCTATTCGTTCTGTGAAACTTTCTTCTTCCAGGGGTTCTATTTCTTCATGAAACTGTGTAATATTCTTAATAAGCAACTCTATATTTCGACTCTTGTCAGGAATATAAGTACAACAATGCTGGACATGTAAGACCCCACAAACTCCTCCCTCTTTTGCAAGCAGAATGTCTAATGCAAGACGATTCTGCATAACCATGCTTCTGGTCGCAACAAGTTCTGTATTGACTAATTGGAAACCACTTGCAGTATCCGTTGACAATCTATCTACGATTGTAGAAACCTTTCTGATTTTGATTGAATTCATAGTAATTCCCACCATAGGAATGACAGCACCGAAGAGGTCTCCCAGGACTTCTGTAAAACTTTCTCTTTTGTACCTATTCAGGTGTTCACCAAATTCAAAGTTACCCTTTTCATTTCTGTCAACATGAAAAAATTTTGGAAAAACTAATCCAAGATAACATGTCCTATACCAATGGTCTGGGAGGCTAAAATATGCCTTATTGCCACAAATAAAATAAATTCCAGGAAAAATTGGATCTTTTCCACCTTTAAATCCCCATCCCCCTGTGATACGATAGGTATCCTCACATTGACTAGCACCCACAAAAAAGTTATCATAGAGTGTGTTATCTCTTCTAATGCAAAAGTTACCACTAACTGGTTCATCTATATGAATAGCTGCATTTGTGTTAACACCATTTAATTTAGCATCCTCCATTTGCCAGTACTTTGACTTAGCATGTTTAAGCATCTCATTTCTTTTGTAAACAGCCCTCCTGTCCTCAACCATGTTCAGCAAAGTCTTTTCTTCTGCTCTCATTTTGCATGTTAAATTATTTCTATAAGCATACTCGTAGTTAAGTTCATTAGTAACTAAAAAGAATTCCCTCATCTGTTTCGCAGGCCTAACTTTGTTTAAGCTATTTACAACTTTGAGATTTGCACAAACCTCATCAAAATCTGAGTAATAATACTCCAGACGACCAGTTTGATAAAACAGGCTAGCAATTACTCTACAAGTAATGCGATATGTGAGAGGTAACATATTATAGGTAACCCCCCCTGAAACAGAAGCAGGCAGCTTCACACAGACATAACAATCTTTAACATTCATTACTTTAACATATTCAGACAGAAGCCTTGAAAATTAATTGCTTGAGAAATCTCCAACAGATCTATCTTGATGGATCTCTGGATTATGCTCAATAACTCTGCTAGACTTGCCAGCATGTTTCTCATGTTTAGTCTCTACCTTACTTGTTATATTAGTCTTGAGTTTTTGTTTGTCAATAGGGTAAACTACAGCTAATATTAACCAAACTAAAATTAATAAAACCACACAAATAGAAGACATTTTGCAACATCTTCTCAAGATAGAACACCTTGAAGTGTCTGAACTAGGCATTTTCTTATCTGTGTTTGTGGAATATTAACGGTGAACCGACGCTGACACGGGACCCGTTGTCCGATCTCAAATCCGACGTTCCTTGGTGCAGTTACACCGTGTGGAAGTTTGCAGACTGCAGTTGGGCCAGGGCCCGGGCCCGGGCCGGGGCTGGTGGGTGCGACACTGCCCGACGGGGGTGACGAGGCGCACGACTGGCTGTTCCGGCCCACAGCGGATCTGGCGTATTGGCGGAGTGAGCGCGCACCGGACGGAGTGAGGGGCAGATAATCCCTAGCATTGGTGGGCCGATGCGGCCCGGTGTGTGGACGGCAGAGGTGGCCCGGTGACTAACCATGACTGGCAAAGGAGACCCCGATAGATCAAAGCCTTGGGTCAGCAGAAAGTCTACGTACTCGCAGTCCAACAATATGGAGCGATACGCTCAGCCGAAGGGCTCGCCTGGTGTCTCTGCGAGACCCAAAGACCTACATCGGGAAGTGTCGCCTGAGGCACAAGACCCCACGCTCCGCGACATAATGGGCGCCATTGAAGGCATGAAGGCCGAGATGCACCAGCAGCACGAGGTGATGGCGCACAAGGTAGACACTCTGGCAATTGACGTCAACCTGATTAGAGCGGATTTGGGCAAAACAAATGAGCGAGTCAAGTCGCTAGACATCAAGACCTCGAGCCTCACCACGGACGTCTCGGACCTGCAAACCGAGGTCCGGAACTTGAAGTCGGCCAACAACCTTTTTGCGAGGAGGCTTGAGGATTATGAGGGTCGGGCCAGGCGGCAGAACGTACGCATTATCGGTGTGCCGGAGAGGGCCGAGGATTCGGCTGTGGACCTCTTCGTCGAGGACTTGGTCCAGAACCATCTAGCCCCTAAGGGACTTAGTAAGTTCTTCTCCGTGGAGCGGGCGCATAAGATGCCTGGAGGCCGGCCGAAGGAGGGCGCCCCTCCGAGACCCATCCTCGCCTGAGTGTTCAACTTTAGGGACCGTGACTCCATTTTACAGGCCTCAAGGAGCGCTGGGCCTTTGAAGTTCCAGAAAGCAGCCATTAACTTCTTTCCAGACTTCACTCAGTCCGTGCAGAGGCGGAGACAAAGCTTCATGGGAGTGAAACGGCGCTTGCGGGACATGGGCATGAAATATGCTATGCGGTTTCCTGCAAAACTGAGGATCGAACATGGCGGCCGGGCTCGACACCTTACCCCAGCGGAGTGAAGACAACAAGGAGCGGTCGGAAGAGGCTACAGGTGGTCACGACCGGCAGGAGTGATGAATGGCTACAGGACTTTTTGGACAATGGGTCTACCTTAAGCAGTTCGGTTTGGTAATCCTGTACTCATGGGGGGCTTTCCCTGTGCTTTTCTATTTGGAGGATGGGGGGGATAGGGTCATCTCCTTTCTCCTCGGGGGCTTTTCGTAGAGTAGTTTTTCTAGGGGCGACAGGCACACTGCGAGTTGGGTGGGCTTTTTAGTCTAATGCAGGGGTGCAGGGTGGGGGGTGGACGGTTTCCTTGTTGTTGTTCTTGGTTTGTTCTCTTTTTCTCTTTGTTCTCCTTTTGGCAAGGCAATTGGTGGTTTGATTCTGGTCATGTAGCGACTGTGCCCGCTGAGGGTGGGATGGGTGCGAATTTTGATGATGGGGGGGTAGGAAACTGAACGTTTTAAGCTGGAATGTCAATGGGCTGGGGGACCGTATTAAGAGGGGTATTGTGTTACAAATGTTCAAGAGGTGTGTGCCTGATGTAATACTGTTGCAGGAAACGCATTTGGTAGGGAACACGTGCCACGCACTTAACAGACAGGGCTTCAAAATGGTGGCACACTCGGGGTTCTCCTCGGGGTCCCGGGGGTGGGGATTATGGTGCGCTCGACCCTCCCCTTGGAGATAGACTCAAGAGTGGTCGACGAGCGAGGACGTTACGTCGCCGTCACGGGGAGGTGGGAGGGGCGTACCCTGGCTTTAGTTTCGATCTATGTCCCCCCTGGGCTACAGACGGACACCTTCAAGGACCTTGGGGGCACCATTTTGAGTCTTCCTGAAGGGCTGCTTCTTATGGGAGGCGCTTCAATGCTGTAGGTTCAGGGACGTTAGATAGATACCCATCCAGAGACCTCCGAGGTGCGCAGACCTGGCTTCCCGACTTTTTGGACACCTTGGGACTTGTTGACTGCTGGAGACTTCTGCATCCTACCCAGCGTCAATACTGGTTTCATTCCGGGGCTCACGGTAGCCTCTCCAGAATTGATTATGTCCTGACATTAGCGGCCCACGCATCGGCGGTCTCGGAGGCCAGATTGATGGCGAGGGGCATCTCGGACCATTCCCCGGTCTGGGTGTCCTTCGATTTTGATATTGGGGTAGCTGAGATCCCAAGACTCGTGGACTCCTGGCCAAAGCCATGGAGCTCTACTTCTCCGAAAACACAGGCTCGATTACCTCCGCTGTCTCCTTGTGGGAGGCCTTTAAGACCGTCCTGAGGGGGGAGGCGTTCTCCTTAATAGCTGAGGTTGCGAGACGCAGAGACGTGGACGTGGTGACAATCGAATCCGACATAGCGGAGATAGACTCCCAGTTGGAGGTCGGCCCAACGCCAGGCCTCCTACATGCTCTCTCACTCAAACAATCGGAGTACCGAGCTATTGTCACGGAGGCGGCGAAGGCCATGGGTAGAGAGCAGCAGGGGCGGATCTATGAGGTCGGGGACAAGGCTGGTAAGCTCATTTCCTGGCTTGATAAGAAGGAAAGAGCCAGCCGCGTGGTCCCGGAGGTGCTGGGGGAGGATGGCACGGTTGTCACCGACCCTAGTGCTATTGCTCTGGTCTTCGCTGAATATTTTGCGTCCGTCTATGCCTCGGCCTCCGAGATGTCGGAGGAAGACTCTGGCGTCTTGCTGCGAGACATAGAGTTACCTTGTCTGTCGGAGACTGAAAAAGAGGACATGGATAGGGACGTCACGGTGGACGAGATCGCTCTGGTGATACGTTCCATGCGCTCAGGCAAGGCTCCTGGCCCCAACGGCATCCCGGTGGAGCTGTATAAGATCAAACCGGATCTCGTTGCTTTGCCCTTGCGGGCTATGTTTCTTGAGGCGCGGGAGTCGGGTACACTGCCCCCCGACCAGAGGCTGGCCACCATTGTGGTCATTCACAAGGAAGGGAAGCCCAGAGATTTGTGTCGGTCTTATTGCCCTATCTCGTTACTGAACGCCGAGCCCAAGATCTTGGCTAAATTGCTCGCCAACCGACTGGTTGGAGCGATTGGCGACTTGGTGCACCCGGACCAGTCTGGCTTTATCCCACATCATAACACCGCCCTCAATTTGAGAAGACTCCACGGCGCCCTCGCGAGGGTCCGCACCCTCCAGGAGCCGGCCATCTTGGCGTCCCTAGATGCCACGATGGCCTTTGACTCCCTTGAGTGGTCATACTTGTGGGGGGTGCTGGAGGAGTTTGGGTTTGGTCCGGGGTTCGTAGGATGGGTCAAGCTCCTATACGCCAGCCCGCTTGCCAACGTGGCGGTTAACGGCCGCGCATCGGCTTCATTTGCTCTCGGCAGGGGTACCAGGCAGGGATGCACCCTGTCACCCCTTTTGTTTGCACTTGCACTGGAACCGCTGGCGGCATGGCTGAGAGTGCATCCGGACATCAGGGGGATCAAATGGTCCCCGGGCTTTGAGGATAGCGTGTCTCTGTACGCAGATGACATTCTCCTGTACCTCACCTCGCCGTGTATGTCCCTTATTGTTGTATGTGATGTACTGCGCACCTTCGGCAGACACTCTGGCCACGTCATTAATTGGTCGAAGTCCCACCTGTACGTCCTGAGGGGTGAGGTCCCGAGGCTCCCTCGGGACTGTAACATACAGGTTGCGAGGCAGGGGTTTAGATACCTGGGTATTTACATTTCTGCTGATCCCAAAGTACGTTATGCGAACAATTTGCTTCCCCCTCTTGCGCGCCTTCGGCGTGATGTGGAGGGGTGGCGGAAATTGCCGCTTTCCCTGCTTGGACGAGCGGCCTTGTTCAAGATGATGTCCCTGCCCCGGTTTCTATATGTGCTTCAGAACACCCAGGATCTGGTCCCGTCTGGGTATTTTAGAGAGGTCGAGGGCCTACTGGTATGACGGAGGGATTGCGTTGCCTGACATCCGTAGGTATTATTGGGCGTCTCAGCTGACTGCCCTTAATCCCGGCTTCTATGGTCCGGCCATAAATCCGGGCTTTGCCATGGACCGATGGCTCCTGGGTGATGGGAAATATTACAGGAAACTGTACTCGAGGTCTCTGGATGGAAGAATGACAGGTCCCACTAAGACATCGGTCCACATCTGGAGAGCGGTGACGAAGGCACTGGGGTGGAAAGGCAGACTCACGATGGCGACTCCACTCTATGACTCCGATCTGTTGGGCAAATTGTGGCATACCAAGGGGTTTGACCGCTGGGACTTGATAGGCATCTCTAGGGTGGAAGATGTGATTGCTAAGGGAGAGGTCAAGCCCTTTGAGGTGCTGCAGAGAGAGTTTCAGTTGGGGGAAAGGGAGTTCTTCAGATACGCCCAGTTAAAACACGCCCTTCTGGCGGTTTTGCCGGAGGGTGGAAAGATCCCTGAAATTTCCCCGTTGGAGGACAGGTTGCTGGACGGGTACATGCCCGACAGCGCCATCTCACTGACCTACAAGAAACTGATTAATGTCCGTACGGACCTTCTTCTGGGAGTGCGAGATCAGTGGACCCGTGATGGAATTGAACTGGACGACGAGGACTTGCAGTGTGCGGTCTCGTCTCCTAAAGAGGTGGCAATTCCGGCCAGACTGAGGCTAGTACAGCTGAAAATCCTACATAGAGTTTATGTCACTGGGCCCCGACTGATCCACATGGGCCACTCTGTGGATGGTCTCTGTCGGCGGGGGTGTGGTTCCCTAGCGACCTTCATTCACGTTATATGGGAATGTAGGGCGGTGGCTGCATATTGGAGGCGTATACACGTAGTGATGGGTGAAGTGACTGGTGTTGACGTGTTGGCTGAAGCCCGGCGCGGTCTATTAAATGTGTGGGGCCCCACGGATTATACCAGTTCACAGACTCAATGGGTCACTCTAGGCAACATGGTTGCAAAAAGGGACATTGCACAGAAATGGGGAGCGGCTTTGCCCCCCACAGTAGAGTCGTGGAAGGCTAACATGGACTGGTGCATGTTCCGGGGAAAAACGGTGTATGTTGCCAGAGGCAGGCCCAAGAAATGGAACAAGATCTGGGGGCCCTGGAATGAGTACAGGGGTGACATCTGCCTCCCGCCGGACACAGCGCCCTCGGAGGAGCGACTGTCCCCTTAGTTCTTGACTCCGGCTGAATTATTGATACACAATGTCCTGTCTCCCTTCCTCCCCCGTTATCCATATATACGATCTGTTCACATTTCTTCTACAGATAGGCCCATCCTTCCCATGGTGTGGGCGATGCTGCATTCACGTTCCTTTGCCTTGCCTTCTTGCACCGTTGTAGGTGCTTTTCCTTTATTGCACTGTTTTGTCTCTTTTTATAAAATAAAATAAACCTCATATGCTTCTGTACTGTATTCTGTGTGCACCACTCATGCTGCATAATGACTTGCTGCCTAGCCTCCGGGATGTATGGCTGAATAGCTGTGCACTACTGAGTCGTAAATAAAGGTTTTCCAAAAAAAAAAAAAAAAGAATCGAAATTTGAAAAACAAAAATTTAAAATAATGTAAGTTAAGTGAAATATAAATGTAAACTAAAACTAAACTATATTCCCCCCTTTTTTTAATTATTTTTTTTTTTAAAGAAACCCTAAACAGCTTTTCATCGACCTTGCATCACATGAATATGTGCTTTTCAGCTAAACACAATTTCTTTGACCTAAAGTCACCTAACACATTTTCTTCAGCCTTATGCCAGGAATCAAAACCCTTATCTAAAATTAAACAGCATCAGTCGTTGTCATTAGCTTCTTCCAAATCTACCTGACTGCTACTCCCCACCTCAACAATTGGCGGTATTATAATGTATGTCCATTCTGGGGACTTATACTTTTGATTTGGCTTTATCACTCTTTTTGTCTTACGAGTAATCACTTCAATTTTCTTATTGTTCTCGTTTTTCTTATCAGAGTCACCTCCCTGACTAGATACTTCGTTGATCTGCTCTTTTGATTTCTTCACCAGTTTGAATTTCAGATTATCTTCAGGCCAAATATCTCCTTTCCTCAGGATTTTCTTCTTTGGCACGTTTTCGTTACACTCAGCTTTCCAAGCTCTTTTTCTGAATTTTCTTATATCAGATTCTTCATCACTCCCATCAGTGTCTGTATCTGAGACTTCAAATCTATACCTAGGAACTTCTTTACTCGGCAGCTTCACTCCATTAGGAACATCACAGCTGGTACTTGGTAATTCTTCCTCTTCTTCAGGGATTACCTTTAGCTTCCCAGTTTCAGATTTCTTGCTACTGCACACAGAGTTACTTCTTTGCCTTTCAATACTCTCCTGGATTAGATTTCCGTCTTGCTCAGAATCTTCTGCTTCTGAATCTTCTTTTTCCTTTTGAGATTCTTTTTCTAGCAAGTCTTCATCAACACCTTGATCTCCAGTTTCGATATTCAGATCTTCTTCATTCAAGTTCTGACTCTCATCTAGATTTTCTTGATGTTGATTTTCTTGTTGATCATCAGACTCGGGATCTTCTGGATCTCCTTCTGAATCTGAATCAGTTGTTGCCTCACTGTCTTCCTCAGGATTTTCAGGAGGTGGTACACGAATTGTGTGGCTCGCATGCACCCACCTTTTCAGCCCTTTGCACTTGACAGCATTTGTTGTGACCAAAATAACTTGTCTCGCCTTTTGCCACCTTGGTACTAAACAATTTCTTCTTCGATGAACTTTAGTCCTCACCCAGTCTCCAGGCAACAAATCATGTGCTTGTTCTTTCTCCTTTGAGTATAGATAGTGTGGTACCAAGCTGATGGTGTCATCCATGACCGTTGTGGGGGACTTGGATTGGGCTGGCTGTGAGACTCCTCCGACTGAGGCGGTTGTTGGCTGTAGGGTACCAGTAGCCAACTGGTGTAGCACAGCCAGCAGCTTTGTCTGAGGTGGGATGTTGGTTGTCAGCGGTTTTGGTACCGTCAGGCTGTGGACAGTGGTGGTCAGGATGCGGAGGATGGTTGTCCTTTTGAGCCTGTGGTGGGCAATGACATTCTCTGGTGTTGGGTCTGTGAGGTTGGTGCGTTTTCTGAGGGTACCTGTCTTTGTCTGCGCTGCGTCGGTGTTGGTCCCAGGGGAGAAGGGGCGGTGGAGGAGTTGGATGTAGTGGCCCGGTTAGGGCTCCCATCTGCATGGTCAGTGGCTCCATGGCATCTGTTGCCCTTCATGTGTGGCTCTGGCCTTGGCTCCCTTTTTTGGTGCAGGCTATGGTCCGACTTTACACCAGGTCAGAGCAGGTGTTAATTTCCTGCTTCTAAAGTGCCTTATCGCCTGTTTTGGGTTATCATCGCCGATCTGGCTGGTAGTTGAGAATGTTGCGGAATGGTGTTGTTGCGGTTTTTTCACGGGAATGCCTACTCTGCATCTCATTAGCAATAGTTGCGAGGGGTAATTTGTGGCGGTGTTTTTTGCGGCTGCTATCGCAGGTAAACTGGTGCTATGGGCTGTTAGCACCAGCTTGTGAATGGGGTGATAGATTTATCGCGTCTTTGACTGCGATAAAGTGCCTATAACTCAGCCATAATTCCTTGAGAATATGCCCCCTAGTGTCGCTGTGATCAAGTTAAACAAGCAGGGAAGATTACACAGAGTCGCTAAGAATGTGTGGTAGATTAAGTGTCAGACCGGCGGTTCGCCACTCTTCTCAAGATGGTGTTTAGTAGTGACTTGCCATATCAAATCCTGGGCCCAGGAGAGGCTATTCAAGTACTAGACACATCCTATTACAATCTAGATGACATCTTTCCAGGGCCATTCATTAGTGATTGGGATAGGAAAGCCATAAAGGGTTTGCTTGTAGATCTACAGTCCCAAGTTTTTCAATTTATTATGCAAATCCTCATATCACTGTGAACAACTACAAACATTAATGTTGTTCTAATTGATATGCTGATTTATTTCAACATATGTTTAAAGCCACCAAGACGGTAATCCCGCACTAGAAGTAGGAACAGTGTAGCATGCTATTGTGAGAACATGAACCCAAATTTGTTGCAAAATACCCATTTTTAAAGCCGTCTTCAAAGTATAGGTTTAACCCAGACATATAATTTTAGAATGGAAATTACAAAATCCTTACTTGAATTTCTTTCTAGACACAAAAGGTATTATTCACCTTGTATTTTATCATTTTATGTGAATATACTGATCAAGGATGTGTGGTTTGGAATAAAACAATGTGTTATATATGTGTGGAGAAATGAGAGTTGGCAAGTTCAAGGATCAAACACATGGGGAGATTTACTATGTTTTTGTGCCATTTTGTGACTCAAAACTGCGCAAAACCTTTTTATCCTGATTTACTTTCCAGCGTGAAACTTGTTTAGTGCTGAAAATAACATAAAAGTAATGCGAAGCAGCGCATAGCGCTACTTCCTATTAGTTTGCGCCATGAGAGTGTGCCAAGTGTGGTGCATGGGCGTTCCCATGCAACGACTCAAGGTTTCTCATGCTAACCCCAATTTACTCAACACAGTAGATTGGGTTTAGTGTGAGAAAGCGACACCCTTTTAAACTAGGTGCAAGGAAGGATAAAATGCTTTAATGTCTCCTTCCTTTTCCGACGTTGCATGTGTGCTGCACTGTGCAGCACGCATACAAAGTGGATAAAGCTTTCCCTCGTGTCTAGGCATAATATTTTGTACGAGTGAAACCCTTGCTGTACAAAACCTATGCTAGACTTACATACGCTAGTGCTATGGCACTAAGGTGGTGCGTGGCGCACGCAAGCTGTAATCAGCACAGGCGCAAGGGAAAGGGGAGGAGAGAACCACACCTTTGAATATATGGCTCTCCTGCTCCTTCCCTGTTGCGCAACGCAGTGCAGCCTCACGGTAGGCTGTGCTGTGCTGCGTTATGTGGGGATTTGGTAACTCTCCTCCATGGTTTTCTGCAAGTTATTTTCCCTAAAGATTTCTATCCAACAGACCAGGTGTTTTTTTTTTTTTTGGTCTTTTATATAGCGCGACCCCAAGGTGTAGGAATGCTTTATCTCAGCACCCGTTACTTGCACAAGGTCACAATACTTTTTAGGCACGTGGAGATTAAGGGGGATGTTTAATCATTTTCACACACGGCAGGTAGCAAAGTTGCTGTGTTGCATGAAAGAGAGACAACGCAAATGTGGCATATTTATTAAGATTTGTCGCATTTCTGCTGTCTCCTAGTGCTGCTGCACTGTGTGCTGCCTAGCGCCAACGTAGGGACCCTAGCACAATGATGCAAGTGGCCTGTGTTTCAGGAGGACTCTTTTGTGTAGGAAGGGATACCCATTTAGTAAATCTGAGATTGCATCAAAATCCATGGGTGGATGCATGGGACCACCCAAACTCCACCTATGAAATGACTCTGATGCAAAGTAACGCAAGGTAGTGCTATCTGCTGTATTGCGTTACTTTTTAGGAAAAATCTCACACAAAGCCACGCAAATTTGATTTGCATGACTTTGTAAATCGCAAGTAAAATTTTGCGTGTGGCGTCGCTTAAAAAGTGGAGCAACCTTGATGCCAAATGTTAGTAAGATAGTGTGAATAAATACGACCCGAGTTACCAGTGGGTGCGTTAACCATTCCAGCTTCACTGTCTCACCCCCTTCTACGCGTGCTCATTAGCACGACAACTCGTTTATCCCGTTCTCTCCATTCCTCTCTCCTCAGATTAATCATGCTGGTACAGTGACCACACACAGACATTTCCTTACACTGCCTTACACAAAAGGACACCACATTTTTCTTGATCTACTCCTGGAACCCTATCCACGTGTTACAAGTAGGCAGCCTTGCCCGTACTTCGACTATCCCTCCTCCCGTTCTCTTCTTCCAGTATGCCCCCAGCCGCCCTGACCCTTTACTTTCCTTTTCCATACAGCACCTACATTCGTGACTCCCCGGTCCTGATGATGATCCTGATTCACAAGGATCAAAACGCAGTCAACCATTATTACCAGTGCAATTTGTGGCGCACATTTATCTTTGGTTCACAGAATTGTTCTAAACCTTGATTAATTATCCTTACATCATTGTGTTGAACCAACTAATTTGTATATATTCTATACCGCTTTACCACTTCGCGCCTAGCGCTGTGTTCCTCACTTTTCACTCACGCCGTCACCTGTTGTCACGAGCACAACGTGCTGCAAGTTCCTTAGGATTGCCTCTGCATTTATGCTAACAGTGCTGATATAACTTCCATGTATAATTTGTGTTTTAAATATATGATGCCATGAGCACATTCAACAAATTACTTGGAGTCTCCCCCCTTTTGTTGTCCTTCCTGTAATGTCTTGTACATACATATATATTAATTTCCATTGAATCCGGTTAAGACTTTGTTGCTAGCTTTCTTCTTCTCTTTCTCTAAACTAAGCCTATTAATCACATCATTCCATATTTACATCGCAATCCATAACCTAATTGTAAATACAGGGCATTGATTTATCCAAAAACTATAATCAATTTATGGCTTTCTTTATGTTATATTTTTTAACTATACATTCCCAAATTAGCAATCTAGATTTTATCAGAACATATCCCATCCACATTGTTAATATGGCCCAACATATTTTGCATAGATCTATTCTGAGTTTCTGCAATCAATCCAAATGTAATCACTGACCGACAATAAATATTATACAAAAATACAATGAAAATAAATCCATCATCATTTGTCACATTTAACTGTACCATAACCAATTTATAATGGTTATTTTTGTCAATAATCAACAATCATTTGGTAACCAGTAATAAACTGCAGTTATCCATTTTATGAAAAGAGTGAGACAAAAAACTAAAAGAAGAAAATACATAATCTTGGTATTAGGACATATATTTTATCCAGATTGTATACCTAAAACCTCAAAAAAGCAGACCTCACAGAATAGCAAAAACTATCATCAATCTACATTCGGGAAAAACGTTTCAGGATGAGTCCTTGTTGATGACAAAGCATACCTGATTAATCCATCATCATTGATTTGAAAACACTACCCTCCAATCAAAACATTTGCATTCTGCCTACCTCTGTCTGTAAAAGTTTAATAAAATACTTTGAACTAAAAATAAAACATGTGCATTCTGATCAAGGTACAGTATTCTATTGTTGGAAAGTGGGTTATTGGTAGGGGCAAATGTAGGTCTGCCACTGGCAATAAGGCCACTAACACATGATAGTTCAGAGAATTGTTCTAAATTATCCTTAAATTATTGTGTTGAACCAACTATTTTGTATATATTCTATACCGCTTTACCACTTCGCTCCCAGCGCTGTGTTCCTCACTTGTCACTTGCGCCGTCACCTTTTGTCACAATCACAACGTGCACCAAGTTCCTTAGGATTGCCTTTGCATTTATGCTAACAATGCTGATATAACTGTCATGTATAATTTGTGTTTTAAATATATGATGCCATGAGCACATTCAACAAATTACTTGGAGTCTCCCCCCTTTTGTTGTCCTTCCTGTAATGTCTTGTACATACATATATATTAATTTCCATTGAATCCGGTTGAGATTTTGTTGCTAACTTTCTTGTACTTACCCAGATCTCAACCTGGTCCATGGGTTATACTCCTGTGGTGTTTTACTAGTATAGAGAAAAGCATCGAAATAAGATATAATAATAATTGGCTGTGCTATTATGTTCTTTACTCACATTATAATCTAGAAAATTCTTCACCCTGTCCTGATGATGGTCTCCTGAAATGACTGTAGACGGACTGAAACGACAACAGATGTAATCTTTGTAAGGCATCTACTAATACCATAAAAAGCATAGTGGTTAACTAAATCTAAACTTAAGGAGGCTGTGTTGCGTCCTCCTTAGGTTTTAAAATTGTGTTTTTGGGATGTATTTGTGTTTTTTAAAAGTGATATTTGGTGGGGTAATATGGCCCATTTTAGCTATATGTATGGTCAATTTGCGACTGCGACATGGAAATGATTTTAATTATATGAAATAAAACGAATTGTTTTTTTGTAGATGTTCTCTTCTGATTTTATCCTTTTCTATTGAAAGAGAAGTGCGATTCTATGAACCTTTGGATTCATAAGCATATAGATTTTTGTGACGTCTAAGGGGCCTTATTTTATATGTTAGGTCAATTCATTCACAGAGCATGGCTTATGAACTGTGAGATTCCGACAGTCAAGTTTTGGCATTTTGGGTCCTGGCGAAGATGTAGACCTCAGGGAACTTTCCCAGTGGCAGACGTACAGGAGTAGGACTTGTGGGTGGAGTTCCCCTTTGTGGACTTGTTGCTGCATCCTGCTGAGCACTTCCGGAAGGTATTTGGCAAGTAGGTGTATGCTATTAAAGAGTGCCCAAAACTCTGCGTTGGTGTTGCCAACTGCGGTCAGTGTGCTCCATGATGCTTTTAAAGGTAATACATGGCTGTCATGTCTTTATCAGGACTACTTTGTGTTGGTCTTGTTCAAAGAAGGCCTAGAGAGCTAATTGTATGGCCATGAGCTCTAGATAGTGGATAAGGAGATCACTTTGCTGTGTAGACCACATGTCTGGACAGTTGGATGTCAGAGATGTGCTCTCCATTCTGAAAGTGAGGCCTCACTGGTGAGGGTCACCTGAGGAACAGGGTCCATGAAGGGCCAGCCTTGCAACAAGTTGTTGGTTTTCCACCACTACAGACAGCGATGATGCTGGCCCATAATAACATTAGATCTTCCCAGCGACCCTCCACTCGTGAACATTGTGTTGGAGCAGACGCATGTACAGTCTGTCATGGGGGCCATGACTATGCAGAAGGCCATCATCCTTAGGAGGCATATCATTGTTCTGACTGTTACTTGATGATCTGGCTGAAATAGAGGCAGTATCTGTTGGAATGCTTGCACTCTGGTGTGGATGGGGTAAGCCTTGCTGGTGACTGTTTTAAGAACAGCCACTAAGAAGGGCTGGATCAGAAGGGGTTGGAGGTGGGATTTCACTATGTTTATGGTGACCCCAAACCGTGGAGGAAGGATATAGTGGTTTGGAAGTGAGTGAGGCACAGTTGCTTGCTTGAGGTCTTGATCAACTATTAGTCAAGGTAGTGGAACATGTGAGTGTCCCCCTTCTGAGATGAATAGGTACCACAGCTAGGCACTTGGTGAATACCCTACGAGCGGTGGTGACTCAGAAAGGCAATACCTTGAACAGATAATGTAGACCACTTACCATGAAGCGTACAGAACGTCGATGAGCGGGACGGATCGATAAGTTGAAGTAGGCATCTTTCAGATTGAGTGCAGTCATGAAGTCGCCTTGAAGCAGCAGCGGGATGACATTCTGCAGCATGACCATGTGGGAATGTTCTGAGAGGATGTATTTGTTGAGGGGCCTGAGGTCTAGATAAAACCTTAAGGATCCATCCTATTTTCAGATTAGAAAGTAGAGGAAATACACTTCCTTCCTGTGATGTTGCCCCTTTGAGGAAAAGCGCCTGAATCTCCTTTTGAAGTAGACAATGCTGTTCCTGGCTGAAGGGAGTTTGCGGGGCAGCATGTTTGATAAGGTTGAGTTGAGATCCAGACAGTAGCCGTGCTCTATGATGGAGCGAACCCAGTTGTCAGAGGTGATCTCTTCCCAATAAGAAAAAAATCCCTGAAGTCTTCCACCACAGGTGACGTGATCATGGGGGGCAAAGGTAGCTGGAGTAACTGCTTGGAGGAGGCAGCTCCTTTAGCTGAGCCTCTGTTGCCACTGTAGGCCCTCTAGACTACCCCAGTGATGATTGTTGGTGGCATGGTGTTGCCTTTAAAAGGAGGTAGGAGAGTCTGGGGAGGTGGTCTTACTATTCCCCTGAAGTGTGATCTCCAAAGCTACCCCCTTTGAGTTGACATCTGTAGAGACTGCTACCTCAGGCTGCAAGCAGGAGGAATGGAGCAAGGTGCAAAGTCTGACCAGAGTTGTGGTGTTGACACACCAGCCGTAGTGTCAGCTGCATCTAGTGTACAGCAACTGGTGGCATTGTATATGGCCTTACCCGCCATTACCAGTTCCTGCTCACGCTACCTACACTCTTCAGGTTTGGTGTTTATGGAGTTCCTCCATCTCATTACAATGTACCCCGTGGTATTGTGAGAGAAAGCCAACTGAGCTGGCAACTCTCCAATGGGTGGCTGTTTGTACTGCTACCATCATGCTGGCTGCATCCAGCTTTGGGGGAGTGTAGCCTGTAGAATGTATTTTTGCACTGGGCACAGTACTAGCAAGCCCATGTTACAGGACCAAAGATGCAGAGTGGATAATGAGTGGAGGATTGTGTTTTTTATCAACGCTAGGCATAATTACTAGAGCTTTGACTGCATCTTTGAACGTCTCAGAGGTGGTCTTCAGCATTCCCTGAACTATGAGTAGGAACTGAAGCATGCGTTTGGTCTTTGACAATGGTTTAACTACAAAGTAATCGTCCTCCTGGACAACATGTGTATCAAATGTATAATATGTGGCTGCCCTGTGTATGACCTAATTGTAAGTAGTACGGTCATCAGGGGGTGAAGGCTTGGCTGGATGCAGATCAACTCCATAGTTGTCCCATAGGTCATTCCTGGATTCAAAGTCATAGGGGTCAGTTAAATGGAGTGGGTTTCCATTCCTGTATGAAGAATGTGGTTACCCCTCGCCCCCTCATGTGTATGAGTGTGGTGGTACATGATGTGGTAAGGGGGATGCAGAGGAGGTTGAGCAGGCAAGAGGATGGTGTCCCTGTCCTTCGGTCTCTGATGCTTGGGAGGTAAAGAAAGCTCCATAGCCATCTGGTCTTTGAAAGTCAATTATATTTTCCTGGAAAGATGGTCTTGTCGCTTTGGCGACAGCTTGGTGGAACTTCTGCTGGTCAAGGAGTAGATAAATAACCACTTTTGTTGAGCGTCTTATTCCTCCTGTAAACTTTGAAGAATCAGTTGCTCCAAATCTTCTAAGCTGACAGTCAAGGGCATCTTTGGCGTGGAGTGCATCTTCAGAGTTGATTAAGCCTTCATCGCGGTTGATGGTTTCGGAGACGCTGAACCCAGAGCCTAATCGGTGCACACGCAAACTCAATGGTAGAAAAAAAATGATCTAACATTGAAGCCAGTGCCCATGTGCATTACCAACGACAGGAGGAGTCACTATACCACGTTACTTCAAGACTTCTTTCCAGAAAAACAAGTTGCAAACGTCAAAGCCCAACACTAGATGACAGTAGTATGTGTAACATGTATATTTACAGTCAAACGTGCTAGGACATATCCTACAATGTAATATCACATTTGATGTAGTCACTTCAGCTGTAGATCCCTTGATGTAATGGGTGTACACTGTTCCTCCTGATGCAACGATTGTGGTGTTCAAAGGGAGCAAATTCGATCTGATAGTGTTCTTTTGAAATGATCTCTTGTGCAAAAAAAATAAAAAATACACAGCATCCATGTCAAATAGGTCCTTGTCAAATAAAGGACTTAATGCTTGGATGGTGGACAATGTTCCTCTCCTAGTTCTGGACCAGGAGAGAAAGTGCAAGTCTCCTTGATATAATATATCAGGCCTCGCAAAATCTACTCGCCCCCTTGCTATGGCTTCTCAGATTTCATCAGGTCGAGCTATATTTAGAACCTACTCGCCCGTTCTGGTGAGTTGACAAAGAAAAGGTGTTCTGTTCAGTTAGAAAGTGAAGGAGCAAAAAAGATGCCTTTAAATCTTTTTATCATGTCACATTTGCTCTGTGTTCAGAGACAGAGGTCAGAAATCAGTTTACAATTACTTTTCCTTCTCAGACTGCAGAGTTCTAGGATTTTGTAAAGTGAACTGGCTGACCCGCTTTACGAACTGTGAAATAAAAGGTAGTAGGGTATCATGTTTTGCTTAACACTCATTTAAATAGCTAATAAGCCAACTGTATAACCATTCCAAATATATATTAGGAGTTGTGATAGGCCATTTTTTGTACTAGTTTGTGATGAAATTGTTTTTTAATAGGATAAAAAACAAATCAGAACACTTTACTTGGTGATGTGCAAATAATAAATAGGTTTTCTGAAACCCAATCACAGATTATTGATAATCCACTATATAGTGTAATCAGTAAAGCTGCAAGGTAGTGGGCCATTTTTTAAAAACATTTACGGTCTGTAAATTACAGTGTGCTACCACATCATACTTTGGCAATATATTTAATAAAAGTGAGTGTTTAAACTTGCACTGAGAAACATTCCTGCCCCTCCCGATTGCAATGCTTTTAGTAAACGGAGACAAGTCAGGGATCACTTGCACACTATATGTTAGATTCTTATTACACATAGCAAACATTTAGTCTACTAATTCAAACAAAGGAAATATTTTTGTTTTGTACAGCATAAATGCCGAACTCACATATTTGAAGGTGCACTCATATGTGAGAATGTAGAAAAAGGCGACTGAAAAATACAATTTTTACGAAGGATCACACAATGAGATCAGGTAACAGTTCAAGTACATTACTGTTCGTTCAAGTAGTTTATTCAAGTTACTCAACCTGCAGGTCTAGTAAGATTTTTATGACTTTTTGAGGCCTCGATTACTGTTCATGTAAGAAAACACAAGGGACACTCTACTCATATGGAACCAGGGTACTTACAATTAAACAAAAAACAATGGTTCCTGTGGACACTTAATGATTGATATTACAATATATATATCAAAGCAGTCACAGTAAAGTGGGGGTACATAAATGTCAGAGAAAAAAAGGACATGTAATAGAGTGTGTAGAGAAACAATGTATTTTCTATATATAAAAATTTACATTTGTTCTTTTCAGTGCGCAGTGTCCCAAATGAAAAAAAGTGAAACCTCGGAGTATCGATTGACTTTTTGTGACAAAAGAACAAGTTGACCAGAAGCAAACCAATTCTCAGTCGCTACTATTACACTAGGAGGATGCTCACTTTTATTGCTTATCCATTGAATGATCATTTCTGTAACAACATTGAAACCTTATTCTTAAGTCACAATCGATAATCATAGGTTTCACTTTTTTCACTTGGGACACTTCGCACTGAAAATCTATAACAAATGTGAATTTTTATATATAAAATATCTTATTTCTCTACACACTCTGTATTACATGTCCTCTTTTCTCTGACATTTATGTACCCCCACTTTACTGCGATTGTGCTGATATGTATATATTGTAATATCAATCATTGTGTCCACAGGAACCACTGATTTTTGTTTAGTTGTATTAGTGTTCAGCCACAGTATGATAAATCAAAAAATGTATATGTTCTGTGATAAGTTTGGTACTATCACAGAGTAAACATGAAATCATGGTAATAAAAAAAAAAGCTGCCAGTCAACCCCCTTATGAAACATAAGATTCAGAATGTACTTCTTAGAACTTTTGTGGGCATGGCCAAACAAACTGATGACATATTGAAACAAGGGGATATTAAACCTGTTGACGCGACATTATGGTTTCCTTCACTTGATCTGGCACACAAGAAAATAGTGATCTAAGAGTTTGCATCGACCATAGTATCAAGAATGATGCCATGTGGACAGAGAGCTTTCCCCTTCCATGCACGGAAATCTATTATGTGTAGCTGGACAAGCCTCTGGGTGTATGAAATTGCGGTATCATCTAATGGTGCTTGAACCTAGTTCGAGGCACAATAATACTTTCAAAACTCATAAAGGCACTTACTGGTTTTGTTGTATGACACTTGGCTTTGCATCCTCCTTCTGAAGGGTTGCTTCCTAGATGTTAAAACACATTACTAATGAGCTTGCTATTAACATGACTAAACGGTCCAAAGAACAGTCCTTGAAATATTACTTGAAAAGGAGCTCTCTATGAAAAGCAAAATGAATCCTTCGGGAAATAGAGTGCTTAGGTCATGTGTGGTCAAGGGATAGGCTGGAGTTGGTAGGTTATACTTTCAAAACTTCACCCTTCAACAACAAAGATCAACTACGGTTGTTCCTGTGGCTGTATGAAGTCCATGTGAAAGTATTTGCTGATATGGCAGTGGGGTTGAGACCCTTGCTCAAAAAGAAAGTTGTATTTGAATTGGATGACAGGTGTGAGAAAGCTTTCACTGCAATAAAAAAAATTGTAAAAGGATGCATTAGCTCCATCACTGTTTATGCCAGTGCATGTGGTTTGGGTGCAGTATTAAATCAGATCAATGGCCACACAAAATAGTGTGAGTTTTGCAGCAAGAACCTTCGGTCTGTCTGAACAACACTACTCCGCGATCAAAAAGCAACGTGGGGACTGGGGATTTACTTTTAGGTGCTGTGCATGAACAGATGTGGGTTTACAGAACTACTCCAAACATTGTCACTGGCAGGTTAACTTTGAGTTGATGCACAGGAGAGTTGTATTTTCGGAATTGCATGCCAATTGGTTGCCTGGTTATGCTCCTAAACAAATGACTCTTCCCGAGGATTGGTAGAAAGCTAAAAATGTAAATGATACAAGGTGAAGTAAAAATAAAATAGCAAATTTGTTAAATAATTCTCCTCCGTTCATTATATGACAACTGGTCAGAATTAAAGGACATATTGTTCAGAAAGGTTTGTCTAGGTTTTGTGACCCTGACCCTGTGCCAGTGCTGGAGGTGCAAGTGCTTCGATGGACGGACGGGGGACATTTGCAGTATTATAGAAGGGTGAATAGAGAATCTGGCCTCAAAATAAGTCCCTAGCAATATCCTTGGAACATTTATCTAGGGGTACCAAAAAGTTCTCTACCCAGGTACGGACTAGATTCATGTTGGAAATACCTTGATGCAGCTCTCATACACATGTACTGCCTTGAAGAAACGGGGACTATTTCAACATATGTGTTATTTTTTTTTTAGGCTAATATTAGTTCAGACTTTTTTTTCAGTTATTCCACGGTTTTCGTATTTTAGTTTTCTCTTGCGTTATGGGATAATGGATGTTTGTTTTTTGAGGATCTTCAATATATTAGCGGGGGAAGTGTGTGGTGATTGGAATGTGTAGTCATGTATTCTACATATGAAACAAACTGTGATCAGTGACTGTTGGGAGCCCTCTTGAAGCAGTCCTCTCTGCTGTGCCTCATTAAATCTAGAGGTAACTTCTATAAGTAGTGTATTGCACATCTTTTCATGGGTCTAGTAGAAGAGAAATCCATGCCAGAGATGGCGAGCTAAGAGTCACTTTAACAATACAGTCTCAAACATTATGAGCAGGAAAGGATAGCTATGGTCATCATACCAAAGGAGAACATGTGTAATCTTTAAAACATTGAACATCCTGTCACTATCTCAGATTAATGAGCATCTGAACAATGAGATACAAAGGATGGCAATTTAAATAGTAATCACCCCATGATAGGGAAGGTTTAACACTTAAGTAGCAACTAGTCACAAGAATTTAGAGCTATCTGTAATTCCAGTTGACCACCACATTCTGTAGACCTGGGAGGACATGCAGTCTAGCAATGAATTGTAGGATCACCAATCTGAGTTTGTTGTTACCAGTGGTAAACCATCACCATCCATTGAAGTACTGGAGGCAGGAGATAAGCAAGGAATGGTTGGACTGCGTTTTATAGGAGTTTGTAAAATGTCTCGACTCTGCAGTAGGGGAAGTATGTTGTCTAAAATGAGAAGTAGATGAACAGCCACTGCACTCAGGAATGCAGCGAATCTGCCACCAAACAATGTTAATCTAACATGAGTCCTGGAACAATCTGAAAAGCAAACTGCAAAAAATGCATTGTTGCATCAGGACTCAAGAAACTGTTGGTGCTCTTGAAAACAATGAGGTCTCGTCTCGAGCCATGCAAATGTCTTGCAAGAGGTACATTTTTCTCCATCTTGAAATACCAGCGGAGAACTCACTCATTAACATGCTTGTGGGCTACAACTGGGAGCAAACCAGCAACAGCCTGTGAGGATTTATTTTCAATAGAAAGATAACTCTGAAAATACCCACATCCTCAAGTTAGCAAGGTTTCAGATTTGCAAAGCACATGGTCTTTTTCCTGTCCCATCAAAAACTCTCTATCTGATAAGAACCTAGGGAGGATGAGCAACCAGAATTGGAAGGAGTGTACAAAATGGAGATGAAAACATGCCACCATAACCTTAATATTCTAAACACATTAAACTTGTCGGTGTCGCCATACAAATGATAAGAGGAAGGGGATCTACCTGAAGACAGGTTTGGACTGCTTGAAATCTGCAGTAGTGAAACTGTTCTTTTCTACTCTACTGTACTCTTAAAAGTAGAGGAGAAAAAAGCAAGTCCAGTACTATAACTGTATATTTGCTAGGGTTCTTCAGAAAACCTTCTTCAGACCTAAAGACCTATAGAGACCTCAAGACATTCATACGCACAAACCTAGGATCAATTTTCATAACTTCTCACCTGCACTATGCTTGAACAGCATCATTCGCCACTCTCTCAACCCTGGATGCAACAACAACTGCCAACTCTTGAATCCGAGCAACTCCCAAGGCCTGTTCTCCTGCTGAAACTGCTGCACCTTCAACACCTCCGGACCCAGACAGCCACACCCCAATCCACCGGACGCCAGCATACACAAACCCCTGATCTGCATCCTCCTCAACGTGCGCTCCCTTCATAGACACTCAGTAAAAGTTTGGGACCTACTCAACACTCACTCACCCGAGGTCACCTTCCTCACAGTGACCTGGACCAACGGCAGGTCCGCACCAGACATCGCAACCGCCATCCTAGACGGATAAAAGATCCTAAGGAAAGACCGCCCCAACTGCCTCTGAGGAGGCCCCGCCGTCATTCACAAAAGCTCCCTCTGACTGACAACCTCCAACTCGGACGACACCTCGCCTTCCATGGAACACATCCACTTCTAGATCCAGCCCAACACCAGAACGACTCTGCGGTACACTCGCCCACAGACCGGCCGGACCCCGCTCACCAACGCCATTGCAGACTACATCGCTCCTCACTCACTTGCCACCACAGATACATACTGCTCGGAGACCTGAACTTCCACCTAGACAACCTCAGCGACCCCAACACCACCGCGGTTCTAGAGAATCTCACCAACATTGGACTGAAGCAACTTGTCTCCACCCCCAGCCACACAGCAGAACACACTCTCGACCCCATCTTTGCCGGAGGAAACAACATTCGCTTCATTCACACCACGCAACCTCTCTGGACGGATGACCACTATGTCCATATCTCCTTCTCGAAACCCACCGCACATAAGCTCACACCATGCCTCCCACACAGAAACAGGAGCAAAATCACCAAAGAACAGCTCATCTCTGCCCTTAGCTGAACTCCTCACCTACCATGCAGACGCCAACACAGCAGCATATAACCTTCAACAATAAATCGGCAAATGTGCAAACACTCTTGCACCCCTCCAGACAACAACGCGAAAGCCAACTGGTTCACCATGGACCTCCGAGAATCCAAGCGCTGTTGCAGACGACTGGAGAAAGCATGGAGAAATAGCAAAACCCCGGAAGCACGCTGCCACCACGGCACACCACCAACTCATTAAACCAACTAAGAGAAACTTAATTCAGGACACAATTCTCTCCATCTACCACTAATCCAAGGAACTCTTCAGCATCATACAAGAATTCACCAGACCCCACAGCAAATCTACCAACCTCCGTCCCTCCCCTCCCAAGTCCTCTGCAACAAACTCATCTCCTCCTTCCACCACAAAATAAAGACGCTCTACAACTTCGAAGACCAAGACTACAGCACCGACCCTCCACCATAGAAGCCACCCGTCCTCACCTGGACCCCTGTCACCATAGAAGGCACTGCAAAACTATAAAAAGCATCCAATCTGGAGCACCCACTGACCCCTGCCCGCCGCACAACTTCCACATGGCCGCCATTGCACTCAAACTATGACGGACAATCAACTGCACCCTCAGAACAGCCACGTTCCCCGACGACTGAAAACGCACCCAAGTCAAACCCCTCCTCAAGAAGCTCTCCGCAGACCCGACTGACAAAGAACTACATGCCAATCTCTCTTCTCCCCTTCCCCGCTAAAGTCATCTAAAAAGTCCTCAACCCCCAGCACTTCATAGAAACTAATAAGATCCTCAACTCCTTTCAGTCTGGATTCCGCAGCAACCACAGCACTAAGACCGCCCTCATAGCTGCCACAGACTACATCCACACCCTCCTCGATCAAGGCCGCACCGCAGCCCTCATTCTACTAGACCTCCCAGCAGCCTTTGACACAGTCTCCCACTGCACACTAGCCATCAGACTCCACGTCTCCAGTATCTAGGGAACTGCCTTAGAACGGATTCGATCTTTTCTCAGGCAGAACACAAAGAATATGACTCTGGCCCTTCCTCTCAAAACCCACAGAGATCAGATGCAGAATACCCCAAGGATCCTCCCTAATCCCCATGCTCTCCAACGCCTACATGCTTCCGCCTCTCGCAACCATCATCAGAAAACACGGACTCAACATAGTATTTATGCCAACGACACCCAGCTCATCCTCTCCCTCACCAAGGAACCAGACATCACTAAGTACAGTTTCGAAGAAGGAATAAAGGAAGTCACACCCTGGATGATCAGCAGCTGCCTGAAGCTCAACTCAGAATACGGAAGTCCTCATCCTCAGGTCTACTTCCTCTGCATGGGACAACTAATGGTGGCCACCTGCCCTCGGAAACCCACCCAACCCTACTGACCACGCCCACAACCTCACCATCATACTTGACTTACCATGTACCGCCATATCAACGCTGTGTCCTCCCCATGTTTCAACACTCTCCGCAAGAGCTTAAAATGGACCTCTCCACCCCCGACTCCAGGAAGACCGTCACCCATGCGCTCATCACCAGCAGAGTGGACTACAGAAACGTGCTCTACGCCCTCAGCATCCCATGACATGACAACATCCGCCTAGCACCTTCTCGACATCCACTGGCTCCCCGTCAAAAAAAGAATAACCTTCAAAATGCTCACACACGCCTACAAAGCCCTCTATAACACCGGGCCCCAATGCCTCAACAGAAGAATCTCCTTCCACGCTCTCAAAAGAAACTTCCGCTCTGCCAACCTAGCCCTAGCCACAGTTCCCCACATCCACAGGGCCAAAATGTGTGGCAGATCATTCTTATACATCGCAGCAAAGACCTGAAACAAACTCCCCTCTCAACGTCCGACGAAGCCAGACACTGCACCTATTCAAAAAAACCTCAAGACCTGGCTCTTCGGATGACCACGGGTCTGTCTGCAAAGCCCCCCACCCCTCCCCGGCACTTCCTTGAGAACCTCACGGATGAGTAGTGACTCTATAAATCCCGGATTGATTGCTTGATTCCAATTTACCAGGAAGTATACAGTTTGCTGGGTGAAACACAGAAATATGGAGTTACCGCTGGAATGTCTGCATCAATAACGTCAAGTATTTGGTCCCTACAATCATTTAGAACTGGACTAATCCCCCTACAGGAGTCCTATCTCAAATGGGCATTGAACCTACCCATTAATACATCCTGATGTTTCCCTGCTACAAAGGCTTAGCTTGTCTGGAAGCAGAAGGAAGAGGACACCTATCTGCATTATTCTATAGTCCCCACACCTGTATCTCAGAATTAATACATATTCTCTTGGTTTGTTAGAAGGTCCAGCTAAAATAAATATATATATATATATATATATATATATATATATATATATATACACACACACACACACACACACACACACACACACACATCACTTTTGGATGGCTAGGATTTGTAAAACTGATCACAAAACCTAAAGTGAAAAACTGTAATTTTGCCATTAATAATAAATCTTCCAAAAAGACCATCTTCATGTTGTTTTTTTTAATCTCCGCTAATCAACAACAGGTTTAAATAATTTGCAAAAGACCAACTGGATAATGACAGGCCAAAAGGGTGCAAGGGGATTCTGCAGGAGGAGGTTAACCTTCAGCTATTTCACTTACAAACTAAGAATGTAATCCTGACAAGAGACACCAACGTGATATACATCCAGAGATCTGGTCTGAGTAAATTCATGCTGTCCATCTTTAAGCGTTGACTGGCCCATTCAATTGGAAGAAACTCATCATCGGCTTCACATCTCCTTTAACACCTTCCTCTACCAGAAAAGTGTTGCTGATCAACACTTATGTAAGTATGAATTTCTATATATATAGCTCAAAAGTAGCTGGGAAGCAACAGAGCGCTGTAGATTGTGTAATCACCACTTGATGTGCACAGTCTTGTAGATCAAATCTCAGACATTGAGCCACATCTTTCCCAAACACCCGTCATTGAAACGGGAACCTGTAAAACTGTCACTTTGCATAGTAGAGCCTGTAAATTTTTCTTTTAATAGACTTTGGTTGGCAAGAGAAAAAACCTTTTTAAAGGGTATATAGAATGAAAGCTGTACTATACCTTTTGAAATGAATAGCAGCCCATTGACGTGAAGTCACCCTTGGACCGGGATAACGTTTTTGAGACACAAGCAAGGGTGCTGCTTAGTGTTTGAAAAAAATTACTGAATTATTACTGGTTGTCTATCCACAGGTCTTGCTCTCCATTATGACCCTCTTACAGACAGCACTTTCTGCAGGATAAGTCAGGCCAATTGTCCTTAGTTCCAGTAAACAGAACTAACCCAGGTGGGTTCATGGCTGAAGGTTTGGCCAGGAAAGAAACCCAGTGCGCCTCCCTGAATTCCAGAAATACAATCTGAGTATTCATCCCTGTGGGTCTGCTATTTGGAGATGCTGAAGTAGCAGACTATCTCCTTGATGAAGTCCTCCTTAACCCCTTCGATGCTCATGATGAGCTCAGCTCGTCATGAGGTACACCTCTCGTACACTCATGACGAGAACAATGGGAATAAATCGTGGCCAGCACAGGAGGGGAAAACCATCAGCATTGATGGTGTTAAACATGCCCTATGCCTCCGTATGAAACTCCTTGTTGTTGGGTAGTTCACACGGTTTGGTAGCTCGAATTAGGTTTAAAAATAAACATAAAAATAAACAGTACTGTTGTCATTGCCTAGAAGGAATACCATTTTTCATTCAACAGTCTGAAATCTACCACATTAACCTCCTTCTTTGTCGCTATGACATGCTCAGCCATGTTGAAAATCTTGGCCAATACCGTGTCAGAGGTTGAGATCGATCTTGAAACAATATTAGAGTTTAGTCTACTTTTTCTAGGATCCCTTGCCTGCTGAACCTAGCATCCATCTTGGGTATCAATGTCATTCACAATCCTGAAAGGGCCAAGGGGATTCTGCCTTGAATATAACCATCACCTTTTTCCATGCAGGTATTTGCAGTTCAAAAGGAGATTGCTTCTAAACCTATTGGAAATCTTGAATCCTGAACCAATGTACTTTAGTCTGATTTGTAATTTCACCTTCACCCAATTATGAATCAGTCAAAGAGAAACAGAACTCTATACAGGGCTTGCGTTTGAATTAATTTCTGCACATGATGTATCTGGTATTTTTCATACACACTGCCCTAACCAATGGGACTTTAAAATGTCTTCTCTTGGTTTGCCCTGAGAAAGGCAAACACAAGGAGACCATGTTGCCCTCTAACATAAATATTTTCTTAATTTCCTGAGGTTTGCATCGAAACTGAGCGAGCCAATAGGGTGGTTTGTGTTCTTATCTGGTGGGAACATAGCCTGGCGGTTCAGGCAGGGA
The DNA here is from genome assembly GCF_964263255.1 of Lissotriton vulgaris. Lineage (NCBI taxonomy): Eukaryota > Metazoa > Chordata > Amphibia > Caudata > Salamandridae > Lissotriton > Lissotriton vulgaris. Next base: position 168,693 of record NW_028252083.1, read on the forward strand.
CAATGTTGATTTGCACATGGCCGGAGTTTGCCTACAGTGCCAAAGTAGACATTAAAAATGGATTGGAATAGAAACCAACTGAAATTAATTTAAAATTCGATTAATGCAAGTACTTTCCTAATTGAATAAAGGTTCAGCATTTCAAGGTGTAATTAAATATGTACATTTATGGATTGATGAAATGCCTCCAGCAAAAATAATTAATAAAAAGGAATTCCCAAAACGTTTACCAGGGGTATGCCTGGAACATAATGCCCAACACAGGTTTTGAGGCATAACTCTAAAAGATTTTCCGAGTTGCCTGCGGGAGCAGATTTACAATTCTCTGGCCCAGTGTGTGCAACATAAAGACTATTCTTCAGAATAGCATAGCCAAGTCTGAAAAAAGCGAATCACTGTTTACAAAATGCCATGCTCTTCCTAAGGGGGTAGTAAAAATTAACAACATGTAGCGGAGTTAGCTGCTGCACCCACAAACCTTTGATAAAATAACTTAACCTTTACATGCTAAAAAGCATACAACTAATTCACAAAAATGAACTTTGAAAAATATTAGGCAATGAGAGGGGCGATTATTTGGGGTCACCCCCAACCTAAGGGGAGTACCAAGCAGATGCCTTGAACACAAAGAGCATATCATGCTGAACAATTAAGTGGTGGTCCCATCCTCCTAGGCCGACCCAAAGCAAGGATATGGGCAAAAATGCAATGCGAACAAAAGGCCCAGCAAAGCATTATGGGGAGAGATTCTAGAGAGCAGTGAATATTATAGTATTAGCTCTCAGCTGAGCTGGGAGAGCCTGCCCCTTGAGGAATGTTTTGATACTGGATACGATAATATTCACTGCACTCTAGAATCTCGTCCCATAATGCTTTGCAGGGCCTTTGGTTGAGATTGTATTTTTGCTCATAACTGTGCTTGGGGTGGTCCTAGGAGGATGTTACCACCACTGAATGGTTCAGCATGATGTTCTCTTTGTGTTCAAAACAACGTGAAGAATGAGTAGTGTATGCAGAAGACTGCGAATACATCCCCTGTAGAGGCACTCCGGGGGTGATCAATAATATGATTCAACACATGTGTCAAGATTAGATGCTTTTAATCCACGTTTGTTTTCAATTTATCTTATATTTTTCATTTGTGATATTGGTAGCATATCAACAAACAGCGTAAATCCAGGTAGATAATTCAATGAACATAATCCCCAATGCATTTCGGGCAGGGGTGCCCTTGATCACGAGGCGCTGCGGAGGAAGACAGAAGGGAACGGTGAGGGCAGGGTTCTAAGTTTGGGGGGGTCAGGCTTACAAGTGCTATGTGTGCAGAGGTATGGTCCGAGGTCAATAGAAAATTATCGGTAAGTGCTCGTTTTAAAATGTGTTCAAGGCATCTGCTTGGCTCTCTCCCTAGTTTAGGAAGCACCCTCAAAATCATTACATCTCACTGCTTGCTTTATTTTCCTTTTCTTTTTTTGTGAGATAACTATCTTTACATGCTAAAACGCATATAGTCATTTGTTGTTTTACTAAAGGTATGTGAGATTTCTGTTTTATTAATTGGGATGAGACAGAATGGAGTTGCGGAACGGAGTTCACAGAGTTTTTGCTCAACTCCGCAGAATTATGTGCAGTGGTACTCCGCCAACCCTTAGTAAAAATCTGAAACTTCAAAAGGCTGAAAAGGCACTGCTCGTTACCAACTGGGGTTTCGCTTTGCAATCATTCATAATTCTTATCTGGCATAAATGTAGGGAAGCAGGCCTATCACAGCCATAATAGATAGGCAATTGTTAGAAATTGGCAGAGGTAAGTACCTTTGACCAAGTAGGGACCCTTACTTCTAGTCAGGGTAAGGGGATACACACTGTAGATAACCCCTGCTCACCCCCTAGGTAGCTTGGCACGAGCAGACCGGCTTATCCCCAAGGCAATGTGTATAATATTTGCACTTAACACACACAATGTCCCCAAAGTACACCACAAACAGACCACACAGGTAAGTATATATAAAAATATACCTTTATCTAGTTTAGCAAGGTAAACGTCAGTTACAGGATAGTTGAACGATGCCTTCACTTTTTCTTGAAGATTGTATTACTTCTAGGAAGGTTTCATACTTTACTCTCAGTCTCAGTCAAGATTTTAATCTTAAAAAGCGAGCACACAAATCTGCGCAGGCAGTCTCCGTGTCCTCCCCGTGTTCAGCGAGGCTCTCAGGGTGCTGAAATGCGATAGGGGACACAACTAAGGCCTTTGCGCTTCCCACTGCCTCGTGGCGTTTAAGAATTGCCCCTAAAGCACTCCGCCTGTGATTTACTGCAGCGGCCCCCTTCCGGTGTTTACACGGTCAATCTCCCCCCAGGCAAGGACTCACCAAGACTCGGGACGTGGCTCCGAGTCAGACACCTGGGGGCGGCTTCTCTGTGCAGGCGGGCAGTCACGCGGCGCTTCGGTGCTCGATGGACGGCTTCTCCGGCGCCTCTTAGGACGAGACGCGAGCGTTGGACCAATCCCAGCGCAGCTCACACAGCGAGCCCCTCGTGACGTTTCAGCTCTTCCAGGAGTCAGCCACTCCCAACGCGGCTCCTGGACGAGCTCTTCTTGACGCGGCAGCATCTGCGGGGGGATCAGCCAATCGGAGCGCGGCTCCACGGGTCGGGTCTTCAGCAGCGGCCCAATCAGAGCGCGGACCCTTCGTTTCTTTATCCGCGGCCCTGGGGCGGGGAACGGCAACTTCTTGATCAATATCAGGCCCCAGGCAGTGGCGGTGATACGCAGCACGGCTAACTCAGAGCGCCAATTGCAAGCAGGCCGCTCATGAAGCCACTCGCTATCTCAGAGGGATATTTCAAGATCGGAAAGCTCACGATCTCCCGGCCACTAATAATCACGTGCCGATGAGCATGCCGATCCCTCTCCACAGCAGGCAGTTTGTAGGAAAGCGCAGATGGACGTTTCTTACGACGTCTAGGAACCTTTTAACCCTGGGTTCCAGGAACAGGAGGCCAGCTCTTCTCAGGCCCTTGGAGATTCTTGCAGAGGTACAGCACACAGCAAAGTCTTTGTACTTCAAGCAGGCAGGGTCACAGCACACAGCAGGGTCCCCCTCTTCTCTCCTTCAGTTGAACAGCAGAACAGGTCAGCCCTTAAAGCACACAGCAAGGCAGTCTTCCTTAGTTCCTTCAGCAGTCCTTCTGGCAGAGGTTCCTCTTGATTGTAGAATCTCAAAATCTGTTGTCAGGGGTCCTTCTCTTATTCCCCTAAAAGTCTTTGAAGTCTTTGTGCAAGTGGGCCCTGAGCCCGGTCTAAACCAGTTCTGGGTGTTGCTGGAGCACTTGGGCTTCCTGGCTACTTCCTTCCTTTCAGTGTGAGGGGCAGAGGCGACAGCCGCCCAGCAGGAGGTGGAGCCAGCATTGTGGCAGGCAGGAACAGCCCTATTCACTCCCAGGTGCTATCTCCTCCCACCACTCTAGTTGCAGATGCAGTCATTCAACCACAGGCTGACTCAGACAACCTCCTGGGGGCTCCCCAGCCCCCATCACCCTCAAACCAGACAGTCAATCCACAAGCAGGCCCAGGCACACAGAAAGGTTAGACAAGAGAAAAGCCACTTTCTAAAAGTACTGTTCTCAAACACAGAATTTAAAAAACAACCTTTCCTAAAAGATGTTTTATTAAATTCTGAGTTCAGGGATATCAATCATTTATGTCCCATCTGGTTAATGTGGGAAGATAGACTGGTATCCATTGGGACCAGCCTCCCCCATGTTAGTCTATGGAGCAAGATAACCTTGCAGCAGTGAGCACACAAAATGGCTGCTGTTCACTACCAGAGCATGTTACCTGCACTAGTACATGCTCTACCTTTCCTATACACTGCACCCTGCCCAGGGGGTACCTTGAGCCTTCTATAGGGGTGACCAATGTTTACATAAAGGGAAGGGTTAGGCCTAGCCAGTGGGGACACTGGCCAGGAGGACATGGCAGTTCACTGACTGCACACAGGCACTGCAGTGGCAGGCCTGAGACACCATTTTAGGGCTACTCATGTGGGTGGCACAATCAGTGCTGCAGGCCCACTAGTAGCATCTGTCATCACCAGCCCTGGCACATCCAGTGCACTTTACTAGGGACTTTGTGGTGATACAAATATGCCAAATCAGGTACATCCAATCAATATGATAATTTCCATAGGGAGCACTGATCAGCAGTGGCAGTGTCCAAAGCATCTAAACCAGCAAAAACGAAATCCAGCACAGCATCAAAAATACAGGAGGCAGAGGCAAAAAGATAGGAGAAAACCACACCAAGGGTGTCAGGTCTAACACGTGTCCCCTCCAGCTGAAAGTAGGGAGAACTACCCAACCTCTTGGGAGTCCTCTTCACTAAGGCGGAAGAATCTGGACAGACCATCAGCGTTGGCGTGTTCTGTACCAGGGCGGTGTTCCACCGTAAAGTCCATTCCCTGTAAGGAGATGGACCACCTCAACAGTTTTGGGTTCTCACCCCTCATCTGCATTAACCATCTGAGAGGCCTGTGGTCGGTCTGAACACGGAGGTGAGTTCCAAACAGGTAGGGCCTCAGCTTCTTCAGAGCCCAGACCACAGCAAAAGCTTCCCTTTCAATTGCACTCCATCTCTGTTCCCTGGCGAGTAGCCTCCTACTAATGAAAGGTACAGGTTGGTCTCCGCCCTCGTCGTTGATCTGTGAGAGTACTGCTCCCACGCCTTGCTCTGAATAGTCTGTCTGCACTATGAACTCACTGGAAAAGTCAGGTGCCTTAAGCACCGGTGCTGTGCACATGGCAGTTTTCAGGGCATCAAAAGCAGTTTGACAGGCCTCGGTCCAATTCACTTTCCTGGGCTGATATCTAAAGGTTAGTTCTGTCAAAGGGGCAACAATGGTGCCATATCCTTTGACGAACCGTCTAACACCCGGTGAGGCCTAGAAAGGCTCTCACCTTTGTCTGGGTCTTGGGGGGTTCCCAAGCCAGAATGGTATCACTCTTTGCCTGTAGGGGCGCCACCTGGCAGCTCCCCACCTGGTGTCCCAAGTACACTACTGATCCCTGCCCTATCTGGCACTTACTGGCCTTGATAGTGAGGCCTGCTTTTTGCAGGGCCTTCAACACTTCACAGAGGTGTTCCAGGTGTTCCTCCCAAGTGGAGCTGAACACAGCAATGTCGTCCAGGTATGCAGCGCTGAATTGCTCCAGCCCGGCCAGTACCTGGTTGGCCAGTCTCTGGAACGTGGCTGGGGCATTTTTCAACCCAAAGGGCATGACTCGGAACTGGAAGCGCCCCTCTGGCGTTGAAAATGCTGACCTCTCCTTGGCCCCCTCAGTTAAGGCAATCTGCCAGTACCCTGAAGTCAAATCAAAGGTGCTGAGGTACTGGGCAGCTCCCAACCGATCCACAAGCTCATCAGCTCTGGGGATGGGGTGTGCGTCAGTTTTGGTGACCGCATTGAGCCCACGGTAGTCCACTCAGAACCGGAGTTCTGTGGGGCCACCGGGCGTAGCAGCTTTCTTAGGCACTAAGACAGCTGGGCTAGCCCAGGGGCTGCTGGAGGACTCAATTACCCCTAGTGCCAACATCTTGGAAACCTCTTACTTGATGCTGGCTCTGACCTGGTCAGCTACCCTGTAAAATTTTTGCTTCACAGGCAGACTATCTCTAGTGTCCACATCGTGGACACACCAGTTGGTGACACCTGGGGTCAGGGAGAACAGGGAGGCGAACTGACCCAAGACCTGGCGACAGTCCCTCTGCTGCTCTGGGGTCAGGGAGGGCGAGAAGACCGCACCATCCACTGACCCTTCTTGCTCCTTGGTTGCCAGGAGGTCAGGAAGAGGATCACTATCCTCTTCCCCTCCAGCATCTGTAGCCATGAGCATAGTCACTTCAGACCTCTCAAAGTGGGGTTTGAGGCGGTTCATGTGCAACACTCTCAGGGGCTGCCTGGGAGTCTTCATGTTAGCCAGGTAGGTAACTTCGCTCTTGCGCTCTACCACTTCATTTGGCCCGGTCCACTTGTCACGGACTGCGCAAGGCTCCACCAGCTGACTTCTCTGTGGAAATGGGTTTCGCCTGCCCTGAAGGTTATAGAATCTTCCACAAACGACGGTTGCTGGAAGGAGGAGGAGGGGTTGGAGTTATTTTTAAGGAAAAGTGGAATTTTGCTCCGCTACAGGTAGACTACGTTACAGGGATCATACTTCTGGGTTTTTCATTGCAGGAGGTCAAAGGCAGGCTACTTACAGGAATGGTCTGCTATAGACCCACAGGACAAGATACCCAATAACAAGAACTTCTTGACACCATTATTAATGTGACCCTAACACACTCTAGAACGATTCTATTGTGGGATTTTAACTTATTGGATAATGGAAACTTCGGTAACCATTTGAGAAATTCAAGGTAAACATGTGTGAATCTTAATTTACAACATTTGGTACAACAACCAACCCACTAAGGGGGGCATGTCTTAGATCCCCTGTTCGCTAATCAGACCGAGACGGAGGTGACAGACATGCTGCCTCAAAGCTGGACTGATCACTATCTAATCCACTTCAGCATCACTATACCCAGGTCGGAGGATAATCATAACCGATCGGGGACATACCGAAAGGGAAGAGAGTGGGCCAAACTAGCAAAAAACACAACTTATCGGACTTTCCCAAACCAAAATCTCTTTGCTCCTTCTAGTTCCGTAGAGGAAAATTATCAAACATATTGTAACTATATAGCTGGCACTCTGGACTTGATAGCCCCAGTAAAAAGACTCAAGAATAGGAATAAAGCCTCAGCCCCCTGGTATAATGAGGAACTGAAACTTTTGCAAGTAACACACAAGAAGGCTGAGAGGAAATGGAGAAGGAGTTATTCAGAGCTGGACAAGAAAGAATTGAAATTAGCACAGGCCAGATATAAGGAGTCTATCTTTAGGTCAAAAGCAGACTTCTATGCTAAATATATTCTGCAAGCACCTAACAGCACAAAAGCTCTTTTCAATATCTTAAAGGATCTCACTAGCCCAACTTGCACGAGCAATAAGGGGGCTGCATCGCAGAAACTCTGCGATGAGATTGCCTCCCACTTCGAAGAAAAAATTGCTCAAATTGTTGGAGATCTTCATCCCAACAATACTAGTGACCAGGATAACTTCCCCTGGAAGCCAGACGAAGACCCCCGGGCAGACACTTCCCTGGAATACTTTCATACTCTTACAGAAGACTCTTATTAACCATGCTCACAGTGAGTCCTCGGGCGCTTCTCTTGACCCCCACCCCACATAATTTGGAAAGTTTTTGGACAAGAAACTTTCATATTTGCTGCCAATCCTTGGAAGGAGTGGTTCCGGAGGTATGGAAGCAGGCAGTAGTGACACCTCTGCTCAAGAAAGCCTCGCTAGACCCTACGATTCCAGCAAACTTTAGACCTACCTCCCTCCTGCCATATCAGATTAAAATCCTGGAAAAAGCAGTCAGTAAAACCCTATCACGAGGATAACCACTTGCTGGATTGGGACCAATTTGGGTTTTGCCCAGGCCACGGCACAGAGACTGCTTTGGCAACCGTAATGAATAACCTACGAATGCGAGCAGACAATGGGCATGCCACATTGGATACAGTGAGCCATACAGTACTGGTGGAAAGACTGGAGAAGATATGGGTGAAAGGACAGACTCTACAGTGGCTACAGTCCTATCCATCAGGAAGACAACAGGTGGGGACCATGACACCGTTCACTTCCAGTAAGTCTCAAGTACACCACGGGGTGCCGCAGGGCCCTGCGATCAGCCCTATTCGTTTTAATATCTATTTACGGCCCCTGTTCCCCACTATCAAATCTTTCGGAATTGACCTGGTCAACTACGCAGGCCACACTCAATTGGTGTTTTCCCTGGAAGGGAAACAAGCGGTATCCATGGATACGTTCCAGGAATGTATGTGTTACACTGCGGAATGGCTCAAGAAAAATAAATTTCAATTTAAAGGGGGGAAAACAAAGGTGGTATACTGCTCCACTGCTGCAATGCCTCAACATCTACCATTTGAGTTCAAGCTCACTCTTGTGGAGGAACCCCTGGCTCCAGTCAACATGGTGCGTAACTTGGGGTTCTTCGTAGATAATAATCTCCAAATGGAGTCACAGGCTAATAAAACCATCAGCGTATGCTTCTCTTAGACGTGCATGCTACGGCAGATTCTCCCGCTACTCCCTAAAGACTTGCGCTCTCTTATAGTAAGGAGTATAGTGTTGAGCAGGCAGGACTACTGCAAATTCCTATACTTGGGAGCACGACAATATATCCTTCAGGGGTTGCAGAGAGTACAGTCCATGGCAGCAAAGCTGATGTTAAATACGCAGCATAGGTCTTCTACTACTCTGTAGCCTTGAGAGATCTTCACTGGCTGCCTATTAAGCAGAGAGTTTGTTTGAAAAACGCTCTGTATTGTGTACAGAGCAGTACATGACTTGGGCCCAGTTCCATTGCAGGAGTAGTTTACCTGGTATAATCCCAAGAGGCAGCTTCCCTCCCATAGTGCAAATCTGTTTACAACGATCTAGGATGGGGGGCAGAGCTTTTAGTGTGGCTGCCGCGCACTTATGGAATGAGCTGCCCCAGAGCATTAGACAGGCCAATACCCTGACCGGTTTCAGAAAGAGTCTGAAAACCTGGCTTTTCCCAAGGACTGAAATATAGTTTTTCCTATCGTTATTCCGGTCTGCTCATGTGGTCATACTTAAGTCTAATCGGCAGGATACCCGTAGAGTGGCAGTTTGCGCTATACAAGAACCCATTACAATACAATAATTCAATACGTGCAAACTGCTCAGCTTTTTCTGCAGTATCAGCAGTCTGTGTGTGACTCCTGTGCAAGTACCAGATACCTCTAAAGCTTAAGAAAGATCTGCCCTTTCAAAGCCCACTGCGGTTAGTGTTTTGCTATGCCCAAAACCTAGAATCGCCTGCTCTAACTAAATACCAGATCGAAAATAGTCAATGTAGACAATTCACACAAAAACAGAGACTAAAACCTTTGTTGAGCAAATTGAACCACATTTTGATATACATTAGCACCGGGAAATGTACTGGGCTACACACAGCTAATACTAACATCTAAAATCAGATTACCTACTGTGGACTAAAGTGCTGTAGCAATTAAACACACAAAACACAAAAAGGTGCCTAGTTTTGGGAAACGGATATACGTTTCTCTGGTATGTTTACTTTGCCACCACACATGATTGATAAGCGAACAAGTTATTTGGTCAAGTCTCAATGAGGAGGAAGTCAAATTCATATCTTGGTTTAAAGGGCTGTCCTCATTTTCGTAGTACATCATGACCCTGCTTGTGATACTCTGGGCATCAGAGAAAAGTGTGTAGAAGATCATTCACGTTGATAAAAGGAGTTCACTGAGGCAGTGAAACTTGGGCTCGGGCAGCAAATGAGGAGTTTGTGCAACACAACAAACAGTGCACGCAGAGTTTTATGCTTAAAGTAATGTTGACTGTGTGTCCCAAGTGAGATGACCGAAGGTGGTTTACCAAGGATATGTCACCATTTTGCCATTACCCCGAATGCTTATAAGAAGGTGCGTTCTCTGGTATTGCTCATACTCGATCACAGTAAAAAAATATATAATTACAAAATACATAGAATTTATTTCGCTGTGACTGCCCAAATCAGAGATACCAGCTTTGGGGAAAAAACAATATAATACAAAGTCCGGCTGCATTCATTTGTTTTCACTTTCCATAATTTCGATTTTTCCTTTCTTTTCACTTGTTTTGGGAAGTTTGATATTGTCCATGGTCACTTCCCCAATTTTCCAATCATCTTCAGATTCAGACCCAGTCTCTTCAGAACTAGATTCTTCCTCTGCGTCGCTGTCCTCTGAGCCACTCAATTCCACTACAGCAACATTCTAAAAAGGGAAAGAGTGAAGTAGTTATTCATTCTAATGGTGTCAAAGTTTCAAAGATTGCTATATTAAAAAGCATAGGTAATGCATCGGTTTTATCCATGTAATAAATAAAGAGCTATTTTAATCAATCAGCGTCTGGGAGAAGGAAAGAGCACGCTGACAGATAACCAGGAGTGCAGAGGGTGTGGCGCAGCGGGCAGAGCTGCTGACTCGAGAGCTGAGGATCCCAGTTAGAGTATCGGAGGTTCCACGCAACATCCTGTGGTTCTTCTATGCAAATCACTTAACCGCTCTGAGTGATAAATTGTTATATAAATATGTTGCAAGAGTAAAAGACAAAACTATGATAATATAGTTCCACCAAAGTGGATGTTAACAGTGTTTCGGCAGAGGGATACTGATAAGAGAAGCGGACTAGGAACAACCATTGGTAAATGCAGAAAAATATTTCACAGCCAATAGAAATGGAGGAAAGATAAGTGGCACGCACATGAACCATTGAGAAGCCAGGAAACCGAGGAGGCAGGATGCAAGTCCCTTTTAAAGTTTATATTAAAAAAAATATATAGATTTCTGAAGCACAGCACAAGCACTGTGCAGGCGAAGCCTAAAAACTACAACTACATTCATTTGTTTATAGATTTTTCAAACAAACGTGCTGTTTAATAAAGAGTCTGACAGAAAATTTACATCTATTGCCAACTATGCTTTAATCCATGTTGTGCATAAGGCAGCCCACATCTTGATCCATGAAAGCATTGGATAGTTAAGCGATCATAAAGAATAGGGAGAATTGTGCAGAGACCAACCGATAAACTGGCAGCAAGCAGCACAATCAGTGAGATCACTCAGAAAGGAAAATCCATCCACAAAGCAGGCAATGATCATCTGGGACTGGAAGACAGCTCAAACAATGGATTAAGCTTTTTTATTTAAATTTTGCGGATCTAACTTAGAACAGGAAACTAAAAGAAAACAAGCCTGCAAAAGCTTTTTTCCCCCTTCTTCTATGTAGGGGGTGATAAAAAAAAGATGTTGGGGGGAGAGGATGTGGAGACAACATGGGTGAGACATGGAAGCTACAGGGAGCATGGAAGGACAGTGGGCCCTGAAGCAACAAAAGGTACAAAAGCAACAGAGGGCGCTGGGTGGTTGGGGGAAATCAACACAGAGGGCCCCTTTGGGAGCAGAGGGAAGGTAAGAGGGGTATCACACAGGTGAAAGAGCAACAAAGAGGGGGAGGAGAAAAGCAAATTGGTGAGAAAGCATTTGAAAGGGGGGCTATGGAGGGAGTGGGAGAGGTGGAGGACACAGGTGAGAAAGCAGTGCAAACGGGTGAGTTCAGAAGGGCGAGAACATCAGAGGGGGGGCATGAATACACATGAGCAGAAGAGAAAAGCAGAGAGGGGAGTCAGCTGGAAACCACATGCACTTTCGTAGAGAGCTTAAACAAAACAAATAGGTCTCGCCTTTGGAACTTTGTAAGTGTTTAGCCAAGCAGCACATTCTGTGTAACTGTACTAAATTGATTTAGTCAACTCCCAGTATTGAAAGTTGCACCACAATTCATACTAACAAGTCTGCTTTCACTCACGTTTGCCTTTGAAATTTACTCTTTTTTTGTTTAGAAGAACTTCATTAGGTTGCGCTCTTCTCAACAGTGCTGCCAGGATGCAATGTGTAGTCCCAACCCTTTACAACAGGGATAATGCAGTTTATATTCGCCATTCCCATCACATATTTGCAAGAGAAGTAAAAAGCCTCGTCCTTGAAGGAATCTATGTAAACTCTTCTATTTTAAACCTGTGCGTGCAAATCACCTTTTAGTCGTTGTTTCATGCTGGGTCGCATCTGGTTTCTAGATGTGACAGGCATGAGGGTATCCAATCAGAGAAGAGCAGGGTCATTTTGCAGGTCATCCAAGGCTTCGTGCAGGAAACGGAGCGGACAGCCCCCACCCTTCCCTGCTCCCCATTTGATTACCATAACATTAACTTAAATTACAGATACATTCCTGACTTACAGCTTAGGAAAAAGTTTAGACTCAAAACAAAAAAGGGTGGGTGGAGGAAGTGGTAAGGGACAGGGAGTTAGCACAAACAGCATAGACAGAGGGGGGTAAAAGAGGCAGAGCTAAGAGACAGCAAAACGGAGAGGGGTGTTTGAGACGGTAAGAACCAGGGGGGTAAGACTAGAGAAAGAGGGAGCGGTGGTAAGAAAGGTGGGAGGTAAAAGTGAAAGAAAAAAGGAGGAAGGCGAGAAAATTAGGTAAAACACAAAAGACCACGAGTATCTAGGAGACAGCAGAGACAGGGAACAGGCGCTGGAGCAGGGGCTAAAGGAGACATTAGCGAGTGGAGACGGAAGAGGTAGGAGAAACGTTTAACCAAAGAACAGTTTTCTTTAACATTACACCTGCCTTGAGGAGGTGTAATTTTTTGTGTGCAAATCTCTTCAATGTTACTAGATGGGGATTTTAATCAAAAACCCATGGGTGGCTGCAAAGGAATTCCCATGTACCACCTATTGTTGCTCAATTGCCCAATTGACACAAAGGCATGTTAAGTAGTGCTGTGTTACTTTGAGAGTACTTTAATCAACAATTTGTGCTGGGCTTATATCACAAAAAAGATGCAAACCATTGAAAAGTGTTGATAAATTTGGTCCCCTGCCTTGTAGCACGATATTAATTGGTAAATAACCACGTTTTTAAAGTCTTCCTAAAGACAAGTACATTTAATTAGGATTCCAACTTTAGAGGAAGGTTATTCCATGTACAGTCTATGAAACTTGTACTGTACAAGTGGTTAGTTTGAATTTTGAGATCTTAACATTTATGGCAAACATGGACTGGAGAGTTCTGGAGGGAGTGTCCCAGTTGAATCCACTCCTAAAATATTTAGGACCAGCACCATACAGGCCTTCCATGCAATAAAAAAGATCCTTAAAGGCAATCGGTTTCCTGGTGGGTAGCCAGTGTAGTCTGTGCAGGGCCTGGGACGCTAGCAAACGGAGGGATCCCGAGCACCATATGAGTTGCTGCGCTCTGCAAAGTTTGCATATTTAGATAGAGGGAATTGCAGTAGTCTATTTTGATGGGACTAGCAACACAATTACTGTAGTTTAGACGGAATGTAGGGGAGATTTTAAAAATATTCTTAGAGTATTAAAAGAAGATTAAGTGAGCACATTGATTTGATCCCCAGGCCAGAGAGAACAAGCCACTATCTGTGGAAATTGTAAATAATTTCTGTTAGCATAAGCTGAAGCCATCTTGTCTGTGGCATCCATTTTGTTAGCTATGTAATTCTTCTGTCTTCACTGCTGCTTGCCCTTCCATTTTGCTACAGTGATCAACTTTAGTTAACTCCTTCTGTACTGGGCCAAAGCAATGTATGTGCTGAGCAAAGGCCTGTAGCTGCTGAAATGCACCTGGTTAAAGATGTAACTGTCGACTATTTGTGGCTGCTGTAAGCAGTTCTGTTCCCCGTCCCACTTTTCTGACTACGTGATTACTCATCTCCTCATGTCTGGCTGTAACTATTTCTGTGTATGCTTGTACCTTTTATTTGTAACTACATACTTACTCTGCAATAAAGTCTGTTTAAAAGCACCATGGCCTGTGTATTCAATGTACTACCTCCTGGGACACTTGAGGGTGTGGTATGGACGTAGTCCCACTCTTGAGTGATTAATAAACTTGTTCTTTGAATTCCAGCTTCGGTGCCAATCTATATTTTGTTGGTCTATGGACCTGTGGACAATTCAGTCATAAATGCTTGTGCTTCGATTTCTGGAAAGCAGGTAAGGGTAGTGTAAAATGTCATCTCCCCATTTCAATCCTTTTTTGCATCAGGGGGAGAGGGTTTCACCTGAGACTGCTCGCTACAGCCGATCGGTGGCCATCTTGCCTATTTGCCCGTGAGGAGGGTGGCCCGGAGGGGGAAGGGGTGGGGAGAGGGGGGGAGGAGGGATTGAGGGCTTGGGGGGGGGTAAAGAGGGAAGGAGTATGGTGTAGCACAGCACAACATCCGAGGCATATGTGGAGACATGTGGTGTAGTGAAGTAATGGAAAATAAAGAAAGGGAAAGCTGAAGGGTAAAGATTAAAAAAATGAAAATACATTTTAAGGATAATTGGGATGGACAGATGCTTGATGTTTATTAATGAGTTTACGGAAAGCTTCAGTCAATGTTTGTGGCTTAAATGATCAGGCTAAAAGTCAGCGGGTTGCAGCAATCTTGAGAACAATGCGCTTGGATCTCTTATGCTTACAAGAGACTCATATAGAGGGTACAAGAGGCAGTTTAATGGAATAGTTCGGTTTCCATCCGATTGCGAATACCAAACAGGAGACTAAAACTAGAGGGGTCATCATACTCTCGACGGGGCAATATAATAGTCAACTGGAAGTTGGAAGATAAGTGGGGTAGATGGTCTCTGGTGGAATGCACGATAGTGGGTGAGATGTTTACTATCAGCTCAGTGTATGGCTTGACCGAGAACGACCCTGATATTTTTGAGTTTTTAGATCTGGAACTAGCCTCCTGGCCTACACCAGTCATTATGTGTGGAGATTTTAATATAAACTGGCTGGGGGAGCTCTGGATGGAGACTGGGGATTGGTATGCGGGTGGAAGATAAGGACTTTGAGCAATCTCTAATTTAGCCCGGAATAACTCGCTGGCGGATGTATGGTCACGATTGAAACCCGGTGATCCAGGCAGCACATATATTTCGGCTCCACACAAGGTGGCTGTTAGACTGGACTACATTTTTGTATCCAATTCATTAATATCTAGGTGTCGGATCGAGAAACTTCCCTGCATCATCTCAGATCATAATCCTATAGTGTTAACAGTTGATATAGCAAGCGGGGGGAAGGGGGGAGGGGGGGGGGTGGGGGTGGGGGCTCACCTGAGCGGGTATGGACTTTTAAGAGCGGGCTGTTGAAAGATCCAGGATATGTACAACATATGAAGGAATGGATAGGAGGCTTCTAGGATATCAATAGAGGACGCACCAGTTCAGGGGTAGTCTGGGATGCATATAAAGCTGAGAAACGTGGGGAGGCATTGAGCTGTAGTCTGCATAGATCGAAACGAGAGGCACTTGTAGAGAAAAAGCTATGTTGGGTAATAACTGATACAGAGGAGGAGCTGAATGCTGCAACTACTATGGGCATATCGCTGAATGATATCTTGCTTAGATTGGCCTTGGTTAAATCTGAAGGTCAGGAGGCTACAGCAACCAAGGCAGCTGCGACTTTCCTTGCAAGAAAGGAGCAATGTTACGAGCTTAGCGAACAGGTCGGGCATACATTAGCAGTGCGCCTGAGACCGAAAACAGCAACCGGGGAGATTAAGGAGATATCGGACGGAAATGGGAATATAGTTGACGAACTAGCAGGGATCAGAGAGATATTTAGACAATTCTATGGTAAATTATATAATGAAGACCAGGCGAAGGATTCTTTTTATCCAACTGCCTATGGGTGAAGTGCGGGTGTGGGGCCAGAACAGAGTAGACGGTGTAAGTGAGCGTAAAATGAGGCACGAGGTACAGGAAGACAAATTTATTCTGGTGGTCCTCTGCCACAATTAAAATAAAGATTAGTCTTATCTCGCTGGAACCTAAGTTTCCACGTACAAGACAGTACTAAGGTGTAAGAAGTGTGGTCAACATGTTTCTCGCTTAAAGTTCATTGACATGTCATTCTTCAGGACCTAAAATAAAGCAGAACTACGGTCTACAAAAACTTGACCTACATAAGTGTCAGTTTACAAAAAGCACACAAATTGTACTACCTCTTTAACACCTGCTCTTGCCTAATAATCAGAGTTAATAGGTGTCAACAGTGCCCAGCGGTTCTGACATCAGGGGAGAAACCATTGTAACTTAGTTGCATCAGCCTGTGTCAGTTCGTTAGTGCCTACCCCTCACCGCTGGGCCCGGGCAGCCTCACATCGGCAAGGCAGCAGGACCAGATCGGAACCCTTTAAAATTTTATAACGTTTTTGGGGAGATAATCGGACTTGATTTAGTCTAAATAATACTTCAGGCCCAGTCGGTATCTCCGTTCCAGATCAAGGGCAGGGGCAGATATGGTAATCTTCCTGAAAAAGGGGAAACCACCTAGAGAACCAGGGTCTTTTAGACCAATAACTTTAATGAATTGAGATGCCAAAATTTTTCTAAAACCATGGGGACCAGGCTCAGCAACATTATAGGTAAGATGGTTAATCCCAGTCAGCACGGCTTCATCCCAGGGAGAGGAACACGGCATGTCCGCAGGGTTGTAACTCTTTTTGACGCTGCTGAAGTCTCAGGGGAACCTATGATGGTCATGCTAATGGATGCTGAAAAGGCATTTGATCGGGTCTCCTGGGACTATCTCCTGGAAGCTATGAAGCGGTGTGGTATTGGTGGGGGCTATGTCAGAACAATTCAGTCCTTATATAAAGACCCGACAGCCCGACTTATAATGAATGGAGGATATACAGCATCTTTACCAATCTAAGCGCGGTACACGGCAGGGCTGCTCATGCTCACCATTGCTCTTTGAGATATATATTGATCCCTTAATTCGGAAGCTGGAGGCAAATGGCTGCATTGTTCCTATAATATTTCATAGTTTAGAACAGAGGTCTTCAAACTTTTTTAGGTTGAGCCCCCCAGCTGATTTTTTTTAGATTTTGGGGTCCCCCCCATCACCTGACAGAAATTTTGGGAATCTGGTACACTAGATAATTGACTGCCATCCGCATATCCATGGCCATATCCGGCAAATAATGTTAAACAGAGTAAGAGTGTTTACTAAACTGTAGGTTTGTGAGTGGGTGTGGTTGTTGACAGAGGCTTATTAACCAGTCCAAGTCAAATTTTTCCAAGATAAATTGTGCGCAATTATTTTTTTTTACTAGGAATTTACGTATGCACTGGAGTCATAATTGGACAGTAATATGGAGCAGCCCATTCATCTCCAAAGTAATTACCCCCAAGTCACGTAAATAACTTTCCTTCCATAGCAAGCAAGGAAGGAAAGGCTATCACATTTATTTTAAAAAGGAGGATCTCACAGGGTGCGGACATCCCTTCCTGTGATGTCTTGACACCAATGCGCATTGCTTATCTTATGCCAATTAGTCCCCCCACTTATTTCTTTTTTAGGACTCATGCCCTTAGTGGGGGTTTAGGACACATGTCAGGCTTATGTTTGAAAAATAGAACTAATAAAAACTGAATGATGTTGCCTATTTTACAATGTTGTCGGACAGACTTTGTAGTGATCAAATGAATCTCGGTCCAGCTGCACAGTGAACTGGCAGCATTGCAGTGCATTTAAATTTAGCGGAGGTCGACGCAGATAAGTGCGATGGGCGGCAGCGGGGAAGTCGACAGATGATGGAATAGGTCAAATTAAATTAAAAAAACCTATTCAGCCCCCGCCCCACTCCACTGCCCCACCGCGCTTGCCTGCACCAGCCACGACTGATGTGTGTGCCTCCAGGGAATGGGGCTAGGCAGAGAGTAGAAAGGAAAAGGCTACTTTCCAGTATGCATCTGTTCTTGCCATGTAGAGCTGCAGATTCTCACACAGAGCAATAGATCGCCACCTGGTGTTTGGCTCGGATGATTGCATGTTGTTGTCGTCTTGGAAGAAGTCTTTGTAGTCACTAGATAGGAGACTCCTCCCTTGAACGAAAGTGAGCATGGCCATCCTTAGATTGTTTTTCGCCATGATGGGAAATGATGGGGTTAGTAGAAAGAAAAAAGGATGTCCATGAGTGTATATATCTAAGTAAGACAGAACTGGAACAGATACAGGTCCCGGGGAGGCGGGTGGGCATGAGAATCTGCAGCTCTACATGCCAAGAACAGAGGCATACTGGTAAGTAGCATTTTCCTTTCGAGGCATATGAGCTGCAGATCTCACACGGAGCATCGATTATACAGCAGCATCTCCCCTAGCGGTTGTCACCTGTATCTGTTGCAGTAGTTTGAAAAGGAGTTTTGAGGACAGCTTGGCCTACAGCAGCTTGCTGCTTGGCTTGCACATGAACACAATAGTGTTTAGTGAAGGTATGTGTTGTAGACCATGTCGCACCCTTGCAGATGTTTCCTAGGGGAATGTTCCCTAAGAAAGCCACAGAGGATCCTAGTTTGCGCGTGGAGTGCGCTCTAGGAGGAATTGTTAATGTGCGTTTTGCTTTTTGATAGTGTTAGACGGACCGGGAGGGTCGGCCGAGGTACGGGGAGAGGTCTCCAGGGAGAGCCGTCTCCAACGACTGTACAGATGAATAACTTCCCCCCCACAGACGGACACCACACAAGACTGAAGGTTAACGAGACTTTATATGCAATTCTTAGGTTACGATGATATGGTACAAGGAGGTCTGGACTCAGGGGTCCCCTCTAGCTTAGTCTTTGGTTTGAGGAAAAGGGTAGCGGGACAGTCTTTAGTTACCGGTGAGTCCAAAAATAGCTCTCAATCCTTGAGCTCGGCGTTCTTGAGGATCGGGCCGTGGAGGAGCCAAGCAGGTCCCGAGATGGTCGGATGAAAGATGACGGTCCGCGGCGGAGCCTGCAGGTCCCGATGAAGATGACGGTTACAACGGTCCGCGGCCACGCCAGCAGATCCGGACGACGATGAAGGATGAAGGTTACGACGGCTGTGGCAGCGCCAACAGGCAGGATGATGGTACACAGGACAGAGCTACGGCAGCGCCAGTAGTCCGTTCAGGATGAGTTCCTCTTTACGTCTCTCGACTCCAAGATACAACTGCCTTCCTGCTCTGGAGCTGCCCCAGTTATAGGGCTGGCGTGCTTTGATGTCCGGACCCTCGCACTTGGAGGTCGGGGGTCCGGGATGCGGGGTTCCAGACACCCAGCAGGGGGGTGGAGCCAGCACCCGGGGGCGCGATGGGCGAGCGGCACTTGGCGGGGGGAGCCATCGACACCTCTTTCTCCCATTGACTCGCCAAGTAGCCCGCTCACCTCCTGGGTGGATGGTGGTGCCGAGATGTCTGAGGCCGGGCCAGGCCCAGGGTCGGGGTCGATCGGGGGCCAGGCGACCTCGTGGTGAAGTGTCCAAGATGGCGGTTCAGGTTGGCCGCGTGGGCCGGCAGGGGATCGGGCCCACGAGGTTAGCTTGCCTCGCAGGCAGGGGCCCTGAGAGGGCAGCAGATGTACAATGATGATGCGTGGTACTGTCGTGGCGGCTCTCGGGCCTGGTTGGGCTGGGGGAGAGTGGCCCTTCATGTGGCCTGTCCAACATGCGTCCCCCCCAGCTGAAGGCGGGGAGAGTTACCCATCTTCTTGGGGACTCTCGTCGTCGAGGCGGAAAAACCGGGACAGGCCGTCTGCGTTGGCGTGATCTGGTCCTGGCCGGTGTTCGACTGTGAAGTCCATACCTTGCAAGGAGATGGACCAGCGCAGCAATTTTGGGTTTTCCCCCCGCATATGCATCAGCCACTGCAGGGGTCGGTGGTCGGTCTGCACCCGGAAGTGGGTGCCAAAAAGGTAGGGCCGGAGCTTTTTGAGGGCCCATACCACTGCGAATGCTTCTCTCTCTATGGTGCTCCAGCGTTGCTCCCGGGGTAGGAGCCTCCGGCTGATGAAGGCCACGGGTTGATCAAGGCCTTCGGTGTTCACTTGGGACAGGACCGCCCCAATGCCCTGGTCGGAGGCGTCTGTCTGGACGAGGAACTCCCGGCTGTAGTCGGGGGCCTGGAGCACAGGAGCGGAACACATGGCGGCCTTCAATTGTTCGAATGCCGTTTGACACTCTGGGGTCCAGTTCACTTTCTTTGGTTGATTCTTTGACGTGAGTTCCGTGAGAGGCCCCACTATGGTTCCATAGTCTTTTACAAACCTTCGGTAATAGCCTGTGAGGCCCAGGAATGCTCGTACCTCGGTTTGGGTGATAGGGGGCTGCCAGTCCTGGATGGCAGCAATTTTTAGCTGTAGAGGGGCCACTAGGCCGCTTCCCACCTGGTGCCCGAGGTAGGTCACAGACCCTTGTCCAATTTGACATTTGCTGGCCTTGATCGTGAGGCCAGCTCGTTGAAGGGCTTGCAGCACTGCTCGGAGGTGGTGGAGGTGTTCGGTCCAGTGGTGGCTGTACACAGCGATGTCGTCTAGGTAGGCGGCGCTGAACCCTTCGAGCCCCGCCAGGACCTTATTGACGAGCCGTTGGAAAGTCGCTGGTGCATTTTTCATGCCGAAAGGCATGACCGTAAAATGATAGTGGCCATCGGGGGTGGAGAAGGCAGAACGTTCCTGTGCTCGGGGTGTGAGGCCGATCTGCCAATAACCTGCTGTCAGGTCGAAGATGCTGAGGTAGCGGGCAGCTCCCATTCGGTCGACCAGTTCATCTGCCCGGGGGATGGGATGTGCGTCCGTCCGGGTGACCTCATTCAGGCCCCGGTAGTCGACACAGAACCGGAGTTCTGGGGTGGTTCCGGGGGCGGCTGCTTTGGGGACCAGCACGACCGGGCTGGCCCATGGACTGTCTGAGGGCTCGATGACCCCGAGCGTGAGCATCTTGGCTACTTCCGCCTGGATGCAGGCCCGTACCCGATCAGGTACGCGGTAGGCCCGGTGGCGGATAGGAGGGCTATCTCCGGTGTCCACATCGTGCACACACCAGGACGTGACACCTGGTGTGAGGGAGAACAGGCTGGCGAACTGTGACAGGAGGGCTTGGCACTCTTGGCGTTGTTCTCTGGTGAGGGTCTCCGAGAGGCGGACCCCATCTACGGAGCCGTCTTGCTCCTGGGTCCGCAGGAGGTCAGGGAGGGGCTCGGAGTCGTCTTCAGCCCCGTTGTCTGTGGCCATCAGTAGGCTGAGTTCGGTTCGTGCAAAGTGAGGTTTCAGCCTGTTGGTGTGGAGGACCCGGAGTGGGTTCCGGGAGGACCCCATATCGATCAGATAGGTGGCAGGACCCTTGCGCTCGATTACCTTGAAGGGCCCCGTCCATTTGTCTTGGAGAGCGCAAGGTTCTGTGGGGGACATTACCCATACTTGTTGTCCCGGCTCGAATTCAATGGATGAGGCGTTCTGGTCATACCATTTTTTCATATCCTCTTGACTGGCCTCTAGGTTGGCTTTTGCTAGGTCTCTGAACCGCTGGGACTGGTTGCGGAGGGTGAGGAGGTACCGGAAGACGTCTGGAGGGTTCTTGGCCGGAGGCATCTCCCAGCCTTCTTTGATCAGGCTGAGCGGCCCCCGCACTGGGTGCCCGTATAGCAGTTCAAATGGGCTGAAGCCTAGTGATTTTTGTGGGACCTCCCGGTAGGCGAAGAGGAGGCACGGCAGCAGTACATCCCACTGGCGACGAAGGGGCTCTTCCAATCCCCCGATCATCCCTTTTAGTGTGCGGTTGAACCGCTCAACCAGTCCGTTCCCTTGGGGGTGATAGGGGGTCGTGAATCGGTAGGTGACCCCACACTGTTGCCAGAGTGATTTCATGTATTTAGAAATAAAGTTCGTGCCTCTGTCGCCGACGACTTCTCGGGGGAACCCCACACGGGAGAAGATCCCCATCAGGGCCCGGCCGACCACTGGGGCTGTCACGGTCCGGAGAGGTATAGCCTCAGGGTAGCGGGTGGCGTGGTCCACCAGCACCAGAATAAAGCGATGGCCTTGTTTTGTACGCGGGTCTAGGGGTCCCACAATGTCTATTCCGACCCTCTCAAATGGGGTCGTGACTACTGGAAAGGGTTGCAAGGGGGCCTTTAGTTTGCGGCCGCTCTTCCCACTGGCTTGGCACGTGGGGCAAGCTCGGCAATGCTGGTGTACATCGTTTCTCATTTTGGGCCAGAAGAAGTGGGTCACTAGGCGGCTGTAAGTTTTATCTTGTCCGAGGTGCCCTGCCAGGGGGACATCGTGGGCCAAGTTTAACAGGAAGTCTCTGAAACGGAGGGGTACCGCTAGTACTCTGTTGGCCCCCAGCTCGGCGATTCTTTGCTCGCTGTACAGTAGATCATTGTCCCAGTAGACCCAATGAGTTCCGGAAGTGTCCCCTGCGCCTTGGGCGAGCGCTTGTTGACGGAGTCCCTCTAGGGAGGGACAGGTCTTCTGCTCCCGGCGAAATTGTTCTTGCGTGGGTCCCCCCTCTTGGGCCCACTGGTCAAGGTTAGCGATGTCGGAAGGTTCGAGGGGGGTGTCATGGTCGGTGGTCTCGGCTGGGGCGACCGGAGGCGGCGGCGCCGGCCATTCTGGTTCTTCTGGGTGAGGGTTGGCCCGGGCGGCCATGGACCGGGTGGTGACGCACGCCCAGTCCGGGACGCCTAACATCCCCAAGTGTTCTTTTCGCTCCACGGCTGCCCACGGGGAGCTCTCCAGGTCATTTCCGAGTAGGCAGTCCACGGGGGAGTCGTCTCGGACCGTCACTTTCAGCATGCCGGAGACCCCTCCCCACTCAAAGGGGACGCAGGCCATCCGACACAGACTTTCCGAGTTGTCGGCTGATCGCACAGGGCAGAGGATGTTCGGTAGATATTGTTCTGGGGTCACCAGGTGACAGCGGACGGCTGTCACACTGGCCCCGGTGTCCCGAAGGGCTTCGGCCCGTCGTCCATTGATGCTTACCCATTGGCTGTACTTCTGGGTGTTAGCGGGTAGGGGGACCCGCGGGACCATGTCTCTTCCCCCTAAGCACGCGAGAGTCATGGCGGCTGGCTCCCACTCTTGATACTCTTGCTGGTCTGTTTCTTGTTCCTCGGGGATCTGTTCTTCCCCTAGTGCCGCGGCGGCCACTTGGCGGGGTTTTGGACTCTGATACTGCGGGCAGCTTGGGTCATTTGCATAGTGGCCGACTCGCTGGCATCGGTGACATGTGACATTGGCTCTGTACCCCGGTCGCGCCGGGGTGCTGCCCCGGTTGGCCGGGGGGGTGGTGCTGGCAACGGGGGCGGCCGGAGTGTTGTCTCTTCCTCGTCCTTGGCCCCCTCCCCCTCCTCTCGGTCGGTGGTGTCCATTGTTGTTCCTGTTTTGCTCGTAGGACCCATTCCGGCCCACTCTGGTTATCTCCCACCGGTCAGCTTCGGCTGCGAGCTGCCGGGGATCGGTCAACTTGCTGTCGAGGAGGTGTTGGCGTAGTTCGATGAAGCAATTGTTGGACAGATGCTCCCATACCATCAGATTGAACAGCTGCTCGTATGTCGTGACGTTGTTTCCTTTGATCCAGCCTTCGAAAGCTCTGCTAAAGTACGTTACATAGTCCACCCAAGTTGTACCCGGGATACGTGTGCAGTCTCGGAACCTCTGGCGGTACATCTCGGGCGTGAGACCATAGCGGGTGAGGAGGGCCGCTTTCATATGGTCGTAGGAGGTCATCTGGTGGTCTGGGAGCTGTAACAGGGTATCGCGGCCTTCATTGAGGAATCTGCCCCATAGGCCGGCACCCCAGTCGGTTCTATCGATCCGGTGCGCAGTCATAGCGATTTCATAGGCCTTAAACCATTGTTGGATGTCGTCCTCTCGGAAATATTCTCGGACCACATCCTTGGGGATGTGTACTTTTTTCTCCGCGGTCCCCGGGGTGTGTGGTCTCTCGGCCACCCCTAACTCTTTATTCTGTTTGCGCAGGTTGATCTCGGCTATGTTCCGTTCGTGCTCGTACGCCAGTTTCTTTTCCTCGAGCTCCCTTTGTCTCTGTTTCTCTTCTCTTTCTTCTCGGAGACGTAGGTGCTCTAAGTTGATTTTTTGTTCGGCCAACTTGAGTTCTATTTCCATCTTGAGTCGGGCCATTTCGAGCTCGTGTAGTCGGACTTTTTCTCTTTCTTGGATCTCGTCTTGCGGGAGACCGGTTCTTTGCCCTTCAGGGACTGTGGTGGTTTTTTCTGCGGTGCTTTGCTCAGGGGCTTCGGTATCCCCGGTCTCTGCCCAAGACTGTAGGGCATGTTTAAAATCGTCCTTGGTGCTTAGTCCGGTGGTAGCGATACCTAGTTCGATGCAGAACTGCTTTAGTTCACGGTGGCTGTACTCCTCTAGTTTTTCCATTTGGAACTTCTCGGTTGATCCGCTTTCTTTAGTTGTCATTATGGTTCGTTGTGGGGTGAGCTATTTTCTGTACGTTATGCGGTGATTCGAATCGCGCCGCTGGCCACCAATGTTAGACGGACCGGGAGGGTCGGCCGAGGTACGGGGAGAGGTCTCCAGGGAGAGCCGTCTCCAACGACTGTACAGATGAATAACTTCCCCCCCACAGACGGACACCACACAAGACTGAAGGTTAACGAGACTTTATATGCAATTCTTAGGTTACGATGATATGGTACAAGGAGGTCTGGACTCAGGGGTCCCCTCTAGCTTAGTCTTTGGTTTGAGGAAAAGGGTAGCGGGACAGTCTTTAGTTACCGGTGAGTCCAAAAATAGCTCTCAATCCTTGAGCTCGGCGTTCTTGAGGATCGGGCCGTGGAGGAGCCAAGCAGGTCCCGAGATGGTCGGATGAAAGATGACGGTCCGCGGCGGAGCCTGCAGGTCCCGATGAAGATGACGGTTACAACGGTCCGCGGCCACGCCAGCAGATCCGGACGACGATGAAGGATGAAGGTTACGACGGCTGTGGCAGCGCCAACAGGCAGGATGATGGTACACAGGACAGAGCTACGGCAGCGCCAGTAGTCCGTTCAGGATGAGTTCCTCTTTACGTCTCTCGACTCCAAGATACAACTGCCTTCCTGCTCTGGAGCTGCCCCAGTTATAGGGCTGGCGTGCTTTGATGTCCGGACCCTCGCACTTGGAGGTCGGGGGTCCGGGATGCGGGGTTCCAGACACCCAGCAGGGGGGTGGAGCCAGCGCCCGGGGGCGCGATGGGCGAGCGGCACTTGGCGGGGGGAGCCATCGACACCTCTTTCTCCCATTGACTCGCCAAGTAGCCCGCTCACCTCCTGGGTGGATGGTGGTGCCGAGATGTCTGAGGCCGGGCCAGGCCCAGGGTCGGGGTCGATCGGGGGCCAGGCGACCTCGTGGTGAAGTGTCCAAGATGGCGGTTCAGGTTGGCCGCGTGGGCCGGCAGGGGATCGGGCCCACGAGGTTAGCTTGCCTCGCAGGCAGGGGCCCTGAGAGGGCAGCAGATGTACAATGATGATGCGTGGTACTGTCGTGGCGGCTCTCGGGCCTGGTTGGGCTGGGGGAGAGTGGCCCTTCATGTGGCCTGTCCAACAGATAGCATATTTGTATACATTTTACAATCCACCTTGCAATACCAGCTTTAGAGATGGGGTTGCCTTTGTGTGGTGGAGAGAAAGCTACAAACAATTGCTTTGCGAAAGGATTTAGTCTGTCAATGTAATAGAGAAGGCCTCTTTTCACTTCTAATGTGTGTAGAGCTCTTTCTGCTACAGAGTCTGGGTTTTGAGAAAACACTGGCAACTCCACTGATTGATTTAGATGAAATGGAGTAATGACTTCAGGAAGGAATTTGGGATTTGTTCTTAGGACCACTTTGTTACGATGTAATTGTATAGTGAAAGCTTGAATCTCACTTACTCTAAGAGAGGTAATCGCTACAAGGAAAGCTTTTTTTTCCATGTGAGGAATTGCAATTCACATTTGTGTAAAGGTTCAAAAAGAGGTCCCATGAGCCTGATAAGAACAATATTTAGGTTCCACACTGGAGAGGGTGGTAACCTAGCAGGAATGATTCTTTTCAATACTTCCATAAATGCTTTAATTGCAGGTACTCTAAATAGTGACAAATGTGGTCTATTTTGTAAGTACGCAGCAATTGCTGCAAGATGTAGACGTTTAGAAGAATATGCTAGATTACATCTTTTAAGTGTAGAAGATAGCAAATTATATTCTGGATGGAAGTATCCAGGGGATTAATTTGATTATTGGTGCAGTAAATGGCAAATCTTTTCCATTTTACAGCATAGCAAGCTCAAGTAGTAGGTCGCCGGGCTTCCTTAATGATGTTCATACAGTCTGGTGGCAGGTTAAGGTAACCAAACTCTAAGACTTCAGGACCCAGATCCAGTTGACTTGGATCTGGATGTCTGATGTCTCCATGGTTCTGCGTTAACATGGATGGGGACTGGCACAGTCTTTGGTGTGGAACTAGAGAGAGTTCTAGCAGCGTTTTGAACCACCGTTGGCGTGCCCATGTGAGAGCTACTAAGATTAGTTTGAGAGACTGTTGTCAGAGCTTGTGTACTACTAGTGGGATTAGTGGGAGTGGCAGAAAAGCGTACGCAAATCTGCCTGGCCAGTTCATTCAGATCGCATTGCCTTTGGACAACGGGTCTGGAAACCTGGCAGCAAAGGTCGGGCATTTAGCGTTTGTGTGTGGCGAACAGATCTATGTCTGGATGGCCCCACTTGTGAAAGAATGATAGAAGAACTTGCGGATGTAGTTCCCATTCATGAATCGGTCGACTTAACAGATCTGCAAGCTGATTGTGAACTCCTGGAAGGTGTTCTGCTAGTACATACATTCTTTGTGGAATGGCCCATCTCCAAATGTTCTGTGCAAGCTGGGACAGTAGAAGAGAATGTGTGCCTCCTTGTTTTTGGATGTAGTATATGGCTGTCATGTTGTCCGTCCGGATCAAGACAGCTTTGTTCTGTACATGTATTTAGAAGGATTTTAGCACTAGGAATATTGCTAGCAGCTCTAGGTGATTGATGCGGAGCACTTTTTTTTTGAGTGGTCCATCTTCCCTGAGTTGCATGGTCTAGGAGATAGGCTCCCCATCCGGTCAGAGATGCGTCTGTTGTAAGTACTATCTGTGGAACAGGTTCGAGGAACGGCCGCCCTCTGGAAAAATGTTCGGTGTTACACCACTACAGAGAGCGATGTGTTTCGGCTGTCCACCAACAGCAGATCTGTAAGTTGTCCTTGAGCCCGATTCCATTGATGTGCTAGACATTCTTGTAATTGACGCGCCTGAAGTTTTGCATATGGTTCAATAAAAATGCAAGATGCCATCATGCCTATGAGTTGCATGAACACATGGCTGGACAGGGATAAGCCAAAGCTGTAGAGATGTCTATCGCAGCCCCTAGATATTGATGTACATGAGAGGGCTGGAGATACGACTTGGTGTAGTTGATTGTAAACCCGAAGTTGTGCAATGTTTGAATTGTCTGACGAGTGTGTTCAACACACTGATTGAATGACCTGGCTTTTATCAGCCAGTCGTCTAGATATGGGAAGACATGGATGTGTTGTCTTCTGAGATGTGCTGCTACTACTGCAAGGCACTTTGTAAACCCTCTTGGTGCAGTTGTGATCCCGAATGGAAGGAATTTGAACTGATAGTGTTGTCCTTCTAGTACAAATTTTAGATATTTTCTGTGAGAAGGATGTATGGGAATGTGGAAGTAGGAGTCCTAGAGATCTAGTGTAGTTACGAAATTGCTTTGTTGCAAAAATGGGAGCACTTGCTGTAAAGTGATCATGTGAAAATTATCTGAGTGTATATACACAGGTTGAGGGGCTTGAGACAGGGACTTGGTCTTAGTGTCAAGTCTTTCTTGGGTGTTAGGAAATACAGCGAATAAACCCCTGTTCCCTGATGTTGTAAGGGAACTATCTCTATTGCGTCTTTTTGAAGCAATGAGAGAACTTCTTGTTTGAGCAGCGCAAGATGTTCTGTGGACATTGGACGTTGTCAGGGTGGTAAATGTGGAGGTGTAGCTGTAAGTTCTAAGCAGTAACTATACTGGATAATTTGTCTCACCCACTTGTCTTGTGATGGAATTCCAGACAGGTAGGAACTGTGTTAGTCTCCCCCGATAGATATGGAATGTTGTAGGGGGTGCAGAAGGAAGTGGCTGTTTGTGGTGGGAGAGGTTAGATTGTTATTACCTCGACCTCTTCCCTTGTTGTTTCCTCTGTAGCCTCCTCTAAAATATCCTCTATTGGAGGATGTTTGTGTATTGGCTTTAAAAGGAAGCGGAATTGTCTGCTCCAATTTGTTTGGAGGCTCCTCTGTAGAAGGAGCGACAAAAGGAGCCTTGTGTTTGTGGGGACTGTAAAGCTCCCATAGATTTGGCAGTGTCAGTGTCCTTTTTCATCTTTTCAAGTGCGGTGTCTACAGCGGGCCCAGAAAGCTGCTGTTGGTTAAATGGTCGATTTAAGATAGTAGTCTGGACCTCGTTTAAAGCCTGAGATGCGTATCCATGCATTGCGTCTGAGGATGCTAGTGTTTATTGCTCGAGATGCAGGGTCTGCTGCATCAAGTGCGCATTTGATTGAAGCATTGGAGATTAGCTTACCCACTTGGATAAGATAATTTGCTTGTGCTTTATATTGTTCAGGTAGATGCTGTAAAAGTATTTCTAGCTGATCATGATGAGCCAGGTCATATCTTGCGAGGGGCGCGTTTGTGTCAGCTATGCGCTAGGTATCGCTTGCTTGGGCAGCATTTCTTTTACCTGAAGCGCCAATCATTTTAGATTCTTTATCAGGAGGTGGCGCTTCACCTGAGGTTTGGGAGTTGGCGCGCTTTCTAGCGTTGGAAACAACTAGGAAATCTAAGGATAGCTGTCCCTTAATATAGGCAGGATCTGCAGGGGCAGGCCTATATTTATTTTCTATTCTGGGGTTTATGATCCTAGCATGTACAGGATCTTTAAACACTTCGGGGGCATGATTAACGACCCCTTTAATCATAGGTTGTATTTTAACTGACTTTTGTGATTGTTCAAAAATATCTAGTTAAGAGTCTTCCTCTGCCTCATCTGAGTGCATTGTGACACCATGTTACATGGCAGCTCTATTGGTTAAGTGTCCAAACCCAATATTATCTTCCGGAGGAGATGGTTTGGAGAGTTACGTATGTGGATCTGGGATGTCTGGTACATCTTGTGGGACAGTGTACTCCCAATCAGGTGGATCAGTTGAGTAGGTAAAAGGTCATTTGGGTCATCCCTTCCCCCCATGTCATCATTATGAAGAGGTGTATGAGGTGGTGAAAAATGAGGAGAATTTTGAGGTGGAAAAGGTTTAGGAAGAGGAGGTGGGATAGAAGGAGGTATAGGAGAAGAAGGGTGCATAGGGGATGTGGCAGAGTCCTTCTTCACAGGCACTGGAGGAGCAGGTGCTGTGTCTAACTTCTTTCTATATGGTACAGTGGTAACATGACCTGTCTCTGGATCAATATCGATCTTTTTCTGCTTGGATGAGGATGAAAACGCTCCTCTTCTGGGGGAACCGCTGTCTGAGTTGTTTTTTTCCAGTTCCGAGCGTGGTTGTTTTTTTTAAATCTTTAGCCTTAGGAAGCGTAGAGTCCTTTGCCGTAGGTTTTTGGCTCCAATGATCTTGGTTTTGGAGCTGAAGCTGGTTTCGTCGGTAAGGAAGGTTTTCGGGGTAGTTTTATCCTTCGAAGTAGACTGTTTTGGAAAGAGTTTCGGAGCCGGGACTTCTTTCGGTTTCGGTGCAGAGGGAGCTGGTGGTATCGGCATGGTGGTATCGGCACGTGCGGTTTGCTTGGTCCTGAGCTACTGGAAGGCTTTTAGATTTTCTTCGGAGCCGGGCTTGAAGGCTGGGCTCCTGAAGTTAAGTTTTCAGTCGCGACAAGGCCCAGGAGGCTGAGTTTTGACCTTTGCCTTAGATTTCGGTGGGGGGTGGAATGTGGGTTCAGGTAGGGGCAGTAGTACTCACACGTTGACCCGAAGGGGTGAAGTAATCAGTGTCTTCTGCCTCAGATACGATTCCGAGAGCTTTGGAATCTTCTTCTGGGACATCTGGACCCTCGAAGAGGTCTACCTGTTCCAGAGCTGATCTCTGCATGTGTCGACGGGCTCTTCGACCTCGAATGGTCTTCTTGGATCGAAGGGATGCGCAGGCTGGACAGCTGGACTTGTCGTGTTCAGGTGATAAGTACAGGTTACAGACCTTGTGATGGTTGCTGTGCGGGAATTTTGCTCCACACTGGGGGCATTTCTTGAACGGCGTCCTTTCCATGAGCTGTAGGCCTCAGGGCGTGGATAGGCCCAACGGCCCGCGTCAACGACCGGAATCGAGCTGATGAAGTAGTCGATGGTTGAGATATAGAAAGTTACTTAGAAGAATTTAAGTACGTTTTTTGCGTTGAACTACTTCGAAAGTAGATTTTGGAGCGGAAAGTTACACCTGAACCTAGTAGCGAAAAAAAAAATCTAAGGATGGAGCTGATGCCCATGCGCACTACCGCCAAGGGAGGATTCACCTATCTCGTGACTACAAAGACTTCTTCCAAGACGACAACAACATACAATCATCCTAGCCCAACACCAGGTGGCGATCTAATGCTAAGTGTGAGATCTGCAGCTCATATGCCTCGAACAGACTGTTACAGGCTGAAAGGGTTTATGGTGGATGCCCAGAGGCAGTGCTTAATTAATAATGAAAGCACAGGTGCCTTACTTTGGTTAAGTCACTTCTGCCAGCACGGTCTCTTGCCAGAGCAGCTGTTTGCCAGGACTGAGAAGTCCTGAACGAACCAACACACGCCTCCTTCTTCCACCCTCTTATTTTTACCTCAGTCTCATTCTTGCAGGTTGTTTTGTATCTCCTTTATCCCTTTGTCTCTGTTTTCACAGCTTTCTTGCCCTTTTTCTTTCACCCTATTCTGCTTTGCTCTCTCTTGGTCAAAGTTTGATGCTGAAAAAATTCTTGGTTCCTAAAAATGAGCAACCGGGGCCACCACCTTCCACTTCTGATATAAAGGAAGCGCTGCCCACATTGGAGTCAGTTCAGGAATGGACTAGTTGGAAGCACGGTTTGTAAGATCGCTCTTTACCCCAGAATCACCCTTGTTGTCATTTGTGTTCATTGCCTTTATGCTTCTGATTGCATTACTATATAATTGTATGCCGCATAAAGTGTAGACATTCAGTCAGGCAACAAGTGGTGCTTTATAGAGGTGATAAAGTAAGAAACAAATATAAGGCGTGAGTTGCGCACATTGCTAGAAATCCTTCAGTTCGACACAGGCATGGAAAGGCTGCTGAAATGTACCATCATCAAATGATCTTCTGCCTTTCCGCAAGACTGGAGAAGCCCTACTTTTGAAGCACGTTGTTGTGAGATCACTATGAAGCATTTATTTGGGAGCAAGATGTGACAGTTGCAAATTGTGCGAGCTAGCCACGCTTGCAATTCGCATC
Organism: Lissotriton vulgaris; assembly: GCF_964263255.1. Taxonomy (NCBI): domain Eukaryota; kingdom Metazoa; phylum Chordata; class Amphibia; order Caudata; family Salamandridae; genus Lissotriton; species Lissotriton vulgaris. The sequence goes on from NW_028252083.1 coordinate 199,737, forward strand.
GCTGCACATTTGCTACTGGCACAAAATGAGCATGGCACAATCAGTGCATGTAAAGGTTAAAACAAATATATCGAATATTAAGGTTCAGGGCCTCATGCTCAAATGAGGTCAACCTTGTCACTGACGAGAATGGCCTTCTTCATAGTTCTCACTTTATTTAATTTGCCATCTTGGGCTCCCAGCACTATTTCCACTTAAATTACATTCACTTAGTACAAATAAAATGTTAGTTGCTGAATGGATTACACTCATGTGAGGAAACCTCAGCTGCCAAACCCCACTGTAGCATGAGCCAACTGCCCTTCATTTGTCCCCTAAGCCATTTTTCTTCAGCCTATTATAAAGAATGATTAGTCTTAAAAGTGTGCTCTTTGGGCACAATGTATAAAAAGCATGAAAATAGCTACATTAAATGTGCACTTTTGTAATTTTTTAATAAAACCCTGAGTGTATGGCATGCCCATACTTAATGTAATGTAAAGAGAAAGTTTCCCTCCTTCCTGTAAAAAACGAACCATACCAGCACAGTTAATTTCCAGAGCTGAAATGTTTTGCTTTTGGTTTAACAGCACAGGAACATTTCAGCTCTTGGAATTCGCTTTCTTTCGAAATTACGTCGTACCCCATCAGTTAGGAAACAGTGAAAGGTTAGCTCTTACAGTGGAGTTCGCACCCCCCCCACTGAGATGGTGTTGCGCCCCCCACAGATGGAAGAACTCTGGTTTAGAATATAAAACCTTGGCCTATGCAGATGACATTGTGCTGGTAACTCCGAGCCCGGAAAACGCCCTAGCTGAAAGAGATAAAAGCTCAAACCTGCGGCCATGTATCAGGGTATGCCTTAAACAGGTCTAAGACTCAGTCAAGAATGTGGGGGCTGTGTGTGATGATATACGTGTCAGCTATGTAGCTGGGGATAAATATAGCAGCAGATCTGGGAAAGACTGTAGACAGAAACATTGAGCCAATAATTGCTAAAGCTAAAAAGGATTTTGATAGTATGCACATCTTTCACTAGTTGGGCGGTGTAATGTGGTGAAAATGTTTTTTTTAACCAAACATTCTGTATCTTTTTAGGGATATTCCACTTGAATTTGAGAAAAAATGTTTTTTTTTTTTAATCACTGGAGCACATGGTTAATAGGTTTATTTGGCACAGGGGAAAACTAGGAGGGCACTGCGATTTAGGTCTCTGCCAAGGGTAAGGGGAGGATGGGCTGTTCTTGATTTTAGAATGCCTTATTGTGCGGCAGCCTTTCAGTATATGAGCAGGCTAATCGGGGGAGATGCGACTGATCCGTGGGTTAAATTTGGATCAATTGATATGTACTCAATCTTGGTCCAAGAAGATGCTGAGAAATGCCTTTTGAAATTTACTGAGCCTAGCTACTTTAAAAGAACTCGGTTTAAAACCCTGATGGCTGTATATAAGATTTGAACTGCATTTCCCCCCAAAAAACTGGTATTAGCAGACTAAACGGGTATACTCAGCTCTTTAGGAACCCCATTCTTCCTGGGGACATTTTTTCAGACTCTATAATGGCGGAATGGGAAATGTGTGGGATCCGGAGACTGGGTGATTTAATGGGGCCACACGGAATTTGGCAGTTTATAGACACACAGAATAGTTATGATATTAACAAAAAAAATGTTTAAGTTTCTTCAAATTTTGAGTTTTCCAGGTGGGAGAAAGAGGGAGCCCTGTGGATTTGGAAAAAATTAAATTATGGATGTTATTAGAGAAGGGGAAGATTACACTATTTGGAGGATATATGTATCTCTTAACTTAAAAAGGATTATCTTAAAAAATACGAGAAGAAATAGGTGGATAAACTTGGCGTAGATCAGGAGGACTTTAAATACTCTTTAGAATTCTGCCAAACCGTTTTATGCTCTGCAGGGCTTCAAGCTCAACAGTATAAAACAATCTTTTCCTTGTATTATACTCGTGCAAGGATTGCCCAATGGGGGGGTAGACGAGAAAGAGATGCCCTCGGTGTGACAGTATCGACGCTGAAATAATACATATGTTTGCGCCGTTGCCCTCAACTGCAACCTTTGAGGAAAGTGATTGAATTATTTTTGGATAGAACACTAGAAATTAAAGTCGGTCTTACTCCTTCTATAATTTTGTTGGAGATAAATAGCGAGGACAGGCAAGATCCATTTCAATACTTTCTCTTTATGGCTATGTCAGTACTGCGCATTTGTAGTGCTACAGCCTGGCTGGATAAAGCAGCTCCAACGTTCCAACAATGGCTTGCCAGGTTGTTGTCTACCTGCAATCTCGAGAAGGGGATATATGCGAGAAAGGGGAAAAAGGGGAGGCTGCTGGACAAACTTATCTGGGGGCCTATTTATAGTTGGAAGGAAAACCAGCAGTAATGATCGTCTTAGTGGGTCACTTGGTGCAGTTTTCCGCTTCTTTTCTTTTAGTTTTCTTTCGAAGAGGTATTTGAATAAGGAGGATAAATTATGCCTCACCAATGTTTCATGTCGTAAATGCCATTTGGGGAATTTTGCTGTGGTGTTTGTTTCTTGTTTTTTCCCCTACATATTTGTGTCTCTCTTCGCTGATTTTTTTGTACTGCGAAGTTTGAATAAGTCTCAGAGGATATTTGTATGTTTTCTTGATAAGGTGCTGTGCTAAAAAAAAAAAAAAAAAAAAAAACGATAGCTCTGGGAGCATCAGATAAACAGGGAACATGTAACACTATATGGGAAACATCTGCTTTGGAGACAAACACTTAAGTGAAACATTTTTGTCTTTAACATAAATGTTTGTCTGCTTGTACCCTTCAAAGTGTTAACAAAAATATTGAATATTTTAGCCACAGGCACTACTGGAGCACATATAAGAGTAACATGCTTAACAATAAACCTGGCTGAGAAAGAAAAAAAAAAAAGAAAGGACCTGTAAACAAGATAAGGGTGAAACCTGCACTGGTGTGCCCATTAAACGGCACATTTCCACACCTCCAAGTGTGGGGACGCCAGGGCCAAATTGAGCCACACGACACCAATACCTGGGGTAATGGACCCATATATAGGACAGCAACAATTCCTGACCTTGTTGCCCCATTTTTTTTTATAGCTGTTTAGCATACATACACTGGGGCAGATAGGCGGTGTCAAAACAAAGGAATTCTAAAAAAAGGATATAAATAACACTGTACAACGTAAAAACATAAGCAAACCACAGCAAAGTTACAGTATCAGAAAGCCATATGACATGGCTGAAAACGATATAGGATAACAGCACACATTGGTGACTTTTGCAGCAGTACTATCTTGGACACTATACTGCATGATACACACTCTACTAAGCACGCTTTCCGCTTTTACCGACCTTCCACACTGGCGACCCATGAGGGAGCACTTTGTTGGATATTGTATTTCATGACACTTATTGTTCACCTTATTCAGTAGTACAGTGTTATTTACATTGATTGCTATATCTTTTTTTAGAACTCCTTGAAAAAGGGCTCATAAGCCCGAAATGAATTGGAGTTATGAAATGTGCATACATGATGAATAATGATGCAATGACATACAAGTCGTCTAAATGATATGTTAAAAATATTTTAAGATATCAACAATTAAACACAGACTTTGACAAAACTCAATGAACTTTGTTTGGGAGTCAATCTTCTATGAACCCAGAGGTGTGCCTCACCTAGGGATGCATTCATATGCATGTATGCAATACTTCTTCACTATTCCAAGGGCCCCAAACCAGCGATCACTTTCTGGGGCATCCCCTTGCAAGATACACCGTTATCTCCCTAAACATGAACTAATCCAAGTTGCTTTCCCACGTCTCCAGAGTGGGCGGTTGCACTGCTCCCTACAATTGAGCGATATTTCTTTTAGCCAACATAAACCCTAGAGTGGCCCATTGCGTCTGGGAAGTGTTTAACACGGAGGGTTCCAATATTCAAGAGGCACCTCCTCGCCTCCGGGGACAGGGAGACCCTCAATACCTTGCTCATCCTCTCATGCACTTTGTGCCAGTAAGCGGCAATATGTGTACACTCCCAGATGGTATGCATAAATGTATCTGTGAGACCACATTGCCATTTGTAGAGCCCTGTGTCTGACAATCCCATAAGTACCAGTCGAGGTCCAGTGATATAGATCCGATGTAAAATCTTAAGCTGGACTAATTTCAAGAGAGCTGGGAGGCCCAATAGTACCTCCTGATATCCGGGAGACTAATGCCCCCATCGTACCAACTGAGTGTTAGTTTATTTAGTACGATTCGGGGTCTGCCGTCCCACAGTAGACTCCTCTAAAGACCTCCAAACTCACGGAAATAGCCGGCTGGCACAACATCCAAGGTATTCTGCAAGGCATAGAGAAATCGAGGCAGAGCCATCATATTAAAGAGGGCCGCCCTACCCAGAAGCGAAATAGGAAGTTTCCTCCAGCTGGCAATATCACTCTTGAGTCTCTGTAGTGGGGGAAGAAGGTTACAGGCATACCCAACTGCGGGATCCAGTGAGATGAAAACTCCTAAATACTTTAATCCCTCAGTGTTAACCTGTATGGGTCAATTTCGCGGGGGATAGGGGGGATCTCCCCTCAGGACATACAGCAAGGATTTCCCCCAGTTGATGATTTCCCAAAAGAGATCAGGATATCTAAAACCACAATAAGGGACCTACGGGGGAAGCCAAGTAGAGCAGTACATCGTCAGCATACAGTGATATGCCATACTCTCATCCGGGGGACCACCGCAATCCTCTAATCATTGGTTCCCAACGAATCCAGGCAGCAAGGGGCTCCAAGGCCAAAGAAAAGAGAAGGGGGAATAGCAGGCAACCCTGAGGGGTGCCTCGACCGAGTGAAAACGGGGTCGAGACTCTATTGTTTACCACCACTTGGCTCGGCATACAGTAGACGTATCCACTTGATGAATTCGGGACCGAATCCAAACTTAGCAAGAACAGCCCACAAATAGGGCCACTCAATCGTATCGAAGGCCATTGTTGCGTCAAGCGACGCAATTATGGCTGGTTCCCGCAGAGTGTGAACTCGATCTATGACTCCGTGCAGTCTGCGCAAGTTTTGGGCTGTGTTCCTATGAGGCATGAAGCCAGACTGATCGAGGTGCACTAGGCCGCTGATAACCTTCACCAGTCGGTTTGCCAGGAGCTTAGCTAAGATCTTCGGCTCAGCATTTAAGAGAGCGATAGGTCTATATGAGGCGCAGACCGTTTTAGCCTTGCCTTCCTTGTGAATTGTGACCACAGCAGCTATTCTCTGTTCCCTTGGCAGCATTCCCCGGTCTCTGGATTCTACAAACATTGCTTTCAAGTAGGGTGCAAGTTTATCTGGCCTGAGTTAGTAGAGCTCGATAGGAAGCCCGTTGGGACCCAGTGCCTTCCCAGAATTTAACGAACGGATTGCTTGGGCAATTTCGTCTGTAGCGAGTGGTCTATCCATATAGTCACGTTCTTCCGGGGAAAGACAGGGGAGCTTGATGTCTCTGAGTAATACCTGGGAGTCAGTCTCCGAGCGAGTGGAGACCGACTTATAAACCACGTGAAAGTGGTCCGCAAACCTGTCCAGTATTTCTTGTGGTTCAGTGAGTAATGCCCCCCCCCCCACTCCGTCTGAAGCCCCGGGACAAAACGGCTCGCCCAGTCTCTCTTGTCCAGCCAAGCAATAAGCATCCCAGCCTCATCTCCCAAGTCATACAGCCTGCCCGGTTGTTCCCTGCTAAGAGCCTTAGCCCTGTCCGAGACCAGTGCCTTATAGTTGTGCTGCTTCAGGCTTAACAGATAAAGTTTAGCCAGCGTTATCCCTAGTTCCAACCCACCTTCCAACCTGCAAACTTCAGCCTCCAGCTCCACCAACTTCTGGTTCTCCCGTTTAGAGCCCGCTATCAAGGACAGAGCCTGACCTCTGATGACTGTTTTAAATGCCTCCCACAAGGACTGAGAGGATGATACCGACCCTACATTATTGGTGAAGTGTGGTGGAAGCATTGTTAACTAGGGCATAGGTACCACAACTGAGTGTGGTGGAAGCATTGTTAGCTAGGGCATAGGTACCATAACTGAGTGTGGAAGACCAGGAGATGTTGGGAGGCCCCATTAGAGAACCAGAGATTAGGGGTGCCCTAAAGGAGATGGCCAGGAGCATAACACTGGGAACGGATGACCTCCTGGTGGAATTCTACCAGACCATCGCTCTGGTGCCAAGGCTGTTGGAGATGCATGCTGGAGGCACACGAGCACCGGGTGCTTCTGGACACCACCAGGTAATCTGGGGATCATGGTTCGATCCCCGGCATCGGCGGCAGATTAGCCCAGCACCATGTGACTCTGGGCAATAGCTATCTTAATCTTCCTGACGGCCCCCAGCGCCTACAGACCCTTACGGGTGATTGTGCGCTTTACAAATGTGGATTATTATATTATTATTATTATTATTATTAATATTTGTCTCTGTCTTCAAACCCTTTGGAGATGAATCAGGCGTAGCATCCTACCACCCTCCCTCCATGTGAAACTTAGACTATAAGTTTCTCAGGAATGTTCTGGACAATCGTCTGCTTCCCAACATACATGCCCTGGTGCATGATGAACAAAACAGGTTTATTTGTCGCCGTGGTAACTCTCATAACATAAGACCTTATCCTCAGTAAAGCTCTGCGCTTCGGCTCCTCTGTAGTGATTTTACTTTCCATTGATATATGGGAGGCCTTTGATACCATACATTGGGATTACCTAAGCAGTTATGCACTGGGGAATGGTTGGGGCAGGTGGGTGTCTCTACTCTACACGGACGCTTGGACGATAGACCTGTCTGGCAGTTGAATCTTGGACTCATTCCCACTTCAGGAGGTAATTAGGGAGGGATGCTCGGTGTGACCGCTATGGTTTGCCTTCGGCGTCAAACCATATGCCAGTATAATGAAGACTGAGGGGCAATTCATTAGGTTATGCGACAAGGAGAAGATCAGATCGCTATATGCAAAAGATATGCTTTTTTATTTGCAAACGACCAGCACAGGGACACACTGGGCAATGCTGAGCTAGGGGAGGTGGAGGGGCTCCAAACAAACTGGAACAAGAGTTTGCTTGCATAGTGATGTCCTCCTCAGAGGTTCTCCCTCCCCCATGGTCTCCTGGTTGTATAAGCAATGCTGTCCATGACAGTGGATAACCTACCAAAGGCGCCTGTCAGATGGAAAACCATAACAGAGCAACAATTTGGACAAATATACTGTTTCCAGGAACACCAGGTTTACGTTCACCCATTTCAATTACCTGCACAACACTTGCTTTATCCCCCAACAGACTAAACATGATCTTAAAAACTACCAACATTCCTCGTCCCAGATGTCACTTGGTGGATGCATACTTTGCACACAAAGTCTGGGAGTGCGCTGTAATCATGTAGTTCTGGATGTGGGTCACGGCAGACCTAGAACGAATCCTAGGCAGACCAACGCTCTATAGTGCGGAACCATGACTGCTGGAGCATTTTCAAAGCAGGAATCTAGGAAAGCCAGTAACAGGTTTTTTGACCTGGCACTGGGAGTGACTTTCAGGCATATAGCCAGCAAGGGAGGTCACCGGTGGGCCCGCGACATAGTAGGTGGAAGTTTGATGTTGAGAACTAGGTGATTGCGGAGGGTACACTCATTTGCCTAGAGGACCTCAGGCAGATATCCAAAAAAAGGATGGCAGACCGATGGACGGAATTGATCGATAGTTTTAGCTGCAGGTCCTAAGGAGAGGCTGTGCAAACCGTAGACAGGGAGGCACTACCCAAGGCCCCTAAATTGTTGAGATGAACCGGGAGTAGTGCCCAAGAGCTGACTCAGGCACACACACCCAGGGCTGCGGCGCTGCAGCCTATCCCGTTGTCCGAACACTGCACATTAAACTGCGTGCTGCAACATGTCCTCCAACACTGATATGCTCCAATTTGGACAAGTTACAGAAGTTGTTCTGTGGTTTATTCCCGATTGTTCATGCCGAAAGGGACAAGTTTTAGCCCACACGCCTATTTGTATGGCGTTACACTGCAGACATATTACGTGCTTAAAGGCTTAGTAAAAAAAATATTTTAAAATGATGGCGAAGGAGCTAACAAATAGGGGGATAACATTTGTTTGTAGGAAACGGTGGTTCTACTCCATGTGCAATCAAAAATGACAGTTGCAAGTGAATGATATTCAGCAAGGAACAGTTGCTCCAGTCTGTAAAGTAGTAAAATGCCAGCTCCTACATATGCAGAAGAATAATTTTGAATTAAACGTCTTATCAATGGAAAATTATGAACTGTTAAGGATTTTTATAAATAATCACGGCTCAGCTTGCTGTGTAAAATGCAGTTATGAGTACTAAAGTAATTTTAATTAGTTAATTAAAAAAAAGTTTAGTAGTCAGAGGCTCTGAAAAGTATATTTCTTAGCTTAGGGGCTGACATTCCAGAGTCCCATTAGTACCAGATAGTTTTAATAAATAGGATCTAAATCCCGATTAGCAACATCTTTAATTGCACTGGTAAAGAAGGTACAGAGGAGACCCATCAGCGTATGATCTTTGCAAGAAATTGTATATATCCTTCAAGCTGTCCTGAGAAGTTTGAAGACTAAGTATAAGGTAATGAAATTACGGGGGGCGTGGCTTAGCACGCGAAGCAAATGGTCGCCTGCGGGTAGAGCTCCGCACCGAGTTCCCCTTCCCGACGCTGTTCTCCGGGACAGTTCTGCCCTGAGGCCGCCGAAAACCACCGGCGAGTGCCCCACCAGACCCGACGCGGCGCCTGCCCAACTTTGGCGCGGATCGGACACGCAAAACCGCACCGGGAGGTGCCGGCCGCCCGCGGCCGCGAAAGTTGCAGCCGGCCCGGGCGTGGACCCAGGAAACACCGGGGATCCAGCAGCTGCGGTAGGCCCAGAACCGAGGCCGACACCAAACACTAGCGGACCACGCGCCAAAGCACCGGAGGCCGCCCACCCCCCATGACGGTGAGGAACTGAGGCGAGATGACCTCACAAACCCGGCTGGACTTCCTAAACACGCATTAAGGCGGATCGGCGGGAGTGCCCTAATCGCCAGGCCTGGACGCGTCTCCCCTGCATCGGGAGCTACACTGGCCCTAAATCATAGCGGTGAGGAGTGGTGAACGGCTGGGCTTCGGACGCCTGGGGAGCTAGTGGGCAGTGGAGGCTGGGGCACGCAACACGACGCTCGCCGGCAGCCACGCGCGCCGCGACACACGGGGCCCCGGTCCATTGGCTCCGCAACACAACGCGGCCTGCGACCCACAGGCGCTACCCCAGGCGCACACCGAGGAAATAGCGACGGCTTGAGGGGACGGAGACCCGCACCACCTGCGATCAGAGCGAAGCTCAGCACCGAGCGGCTGCCATACGAGCGGAACCAGCCGCCGCGCCAGCACAACATATAGCCCACTGGGATCCACACAGACCCTGAGCCCCTTGCCATAAACGGGCTCACGACTCAAAAGGGGCACATCGCGGAACCACGCCACACGCCCAGATACACCGCGCAGCACCGAGGTGCGAGGTGCCCAGCAGCTGTCTACCCTCCTAGGAGCGACCGAGTGCCACGCGACCACCACGCAAGCAGAGCCTAGCGACATCAGCAGCCGGGCCCCAACCGGCAGCAGACGACCCTCACCCACCCTTACCCACCTACCCGCCATCGACCAGGCCAGACTGAACCGTGCCGAGACGAGGAGAGCGGACTCCCCGTAGGACGCCGATGTCTGGCGGGACCAGGGCGCGGACTGGCACTGGGGGCACGAGGCCTAAAGGCGACATGAACAAAACTAGCAAAACCACGGACCAGGACCAGACGGCAGCGAAGCTCGACGTCATGCTGGCAGCCATGGAGCGGCTAGAAGAATCAATTCAACTCACACGCACCTCCCTGGCCACTAAGATCGACAGTGTGGCCATAGACCTAACGCATCTCCGCGAAGACCACAAAAAACTTGCTGACCGCACCTCGATGCTGGAGGGAACCGTGAAGGAGCTCCAACCCCAAGCCAGCCGGTCGCATACCCAAATACAGGACTTACTGAACCGAGTGGAGTTCCTTGAAGACCGGGCCGAGGATGCAGAAGGCAGGGCGCGGAGGAACAACGTACGCTTGGTCGGCGTCCCGGAGAAATGGGAAGGGAGAACACCGGAGGAGCACATGGAAAAATGGCTGACATCCATCCTGCCTGAGGGCTCACTCTCGCCTCAATTCGTGGTGGAACGCGCCCATAGAGTACCGACTGCGCCCCTGGCTGCGGGCTCCAACCCAAGGCCCATGCTCCTCCGCATCCTGAATTATAGAGACCGGGACTCCATACTGAGAGAAACGCGCAAACTTGAGGAGGTGAGAATCGAAAACACCAAAGTAATGTTCTTCCCGGACTACACCATTCATGTACAAAGGCAGAGACAATCCTTTTTAGCCGCGAAGAAACGCCTGCGCCAGCAGGGCCTACAGTACTCCTTACTATTCCCTGCGAAACTCAGAGTGATAGCCGGGGAGAAAACCCATTTCTTCACAGACCCAGATGAAGTGGAAGCGTGGCTGGACAGTGGCACTGATACAGCCCCCAGGACCCCGGCAACCCACGCGAACAGATACCAACCTGGCGGGAACAGGAGACGACGGCGCCCGAAGCAGCGAACGCAGGGGCGCACGAACGGGCCAAGGAAGATGTCTCCCCCTGCCGACGCCACGCAGCAGGAAAAACAAGACGCCCTCCGCCTTGTGCGGGAACTCAGCAACTCCCCAGCGCCTAGCGACCCAACCGGCAGCGGCACACAGGACCCTCCAAGCGACGACGAAGCAATCTACGGAATGTCGGACTCTCCTGTGACAGATCCTGGACCGGACGTCACCCCCCAAACCTCGGAATACATCGGCTAACTGTCTCCTAGAGCATATCCACCAAGCCCCCCACAAGAACACTCGAAGGGCCACCCACGTGGAGATTGCGGACACAGACTGAGTACGACTGGCCCGGCGAGACCTCCGGAAAACTGAGAGCTGCACCTCGTCCTGGCGATGGCCCGGCGGACGCTGGGCGGCCGGCCCCCCACTCCTGTGGCCTGCCACCCTGCTGCACACGAATCAAGACACGTAACGTATGGCATTAAATGTTGGTTTTACACCTGTGACTTTTAAAGTTGGGGCTGACTAGGGCCTTCACATACCCACCGGGAAGGGGAACGACCCCTCTTCGATGATTCTACGAACACTTGGCCAGCTGCTACTGCTAGCACTGCACGGCCGCCCCCAGAACTGAACTAAACTTTGTTACTCTCCTTGAGAGCATGGACGGGAGCACGTTTGCCCACCGACCTCTTGGTATTTCGCATGTTTGCGATGTTCATAGGCTATCTGTTTTATTGGCCACGTTCACTACCTGTTTTCCCCCTTCACAAGACTGCAATGGCGTGCGGGCCAATCACTATCCCTTACGAACTACGGGCGGGCGGGGGGTGGGACGGGGGGGCCACTCGGGGAAGATCGTCAATGCAAAGCAATGTCTGTGATCACTATATGCACATGGAACGTGAGAGGGATGCACACACCGTCCAGACGGTATCAAATATTCTCATACCTCAAACGCCATAATGTACATGTTGCTCTCTTGCAGGAGACGCATCTCTGTGCGAAGGAAGTCACCACCTTACGCCGCAGATGGCGTGGCCACCTATACGCCACGCACCACTCTTCTTACGCTAAGGGGGCGCTGGTATGGATACGTCCGGGCACCCCATGGAAAATGCAGGACGCCTTGGTGGACCCCGGGGGGAGACATGTAGCAGTCAGGGGCAGGATAGATGGGAACCCGATAGTGCTAGCCTCGATATATGCACCCAACACAGGGATACAGGATTTCTTAACACAACTGTCCAGCACCCTGGCGCCATGGCATGGCACACAGTGGATACTGGGCGGGGACTATAACTGTACACTGGACCCTTCCCTAGACCGTTCCCGTCCCCCGCGCCCTAACTCCCCAGCTCTTCACGCAGCGCGAGCCCTCCTAGATTGGTCCGCGCAATGGGACCTGCTAGATGCATGGCGTAGCCACAACCCAGACACCAGGGCCTACTCCTTCCACTCAGGGGCACATAATCTGCATGTACGACTAGACAGATACATGGTATCCAGAGACTTACTACCGGCGATACGAGACACGCAATACATGGGCCGCACGCACTCGGACCATAACCCACACTTCATGACACTCACCTGGGAACAGCCGCGACCACCAATCCCCACCTGGCGACTACAACCAGACCTCTTGCTTGACGGCACATTCAGAACCTCGATAGGGGCGCAAACAGCACAACACTTCGAGGAGAACAACAACACTGCCTCCACACCCCAGATAGAGTGGGACGCGTTCAAAGTGGTCCTGAGGGGGCTATGCCTCGGAACCCAAGCACACACCCGCCGACAGCTGGAAGCAGACCTGAAACAGATAGAAAGGGATTTACTGCACAAAGAACAAGAGGCGACGGGAGGGGATGATACAGAGCTGCTTGAGGCTAGGGCAGAACACGACAGGCTGATAGGCAGACTAAAACAAGTCAATTTCACTGCACACTCAGCACGCACACACCGCTACGGCGACAAGCCGGGCAAACTCCTAGCCTGGCTGATAAGGCGAGAAGACCGCTCCGCCCCGGTAACGGCCATAAGCCCTACTGCGGATACCGTGGTATACACCCAGGCGGGCATACATGCAGCCTTCGTAGCGCATTACAAGACACTATATCAGTCGCAAATGGCCAATCCGCAACCGGACATCCAGGCATACCTGGAGGAACTCACACTTCCCGCCCCGACCGATGACCAACGAGACGAGCTCGGAGCCCCGTTGGTAGCGGAGGAATTACGTGAGGCCATATTCGCCCTCTCTAACGGGAAGACCCCAGGTCCGGACGGACTGCCTGCAGAATACTACAAAGCGTATTCTGACATCCTGATTCCCGAGCTGCTCAGAACATACTCGGCGGCTCTAGATGACTCATCCTTACCAACATCCATGAACGAAGCCATACTAGTATCGCTTCTCAAACCGAACAGGGAAGGGGTGCTCCTCGGGTCATATAGGCCGTTAGCTCTGCTCAATACGGACTACAAAATCCTGGCATCAACACTGGCCCGTAGACTAGCGGCCCTGGTACCGGCCCTGGTACACAAGGACCAGAACGGGTTTGTCCCAACGAGATGCACCTCCCAGAACATCCGGAGGCTGTTCCGGGTGCAGGAATACGCAGCCCAGACGTGGCCAAGATCGGGTTGCCTGGTGTTGGACCTAGAGAAAGCGTTCGACTCTGTCGAATGGCCCTATTTATCGGCAGTGCTACGCAAGTTTGACCTGGGCGATGACTTTCTAGAATTGGTCGGCCTGCTATATGGGAAACCTGAGGTGAGGGTACGCACTGGCAAGTTGGTCTCAGAGCCCATAAAGGTTAGAAGAGGCACCAGACAAGGTTGCCCACTTTCCCCACTACTATTCTCCTTGGCGATTGAACCACTGGCTGAACGGCTGCGCACCAGCGGAGCACTGTGGGGTATCCCGCTAGCGGATGGCACGCATGCAGTGTCGCTATACGCAGACGATTTACTCTTATATATCAAAGACCTTGAGAATGTGCCGCAGGAACTGTCGGACATCTTCCGCACGTTCGAATTGATGTCAGGCCTCAAAGTTAACTGGGCCAAGTCGGGGGCTTATCCGTTCACCCCCGACGCTCCGGACCCGACACTTCACATTAATAATGAACGACTGACATGGTACCAAACCACGTTCAAGTACCTGGGCATTCATGTACACAGGACGCCCCCAGACATTTTAGACGGCAACCTGACACGGGCCATAACGTCTGTTCGCACACAGGTCGCCTTCTGGAAAACTCTACCCATCAACGTGCCCAGCAGGGTAACCTTAACGAAAATGATAATACTCCCCAGGCTCCTATACTACTTTGCCAATCTCCCACTCTACATCCCGGTCCGCATATTCAGAGAGCTGGAATCCATGCTCAGAGATCTGATCTGGAACACAGGCAGGCCGAGAGTAGCACTGATGAAACTCTACAACCCGGTCACTGAGGGCGGCGCAGCAGTCCCGAACCTAGAGCTCTATTACCTAGCAGCACAGGTGCAATGGGCAGTGGCCTGGATTTCGGGCAGGAATCTCGAAGACACGGCTACGGACACAGACGTCCTTTCCCAACTGCAGGTACTCACCCTATTTCACCCGCTGACGAGCCCTAGGAAGCACTCGCAGCTACACGTGGCTGTAGCCACGAAATGTTACGACAGATGCTTACGCCTCACCAGACCCACCATACCGTATGCGCCAGCACTACCGCTCCTGGGCACCCCCAAAGCCACGTCAGTCGTGACAGAGGCGACACTGGCACAGTGGACCCACGCAGGCATAGAGACCATGGCAGATTTGTACGCAGATGGCGCTTTGCTCTCCTTCGAGGCACTGACTGCTGACACGGGACTACCCGCGGGACAATTCCTGCAACATGCCGCAATACTGCGGACACTTACACGGAAATGGGGGAACATCGCTGACGAACCGCCCACACACCAGCTAGTGCAGTGCATGCACGTGATGGGCAACGGGACGCACGTGGTGCACTGGCTGACACAGGCGCTACTCTCGCACACCCAGCACACATTGCAACCTCTCCGGGACAAATGGGCGGAGGACAGAGGGAAGGCATGGACGGACAAGGAGTGGGCGGCGATACTCTCAGGCCCCCGCAACATTCCCCACAATGCACGTTTCAAACAGATCCAATTTTATGTTCTACACCGCGCATATCTATCCCCGGACAAGATAAACTTGTACTTCCCGGGCACGGGAGCCAAATGCCCGAGGTGTGGTACGGAGGGAGCGGATCTCCTCCACATGCTGTGGCAATGTCCCCAGCTTCGGGCATACTGGCACTCGATACTCACGACACTGAAACGATGCACGGCAATGTCGATCCCGCTCTCGTGGGAGGCGTGCCTCCTGGGGCTCTTCCATAGGACCAAACTGAACAGGGTGACTTCCCGCTTCTGGGACCTTGGTCTCATCACAGCCAAAAGACTCATCACGAAGCACTGGAAGCGGGCGGCACCACCAGCGGCGGAGCACTGGCGCGCTTCACTAGATAACTGGGCGAAAGCGGAAAGTATATCATTACATAATGAGGAGACGGCGGGATTGCGTAAATACCCCATAGCGGCGCCTTGGGACGATATGATCCGCTCTTTCCACAATGGACCCCAGGCACCAGATACTCCTGAGAGACAGACACCCCCGGATGGGGAACATAGCGATGACCAACACACCCCAGGTGCCGCAGACGACAGACACAACGCTCATACACCTGACCCCTAGGCACCCCCCCCTCTACTCCCCCCCCCCCGGCTCAGCTGACACGCCAGGATTGCCGACACCCTCCTGCATCGCCAGCGTACTTCCCGCACGTGCAAGATCGGACACGAGCCTGCTGAAACATTGCTACTGGGTCCTCCCCCCCCTCTCTCCTCGCCCCCCCCTACCGTAGGCCCCACCAGCTGCTGCACCGCACGCCCCACAATCCCAAGTTTGACACCCCCACTCCGTTACGTTTACATCGAAGTAGCTTGATTGACAGGGTACAACCACTAAGACAGCATGATCACGCACTGTTTGAACGCTGACGTTCTCGGCGAAATGTTGTGATA
The DNA here is from genome assembly GCF_964263255.1 of Lissotriton vulgaris. Taxonomy (NCBI): domain Eukaryota; kingdom Metazoa; phylum Chordata; class Amphibia; order Caudata; family Salamandridae; genus Lissotriton; species Lissotriton vulgaris. The sequence goes on from NW_028252083.1 coordinate 215,486, forward strand.
TACTCTGCAGACTACTCCATGATCTATGTATGCATTACCTTGAATATTGAATCTTCATACATTGAGACCCTGTATGGCATATGCTTGTATTCTTCTTTTCTCCTTTGCATTTAATAAAAGACATACTTAAAAAAAAAAAAAAAAAAAAAAAAAATGAAATTACATTCATTTTCCATTGCGAAGCAGGATTTTGAAGGAAACAAAGAATGGAACTGTTGGGTCTTTGTGGATTCGATAAGGCTGTTTGTCTCACCAAGCCAATAAATGCTATGGAAGCAACTGCATTTGAGGAGAAATGTTACTTACTTGAGCATCTTGATGCAGATATTTCTGTTTATCTGACTGAAGAATAGCACCAGTATGGACAACACTAGGTCACCATCAGTGGTATGCCTACAATAATTTCCTTCCTGAGCATCTTGTCAAAGTGAGAAGCGAGTATGCTTTAGGCCCAAGTCTATTTAGTATTTGCAGATGGATAGAGAATGCATTATGGGGAGTGTACATTTCTCAATTTTTCAATGAACAACACAGATTGCTCAGTCCTAGTGTCAGCTGGTGCTAGATTGGCACAGCATAACTATACAACAAGGAATTAAATGGCGATGGACAAGGAAAAAGGACAAGCTAGCCCTCTGCTGGAGAAAAACTGGAGAACCCACAATTGTACATCAAAAATAAATGATGTAGTAAGACTTACCATCTCAATAATGTCTGCAGAAGCATCATCTAGGTTTTCTATATCAAAATGGTTCACGGGTGCTGTTGCCATTTCGTTTTGGAGCTTCTCGTTTGCTTGTGCCATCTTCGGTAGAAAGTCTTGCACCCTGCTCAATACTGAAAAAGAATCCACTTTTTCAACACTTTTGTGCCAGTACAACTTCAGGTTAAAACCCACACACAAAAAAACAACTTCTAGGCAGATGCAAAACTGCACACAAAAAAAACAACAACAAAACTGAGAACATTATGGAAAACATTACACAGCAATGCACCTTAGCATGGTTTTCAGAATTATGCTCTATACACAAAACTAACTAAAATACTTGATTGAAGGAACTTGTAGACAAACCCTGAAATTCTGGAGCTGCAAAAGTGACAAATTGGTCCTTGATGGGTAACATTATAACCACTACTCAAAAACAAGCATTTGGAATGCAATAGGTCTCGCATTAGGAAAGTTTGAGCTATTGGTATTGTAAATTACACATTTTGTATTTATGTTTTGTTTTTGAAAATAACAAAATTAATTGCGGTCTCATTTACAATGCCAATAGTTATAACTCTCGCAAATGTGACACCTATAGCATTTGTAATGCAATATGTGTTGTATTTACATGGCTTACATGTATTGATATTACAAATGACAATGGCTTTCAATTTTTTTTCCAATAATTAATACTTAAATAAAAGTTATTGTAATTCATATGGGCAATAGCTTAAAATTTTGTAAATAACTTTTGTGAAGATTATGTTCAGTGTATTTAATTGTGACGAAAATCCAAGAACAGAAGTGAAATATTAACATCTTTTTGTTACATTTGTAATAAAGCTTGAAACATTGAGAAAACATATTTGAACCAGGTGTTGTTAAATGGTTGCACAGATTAATGCTGTGGTGGCACTGAGTGATGTTGTGATGGTGAACGAGTGATGCTGTGGCATTCAGTGATGCTGTGGTAGCGCATAGTGATGTTGTGGTGCCCCTGAGTGATGCTGTGGTGGTGCGGAGTCATGCTGTATGCTATGCTATGTTTTGTTTTGCTATCCTATGTTTTGTTTTGTTATGCTATGCTATGTTTTGCTATCCTATGCTTTGAATTGTTATGCTATGCTATGTTTTGTTATGCTATGCTATGCTATGTTGTGTTTTGCTATCCCATGCTTTGAATTGTTATGCTAGGCTATGTTGTGTTTTGCTATCCCATGCTTTGAATGGTTATGCTATGCTATGTTTTGTTATGCTATGTTTTGTTATGCTATGCTTTATTTTGCTATGCTATGTTTTGTTGTGTTTGGTATGCTATGTTTTGCTATGCTATTATATGTTTTGTTGTTTTTTGTTAAGCTTTGCTATGTTTTGTTGTGTTTTGCTATGTTTTGTTCTGCTAGGTGTTGTTGTGTTATGCTATGTTTTGTTATCTAACACCTTCGCTGCGGCGCAAATATCCCTCCCCAGTGCTGCGCTGTCCATTGGAACTAGTGCTGAATGGACGTCCAATGGTCGTGCGCAGCACTGGGGAGGTAGCGCTCGTGACGACCGTTGGCCGTCAGCAGCGCTTAAGAGGGTAATGCTATGTTTTGTTATGCTATGCTATGTTATGCTATGCTTAGTTTTGCTATGCTATGCTTAGTTTCGCCATGCTATGCTTAGTTTTGTTATGCTATGCTATGCTTTGTTGTTTTGCTATGCTATGTTTTGTTATGCTTTGCTAAGCTTTTTGTGTTATGGTATGCTATGTTGTGTTTTGTTATGCTATGTTTTGTTGTGTTTTGTTATGCAATGCTATGGTTTGCTGCTTTGCAATGCTATGTTTTGTTATGTATGCTACATTTTGTTGTGTTTTGTTATGCTATGCTTTGTTGTCTTTTGCTGTTTTGTTATGCTATGCTATGTTTTGTTCTGCTATGTTTTGTTGTGTTTTGTTATGCTATGCTATGTTTTGTTTTGTTATACTATGCTATATTTTGTTTTACTATGCTTTGTTATGTTATGCTATGCTTTGTTTTGTTATGCTATGCTTTGTTTTGTTGTGTTTTGTTATGCTATGCTTTGTTGTGTTTTGCTATGCTATGTTTTGTTTTGCTGTTTTGTTTTGCTAGCCTATGCTTTCTTTTGTTATGCTATGCTGTGTTTTGTTATGCTATGCTATGCTATGCTCGTGAGGGTGTGTGTTAGTGTGTGAGGGGGGGGTGAGGGGGTGTAAGGGTGAGGGTGGGTGAGGGTGTGTGAGGGTGAGGGTCTGTGAGTGAGGGTGTGTGAGTGAGGGTCTGTGAGGGTGAGGGGGTGAGGGAGTGTGAGGATGAGGGGGTGAGGGGAAGAGGGTGAGGGTGTGTGAGAGTGAGGGGGGTGAGTGAGGGTGCGGGTGTGAGGGTGTGTGAGAGTGAGGGTGAGGGGGTGTGAGGGTGAGGGGGTGTGAGGGTGAGGATGAGGGGGTGTGAGGGTGAGTGAGAGTGAGGGGGTGTGAGGAGGTGTGTGAGGGTGAGGGTGGGTGAGGGTGTGTCGGGGTGTGAGGGGGTGAGGGTGTGTCGGGGTGTGAGGGGGTGAGGGTGAGTGAGGGTGTTGAGGGCGAGTGAGGTGAGGGTATGAGGATGAGGGTGTGAGGGGGTGTGAGGGTGAGTGAGGGGGGCGAGGAGGTGTGTGAGGATGAGGGTGAGAAGGTGTGAGGGTGAGGGTGTGTGGGGGTGTAAGGGGGTGAGGGTGTGTGGGGGTGTAAGGGGGTGAGGGTGAGTGAGGGTGAGAGGGCTGTGAGGGTGAGAGGGGGTGAGGGTGGGTGACGGTGGGTGAGGGTGTGAGGGTGAGCGGGAGTGAGGGTGTGTGGGGGTGTGAGGGTGAGTGAGGGGGTGAGGGTGAGTGAGGGGGTGAGGGTGAGTGAGGGGGTGAGTGAGGGGGTGAGTGAGGGGGTGAGTGAGGGGGTGAGTGAGGGGGTGGGAGGGTGAGTGAGGGGGTGGGAGGGTGAGTGAGGGGGTGGGAGGGTGAGTGAGGGGGTGGGAGGGTGAGTGAGGGGGTGGGAGGGTGAGTGAAGGGGTGGGAGAGTGAGTGAGGGTGTGTGAGGGTGTGTGAAGGTGAGAGGTTGTGAGGGTGTGTGAGTGTGAGGAGGTGTGAGGGTGAGGGTCCGAAGTACATGGTGAGACTGCTGGCTTTACATCTTAACACAGAGACAATTTTCATCAGAATCTACAGTGTGGTGGATGGAGTCTACACCGGAATCCAGAGTAAGGGATGGGGAGCTCCTTAACCACATGGCTGCTGCCATGATTTTTCCCGTATGCTGGAAATTGCTCTTTTGCTTCACTTATGACGAGCTCAGCTCGTCATCAGCACACGACACCCGTGGGTGATGACGAGCTGAGCTCGTCATCAGCAGCGAAAGGGTTAAGAATCTAGACACAGTGCCATCAAGGGAGAGGGCTCCCGAATCTAGACAGTGACAAACCACTTTCACGGTTTAACACCTTGGCTGCTAGGCGTTTTCCCCCCCTGTGCTGGAAAATGATTGAGTGCATGATTCATGACGAGCTCAGCTCGTCATCAGCACAGCTCAACTGTGCATCATGACGAGCTGAGCTCGTCATGAGCATCGAAAGGGTTGAACAGTTTAGACCCCATCTGTATTCTGTTAGCAAAGCAAGTGACAGAAAATGTTGGCAAAAAACTTTTTTGGTGTGGTAGATAAATTGGAGAATGGATCGGAATAAGTGCTTGCAGCAAAACAAACGCACAGAACTGACCAAAAATGGAATCCAATAATATTAAAAATAGTGAATTAATTAAAGGGATGAATTAAAAAAGGTAATTTGATAAAGTAGCACTGAAGGGTAAAAGGCCTAAGAGTGGTCCTTTGACTTTAGAAAGCCAAACAAAAATACATTCAGATTCTAGACACTGTGATAAGTAGCTTCAGTATCTGACGTGATTGACAGGGTATATTGCTGAACCTACTGAGTGAGACCCTCTCTGAACCTAAGCACAGTCACAAAGAGACTGCTTCAGAAGTATACAACTACATCGCCTTCTTCACAAATGAAGAAAGTCAGAGACTGTGGGTACGGATTTAGAATCGAGTGATGGGACTGAGAATCAGAATCTAAACACTTGAAACCATATTGCGTCCCACAGCATGGGGAAAACAAATGTCACAATGTAGGCACATCGACAGAGAACCCGTTGAAATCTCGCAACAGGGACTTAAACCGACATTCAGAGTGTCCTAGTACCGGCGACAAGGACTACAAAGTCCCAGGGACCGACTGAGGTGCACATGTCCTACAATAATAAATACGCAGGTGGGAGGGAGGGGGGTGAAGTTCCGCTGACAGATTGCGCGGGAGCGCAAACAGCGCGCCATGGAGCTTGGATGTGATCTGTCAGACAGACAACAGTGTAGGTCAGCGCAGCCAGAACGATCTTGTCTGGACCGTGGGGGGGGGGGGGGGGGGGGGGGGGGGGGTAATACAAAACACACGCTCTCTGCATCTCGACCAGCTATGAAACCTTGAGATAAAACACCGCAAGCAATAAGAAAGTTCAGTCCCGGCGGTGCCAGAGTATTCTCAGCCCCATCTTAGAGGCTTAGGGGCTAAAGCATACTGAAACAAGCACACAACACTGCAGTGTCAGTACTTACCAAAAACCTTGTTAGCGAGGCTCATACCGGGAGATGCTGCTTTGCTCGAAGGCGCTGGTTAAAGTATCACGCACGCCTCATTAACACGCAAGTTTGGAGACGGTAGGAACATAGAAAAGGGACTCTACCGTAGCAGCCATCTTAGAGTGGGCAGCATGGATAACAACAATTAAAAAAAAGCGTTAGTCTGAAGTTATCAATGAGACGTAAAACACAAGCGTCTCTGGGAAAGGTCAGCTGCTCGTTAATACTTAAATGCCCGTCCCCTTTAGCAATAACGAAACCGTGATCAAAAACGAAACCTGCCGTGGGGCGGGACTTCCGTCTTCGGAAGCCCGCGCCCACGGAGTGCCTGGACAGAAAAGCAGTGCTGGTGACGCGGGGCTCCCATGCCCGGGGGAGAGCCCCGCGGAGGCTGCAGAGTCCGGCTATGCGGTGAGTGGAGTTTAGGGGGGGGGAGGGGTGGCGGCGGCTGCTGCTCTGTGTGTGTGCTCTCGTGGGGGCGGGGGGGGGGCTGGGGAGGTGTGGTGTGGTGTGTGTCTGTATGTGTGCGCTCGTGTGTGTGTGTGTATGCAACGGCGGGGGTGGGTTCACTGTATGTATGGGTGCTCGTGTGTGTGTCTGGGTATGCGCATGCGTGTTGGAGCTTCCGAGGCAGGAGATCGGCACGGCGCCGTGCGCGCCCCGAGGAGAAATCTGAGACAGCGAGGCGCGTGGGCGATCGCTGTCTCACATTCCCCGGAACACGCCAACAATAGGTCCATCGCTACGCTATCGCTACGCTCGACCTAAACAGGGGGTAGCCTGAGAACCAAAGAACGATCGAGTGACTGCAATTTGTTCTTCAAATTTTCACATTGTAGGCTTGGACGGTGGCATATTCACGTCCATGTGAACCGGTTTGTGGGTCGATGGCAAGCGCTGGCTTCTGGAGCGATCATCAATTCACAAATTGCATCATTATTGGATGGCAGAGCTAATGTTTCCAACCGACAGACCTCCAATCCTAACTCCGCGGACGACACAACACCCTCAACTTCCAATCGTCAATCTAACATGCCTAACCTATCACTGCATCTGAACGACACACACCTCTCCCCTCCCCCATGCGCTGTAATCAGTCACCCACTCGATCCCACTTCTCCACACCCCTCATGCACTGGCGAGGATCACTCCCCTTCATACACCCCCCATACCCCCATCCTCCTTACCCCCACCTCACACCTCATACGAGCCTCGCAGAACCCACCACCGCCCTGAACATATCTTCCACAACCCGCTACAGGACCATCTCTCACCCTATCTCCCCCCCCACTCTCACTCCCCACTACCCCACTCTCCCAGCTAGACTCTCGGAACACACCACCTCCCTTACCCTAACCCCTCATCCTCTCTCCCCCCCCATTCTCAGCCCCCACTATCTTACTTGCATCCCCACCATCTCCAGCCTACACTCATTCCTCAACTCACCTGCGCCGCCTCCCACCAGCGCCAACACCTATGCTACCAGCCTCCCCCCTACCTCACCCACACCCCTTACCCACAAACTCTCTCACCCATCGAAAGCCACCCCACCTACTACTGCCGCAGAGCCCTGCACCGCCACTAGCACTTCCCTCCCCCTCCCCCTCCGCTCCAGTTACCACTCCAGCGCCCCACTCAACCTCTCGCCCACGGCTCTCATTCCCAATACCATCCCCAATCCAACCCTGGACATGATTATATCCACCCTCCTACAAGTCAAAGAAGATCTCCACACCAAAGAACTTCTCTTCACACACCCCCTACCCACCACTCCCGCCCTCAACAAGTCCCCGACCCTCCCCACAGACTCTTACATTCATTACTCCCCGCGTTGGCACTCTATCCCCGCTCGCAATACCACCTGTCGCACCCTCAACCCCCTCTCTGACCGTGACTTATACACTCTCCTCCGCTCATATGGCCCAGGTCACACAAAACACAACCACCACACACCTTCCCATACCCACGATTCTCACAAATCCCCTTAGGCCCCCCACACTGAGCAACAGAAGCTCTGTCCCCAACAATCTCAGAAAAGTCCCCCTCTCTCTAGAACACTTGACCACCCTTCTCACTCCCAGACTCCAATGTCTCCTTCTCAACTGCAGATTGGCCCAGAGACACTCCTCCGGCATCGCGGATCTCATCCTATCAATGGACCTTGACCTAGCCACCCTGACTGAAATGTGGCTAACTGAAGCCTCTACACCTATAATGGACATACTAGTCCCCCCCAACTATCACATCATTAGACTCGACAGAACTGGAAAAGACAGGCGGGGGCATCGCATGCATCTTTAAGAGCAACCTCGCTGTTATTAAAGCCACCTCCCCCTCCCTCACCTCCTGTGAACTCATCTGCCTAGATATTTCCAGCGAGGGCAAACCTGTATGTTCCCTGCATGTCATCTACCACCCACCCGGGGACAACCTCACCTTCTCCCAACAACTCATGGACACGATAACATCCAACGCCGGGCGACAGATCACTCAAATCTACCTGGGTGACTTCAACCACCACTGGAACGACCAGAAAGACGCTGTGGTGAATAGTCTCAAAACTCTCCTTAATGCGCTTGACCTCACCCAAATCTGCAACAGTCCGACACACGAAAAAAGGCTCTATCCTCGACCTTATCATCGCCAAAGAGGACTCTACCCATCTGGAGGCAATCCAACCCTGTGACTGGTCTGACCACCACATTATCATGTTCTTCATCAACGAAAAGATCAAACCTAACCCGGCTCAACCCACCAAAACCAAGATCTGGAAAAGGGACATGAAGAATCTTAACCCAAACTCCTTGCCTTCCCACACCCGCAGTCTCCTCCTGCCCCCTACGGGCGTCTCTGATGTTCATTCTCTGACCGACCTCTACCTCGACTCTATGACTTCAATAATCAATGAAGCCGCCCCCCTGCAACTGAAGAGAGTCTCCACCAAGAACTCGAACCCATGGTATGATGGTAGACTCAATGAAGACAGGCGTGCTATGCGAATGGCAGAGCGCACTTGGAGATCTGACCCCTCAGCACTGCACCTTAAAACGCTTAAGAATAAGAGAAATGCCTACTTCAGGAAAATCAAGCGCTCGAAATCAGACTTCTTTAGCCAACAGCTGGACCAAGCAAAAAAAACGACCAAGAAAACTGTTCGAGCTAGTCAAAACCCAAACCAAGATGCAACCCCTACAATCAGTCAGCACAACAAGTGATATTCCAAGCTGTGAAGATTTTTCTGCTTTCTTTAAGCTAAAGACCGACACTATAAGAAGTGATCTCCTCAATGATGTAAGCCGATACTCCAGCCCCATCAGCATAACTAACACTCAACCTAAAAACAACGCGTCTTGGACGTCCTTCGATACCTACTATGAAGAAACAATTCACAAACTGCTCGGCACCTTGAAGCCCTCTAATCACCTGACTGACCCCCTACCAGCTAATGCTGTAAAAGACTTCACCCCCCTGCTCCTCCCACTCAGGACTAAAATCATTAATGGTTCCCTTCAACAAGGACTCATCCCAGACTCCCTCAAGGTAGGGCAAGTCACGCCTATACTCAAGAAACCTACAGCTGACCCGGCCGACCTAAACAATTACCGCCCTATTACCAATATCCCCACCTTGGCCAAACTGCTAGAAAAATGCGTACAGCTCCAATTGACAAGGCACATAGATCAGTTTGACCTCCTCAACCCTCATCAATCAGGATTCCGAGCAAAACACAGCACGGAAACGGCTATGACACACATAATTGATGACGCCCTCCAAATCCTCGATCGCAATGATTCCTGCCTCCTCATCCTTCTTGATCTCTCCTCAGCATTTGATACGGTCAAACATGAGAATCTACTGGAGTTGTTAAATACCAGAATGGGTTTATCCGGGACTGTCCTCAATGGTTCACTTCCTTCCTACATAACCGGTCTCAGAAGTTCAAGATCAACAACGTGCTGTCCTCATCTATGCCCGTAACACTAGGCGTCCCACAAGGATCTTCCCTATCCCCCACACTGTTCAACCTCGTCATGGAACCACTCACCACCCTGCTTCAGGCATCGAAGGTACACTTCCATATGTACGCCGATGACACTCAACTTTACCTCAAGTTACAATCCCCAGAAGACATCAAACTTCTGAACTCCACACTAAGAAACACCCAATCATGGCTGGCCGATAATCACCTCAAACTAAATGCGCTGAAAACTGAGTTCCTTCTGATCTCACCTCCTGCGAAAAAGGCCATCACCCAAACCTGGCTCAATCATCTAACTGCACTCAATGTCCAGCCCACCATCGTGGACTCCGCGAAATCCCTAGGCATCACACTTGACTCCAATCTTAACATGCAGCAACACATTAGCAAAGCAACTAAAGGAGCTAATTTCCAGATCAACACTGAGGAAACTCAAACCCTTCCTCCCTCCCAAGGACTTCCAAACTGCTGTACAAGCCCTAGTCATCCCTCGCATAGACTACGGAATTGCGGCTCTCAGCGGGCTCCCCCTATCAACAACGGCACCCCTAAGAGCCTCCCTGAACGCTGCCGCGAGACTCATCAATGGCTCAAGAAAACACTTGCATATATCCCCTGACTTAAAAACCCTGAACTGGCTGCCTTTTGAAGCCAGAGTGCAGCTGAAAATTGCCTGTATGACACACTTGGCCATACACCACAAGTCACCCAACTACCTCACTCAAAAGCTGACTATATCAGGAGGCTCGAGATCCAACAGAAGCACAAAAAACCTCCTCCTGAAACCTCGAAGATTCCAGAAGCAAATAAAAAACAAACGCTCCTTCTCAGGAATGGCACCCAGGATTTGGAATGCACTCCCGCCTGAAACCAGGCTTATCTCCTCCACTGCATTTTTTAAGAAAGAGGTAAAAGCCATCCTTATGGCTAAATTCACCTGAACTCTATTGTCACTGGATCAAAGACATTGCACGGCTTATGTATTATTGGTTTCCTGATGGTTTACTGTGTTATACTCTTACTTGATTGCTTTCATACTTTGCAACTCACCAACTATTATATTGTTTTCTAGAATTTGTTGAATCACCCCCTTGTTCCCCCTACCTTCTGTTTCTGTAAAGCGCTCTGATATCTGCAAAGATCTTGTTCGCGCTATATAAAACTTTGAATAAATAAATGTCTTAATTGAGAAAGCCTCCAAGTAAAGTGCTTTGGTAGGATGCAACTCTCAATGCTCACCAGTACCTGCATCAAGGGTCAGAACCAAATTGACGTACGCGCTGGTTCTGGTAAGGCTAAGTTGCAGCACACACGGCTTGTTTGTTTCCTACAGCAAAGCCAACAAAGGAAGCTAGGAAGATTTCCATGCTGCTGGCTGAAGTAATGAATTCGGCCAGCAACAATACCGCTAGCGACAAGCATGCAGCAGCACTAAAAGTTTGCACCAGAGCTACTGAGGGCTGGTTGGTCCTTAGGAGCCAAAGCTGCTAGGAACAAGCTCAATTGCCAATGGTTTAATTAAATAGTGCTAAATAAATCAGAGTGGGAGGTGAAAATGTAACTTGAGAGAAGATGTACAAAAGCGTTCAGTTGGTATATTTTTCATGCCACACAGCTCACTCTACATTCCTTTGCGCCAAAAGAACATTCCAGGTTGAGCCAGAGTACTGGGGTTTTGTACTAATCTTGTGAAGCAGAAAAGAAAAAAAAACTAGAATATTACATATCAGCAAATAGGCTGGCATTGTGGAACGATGCTTAATTTTGCCTGCATCATTCTGTGTTTTTCCGATTCATTAAAACGTAAAGATAAGAACAACCACCCAAGGCCAAACAACCTGTATGTTTCTCTAACATGTAGCTGAAACATACATTTGCATAATATATATATATATCTAGGTTGAAAAAAACACAGGTTTCAGGGACGTTATAGTTCGGCTGACCTTTCACTGGTACAAAACCAGAGAAATCCGGCCATTATAGTTAGCTGAGCTAACTATAACTCGCGCCCCTGCAATGCACTGCTGATGACGTCACATAATACATCACTCATGACATGGTCAGTGACATCACTCATGACATCATCCACTTAATATCTGATGCACCTCCTCACACACTAATATTAGCTTTTATTAAGCCCACTCTAAAATACAGACTACCATTCTCTAAACCATAGACATACCAGTTAGTACATACCCACTCACTGATTCATAGGTCTACACACACATCCACTCACTAGCCCATGCAGTCACTCACATGCACTCACTAACCCATGCAGTCACTCATACATGCAGTTACTCATACACCCATACAGACACACACTACCACTCACCCATAGTCTTACTCACACACCTAGTCAGTCACGCAAAGAATCAATCACCCTCCCATTTACTCACACACCACCTCACTTATTCATAGATACCAACACATACTTACTCTAATACAATCATTGACACAAGCCCACACTCATCCATACAGCCACACACACACAATATCACTCACTCTAACATACAGTCACATATATACTCCTACATGCACATATACTGCCTTTCACATATGTAGTTACTCACACATGTACCACTGAGACATCCATTCACTCCCAAAACAGCCATACATACACTCATCCACCCATACACCCATACAGCATCTCGCAGACACATTCATGAACCTATACACCCAGTGAATCACCCACTCGTGCATTCATGCAGGGTGTCACCCTCCTGACCCACACAGACACTGAGGCACCCATGCAGGTACTCAGACAACCAATCATTAACCCATATAGACCGTCATGTAGCTACTCACCAAAGCATGCAGCCACTTACACACCAACTGACAGACTGATACAGATGGGTCATTTACCCATGCTTTCACTAAGACACGTTTAATCAATCACTTATACAGTCAGTCACACACCCACTAAATCATCCATTTGGAAACACACATACACCCACTCATTCTTCAATACACCTTGGCATGTATATATAGCATACTTGAACTTTTTAGAAACACACAGTCACTGGATGAAGTCATCAGTGATGTCAATGACCATGCCATGAGTGATGTGATATGTGACATCAGCAGTGCATTGCGGGGGCGCAAGTTGTAGTTAGCTCAGCTAACTATAACGACCGAATCTCTGGTTTTGTACAAGTGAAATGTCAGCCTAACTAGAACGTCCCTGAAACCTCTGTTTTTTTCAGTGAATGTCCAAGGTTTTTTAAATGCCAATTTCTAACTAGGCCTACAAAGGTAGGACATGTCCAGAAAGAGGAAGAAAGGCGCAGAAAGAAGGAAGAGAAATGCCGAAACAGAAGTCCAGAAAGAAGAAAAAAAAGGTACAAAAAGACGCAAGAGCAGAAAGAAGCAAAAGAGGTGCAGAAAGAGCACTACTTCAACTGTACCTTACCACAGACTCATACAAATCCTTCTCCCAAGAGGTCTTAAACCTCACTTTTTTCTTGAATGTTTACTATTCGACTGCTCAGAATGTTAGGCCTATCAAATGTAAGACAGCAATCCTAATCATGTCACTGTTGTAAGTCTGACCAAGTTTGTGAAGGTATCCATGCTTTAACCTAGTGATATGTTAAATGAAAATAAACATACAAATACTTGAATACCTGCGTTTCAAACAGCATACTGTGTAAATTTGTGTACAAAAAGGAGTATGCATTGCTTTCTGCTCACAATATTAATTATATTATATTTGACGGCCTCTATAAGCACATATATACATAAGACATGGCTGCCTGTGCAGCAGAATTGGGAAGATCTGACCACCTATAGGAGCAGTTACCCGATTTTTAACCTACCATCTTCAGACGCATACCACATGTAAGAATACAAGTACAAGTAGACATATACCTCAGTCACAAGAGCACGCTGACCTTTAAACTGGACAGCTTTCACTTCCCATTTGAGTACAGAAAGAGGCAAGAGTAGTTAAGAAAGAAGCAAGAGAGTTACAGAAAAAAGCAACAGAGGTGCAGGAGGCAACAGTGGTGCCGAAATTTGCAAGAGGGGTGCTGAAATTTGCAAGAGAGGTCCAGAAAGCAGCAAGAGCACTGCAGAAAGAACCAACAGAGGTCCAGAAAGAAGCAAGAGCAGTGCAGAAAGAACCAACAGAGGTGCAGAAATAGACAAGAGGGGTGCATAAAAAAGGCAAGAGAACTGGAGAAAGAGGAAAGAAAGTTGCAGAAACAGGCAAGAGAGGTGCAGAAGAAGGGAACAGGGGTGCAGACAGAAGTAAAACTGTATAAAATCAAGAGAGGTGTAGATATGTGCGAGAGAGTAGCAGACAGAAGCAAGAGCAGTGCAAAAAGAGGCAAGAGGAGTGCTGAAAGTGTCAAGAGGCGTGCCGAAAGAGGCAAGAGGGGCGCCATTCTAGGTTTGCAAAGGGCCTTCCACCACGCTGTAATACTTTTTGCTGGAATTTTAGAGCCATCTGAGCTAGAAACAAGGTTTTTTTTTGTTCAAATCTGCAGATTATGCAGTAGATGATGGATTATGTGGAAAATGCGTAAAATTTATAATTGTGCGAAAGTGGGTACAGTCAAACAATCGCATAATTCAACTGGCCCTGCTCATACCTCTGACTAGTTCCAAACGAGGAAGACTATAGCTGAGGTTTCCACTTCACGACACAGACTATCATACCACATAATTACTCTGTACACATAATCCCACTCTACATAATCCCTACACACTAAATACTACATACTTTCTAGCCACATAATTTCACTGCACAACATACCACTTAATTCCACTACACACAACCTACATCCACTCCACTCCAAAAACATTAGTAAAAAACATTAACATTTACAGCGTCAATAGCTCTAACTCTTGCAAATGCTCACCACTCTGCAAAAGCGCCTCCTGGTGCGGTCTTGGTTGAGGGATGAGGTTCCCATGCCTCCTGATGGTCCCTGGGGGCCAACTAGGCCTCCTGCTATCTCTAGAAAGCCCCACAAAGCTGGATTGCTTAGAGTGGTCCGAGGCCACGGCCCTTTTGACACCACTCGGTAAACGCGCCTTCTGGCCACTTTTAGCCCCGGGGGACCTCATCCCCCTGGGGGCCTGGCATCATGTTGGGGACCGAAGGGGGAGCCCAAATGTCCCCCCAGTCCCTGCCGGCTCCTTGCCTCCTGCAGGAGTCAGCATTGCTTTTGGGCAAAGGGAGCTGCTAAAATGCAGCTTACTTGGCCCAAAAGCAATACTGCTTTACTTCATGGAAGCCATCATGGAATATTGCTTCGCTTCATGGAAGCCATCATGGAAGCCTCCCATCATAATTAAAGCCCCGGAGAGCTGGTGGTCTCCCGGGGGCCGCAATAAACCCCCACCTTTAATTTAAATTTGCCCCAGGGCGGTTGTGGTCCCCGGGGCAGGAGCCCTCCACACTTTTTTTTACAAAATGTAAGCCCCAGGGATTGGGAGGGACCGCAATATCAGAATGCCCCGGGGAGGTGGCTGTCCCTGGGCAGCATAAAGGATGGGCGGGGGGCTAGGGATGGAAGAGACTCTCTACACCCCCCCCTCTCTCTCTCTCTCTCTACACACACATCTCTACACACACCTCTCTCTCTACACACACACACCCCTCTCTCTCTCTACACACACCCTCTCTCTACACACACACACCCCTCTCTCTACACACACACCCCCCTCTCTCTACACACACACCCCCCTCTCTCTACACACACACCCCCTCTCTCTACACACACACCCCCCTCTCTCTACACACACCCCCCCCTCTCTCTACACACACACACACACCCCTCTCTCTACACACACACACCCCTCTCTCTACACACACACACACCCCTCTCTACACACACACACCCCTCTCTACACACACACACACCCCTCTCTCTACACACACACCCCTCTCTCTACACACACACCCCTCTCTCTACACACACACCCCTCTCTCTACACACACACACCTCTCTCTACACACACACACACCTCTCTCTACACACACACACCTCTCTCTACACACACACACACCTCTCTCTACACACACACTCACCTCTCTCTACACACACACACACACCTCTCTCTCTACACACACACACCTCTCTCTCTACACACACACACCTCTCTCTCTACACACACACACCTCTCTCTCTACACACACACACCTCTCTCTCTCTACACACACCTCTCTCTCTCTACACACACCTCTCTCTCTCTACACACACACACCTCTCTCTCTCTACACACACACACACACACACACACACCTCTCTCTCTCTACACACACACACACCTCTCTCTCTACACACACACACACCTCTCTCTCTACACACACACCTCTCTCTCTACACACACACCTCTCTCTCTACACACACACCTCTCTCTCTACACACACACCTCTCTCTCTACACACACACCTCTCTCTACACACACACCTCTCTCTCTACACACACACCTCTCTCTCTCTACACACACACCTCTCTCTCTACACACACACCTCTCTCTCTACACACACACCTCTCTCTCTCTACACACACACCTCTCTCTCTCTACACACACACCTCTCTCTCTACACACATACCTCTCTCTCTCTACACACACACCTCTCTCTACACACACACCTCTCTCTACACACACACACACCTCTCACTCTACACACACACCTCTCACTCTACACACACACCTCTCACTCTACACACACACCTCTCTACACACACACCTCTCTACACACACACACACCTCTCTCTCTACACACACACACCTCTCCCTCTCTCTCTACACACACACCCCTCTCCCTACACACACCTCTCTCTCCCTACACACACCTCTCTCTCCCTACATACACCGCTCTCCCTACACACACCTCTCTCTCTCTCTCTCTACACACCGCTCTCTCTCCCTACACACCTCTCTCTCTCCCTACACACCTCTCTCTCTCTCTCTCTCTCTCTCTCTCTCTCTCTCTCTCTCTCTCTCTCTCTCTCTCTCTCTACCTCAAAGTGGCAGCCGGATAGCACTGCTTGTCCTTTTAATTAAAAAAACAAGCATTGGCATAGCCACTAGGTCTCGCCTTTGGGGCCTTATAAGTGTTTAGCAATGCAACAGTTGATGTTGCACCAAGGATATTGTGCTGCATAACTAAATACTTACAAGGTCTCAAAAGTGAGACCGTGGCTATGCCAATGCTCGTTAACCTTTTTTTCTTGTGACTCGGTTTCACCAAGTCGCAAGGCGGCTGACAACACTTTCTGGTTTGAAGTGTTGGCGACCAATACGAATCAAGCTCGTGCTCGGGAGGGTTTGTTGATCCACCGCAGTCACCAGATAGATATTCTTTGTTTTTGAATTGTTTTTTAATTTCTAAGGAACTACTGAACGGATTTACACCATTTTAAAAAAAGGTCGCTTTCTGAACCAAGAGATTCCTTTTAGTCAAATTTGGTGCAATTCCGTTCAGCAGTTCGTGCTGTAGCTTTGTCTAAAGTTTTCTATGGAATTTAACATGGAGAAAAGGAGTTTTGGGGCCCCCCTTTTTTCTCACCCACACCTGACGAATCACCCCTAAACATTCAAGTCAGGAGCTGACCAGAGAAGGGAATTAATTTTGAAAAGTTTGTTCGGATTCATCAAACGGCGCCAACGATATTGGCAAATCAAAAAACGCTTTATGTATGGAAACTAGGTCCTAATTATAACTACCTACTGGTGACTGCCAGTAGGATAAATATAGAGTATATATATATATATTTTCATTCTTGAAGTAGCTGAAATAAGGTGATGCAGGTGTTCGGTTACAGGTTGACGCCCCACTTTCTAACCAACCCATATCTAGCTATTACCCTTCCCACTATTGTTAAGGAATTTCTTCACTGGGGGGGCTCCACTAATCAAAGATAAAGAGGTACATGAGGGTAGTAGAGGAAAACAAGTCAATAATTTGTGGAAATCGGAGAGTAAAGGTAGCATGGTTCATAAAGTTCATTTTCAATTGGGCTTTAAAAAACAAGTCCTAAGGAACAAAACAAATTGAAAAAGCAAGAACTAGACTGTTCACAATGATTTTACAAATGTGTACTTTTCAAAACATGATTCAGATGGAGGTAAAATAAAAAACAGAACGTATTTTAAAAGCTTACCGCTGCTCCTAGGGATTGCAACAATTGCGGAACTCTCATTTTTCTTGACGAGTTTTGAATTAATCAGTAGCTTGTTCGGAATATCTAAGGGCGAGAATTACACTGTTTAATTTACATTTTACCATTACTATGCCTACTCGACTTTACCTTATCTAAGCAGAAAACCTTCACGCCAACAAATTAGATCATCTCTTCCTTTAAGAAAATATACAGGTATGTAACTAGTCAGGTAGAAGAGGATGAAACCGTAATCTTAATTTGAGACATGTACGCTCAGTGCACATTGACCCAGCTACTCAAAGAACTGTAGAAACGTCTTCCTGCAGTATACTAAGCACACATCTTAATAGCTGGACTGTGCTCAAGACCTAATCTGTGCCAAGAAACAGCTGAACTAAAGAAAGGAGGACTATAATTCACTAAGGAAAGAAACTCTAAAAATAATGAAAAAATGCACTCTAAACTACTACAGGTAACAAGCATTGGCAAAGCCAACAGGTCTCACCTAAGTCTTCTAGCAATATTGTACACAAGTGTGGATGTGAAGCATGGCTCAAAGTAAAGCTGCTAAAAAATACTAGGACGCAGGAAGGACGTGGAAGCGAGGAAGGTGGTCAGGGTACGAGGCACCACAGGCATGGGGGTCAGAGAGGTAAAAATGAGAGGAGAAGAAATAGTACCAATGAATGGTAAGCAACGGGTGGGCTCCAAGCCCTTTATAATAACCCTGTATTTGTAAAGCATAAACTAATCATCAGTAAGGGTCTCAAGGCGTTGGGGGCACTTGGGGATATTAAGTGAGCTATTGCCCAGAGTCACATGATGCAGAGCTGATCTGCCTCTGACACTGGGGATCGAACAGCGAGCCCCAGAGTTAGTTGCCCTGGTCACTGCACCACACCTCTCCCTCTTTATAGAAAACAATTACTTCTTGTAACAACTGTGCATGTGCTGTTAGCAAGCAAGACCTAAAAACAGAGCAAAACTAATTTAACAGAGCTAAAAGAAAATGCAACTCTTAGGAGTACGAGGGCACACCTTTCAGCAGAGAAGTGTGGCTCAGGGGTTAGAGGCGGCAGACCCGGAAGCTGAGATCGGCCCTGGACCAGGGTTCAATTCCCCGCCCCGACGGGGGTTGGGTTCAATAATTCCATGGACTCGATAATTCTCACTCCGGTGCCTACTCGACTCACGGGTTCACACTCTGCAGACTCTGGGCAGACTCTGGGCAATAGCTTGCTTAATCTCCACAACGGCCCCTCGCGGCGGGATGCCTGGCTTTCACCTTGTGGATACCCTGCCGGGGTATCTCACAGGGGAATACCAGGACGGGTTCCCTAAGCAAGCGCATAGATGCCTGCGATGTGGGCGATTTGCGCTATATAAATACATGTACATTTACATTTACTATGTCCAGCACCTCCTTGCGTTTGCACTGATCATGTATCCTATATACTATTCTTGGGCAAAGCACGGGGAGGAAGGCTCAGTGTATCCCCCATCACAATACCTGGAAAGGTGTGGAGCCATCAAGGACCCACCCGGTCCTTGGTGGGCAAGGCCAAGTGGGTAATGAGAATTCCCCTGACCCAGGCAAGTCAGGAGAAAGGTAGCATCGGGAATACACCCTGGTCCTTGAAAAAGACAGAGGGAGGGCTAACAACCCCCCCCCCCCCCTCCCACCCTCCCACACACATTTAGAGAAAAGTGTTATATGTAGATCTGGCATGGGGTGGTGAAGGAGATTTTTTTTTTAAAAAGTGAAAATAAAAATAAAGATGTCTCCTAGGCTGTGTTGAAATCTGCATAAGTGGTTGGGTAAGTGAGTGCCGGTTTCGGCATGCTGCATCATCAGCAAACCAACTGAACTTTCCCTCCAACCCCACAATTGCAAACGCCAGGAGTTCCTTTTTTCCTTCATAGTTTTTTTTCTTCTTTTATGAACACACAAATGGAGTTGCTAATCCCAAATACAAACGAATTTTTAAAAAAACTAACAAATTAGAATTTGTATGACAGCAGGTAATTCATGCTTTTTGAAGGAGAACAAATTCATTTCGGTTATCCTTACTTTGTGGGGTCGGACTCCTTCCACACTTTGGACTGGCTTTCCTTTGTGTCCTTTAAAAATCATAACCTGCAAATGGCTACTGTTGGGTGCATGTCCTAACTTTTCTGGCAAGTTTACTCCCATCGAGTATTGCAGCGGGAGCGAGCAGGCACAAGAACACTGTGAGAGTGCCAATATCTTCTTATTTTCTACTGCTGTTGACTGATCTTGAAGCCTCTTTATGGCTGCTCTTCTCCTGTTAGGTGACACCCTCCAGGACCCCCGCCCTGTGAGGACAAACTGCTCAATAGGGTACCTTGAATCACTGTGGTGCTCCTACTGCCGGCCACGCTCTTTGAAGTTCTGTGCAGCTCCTGCTCCTCCTGATCTCGCGGCTCTCACACCAGTGGGAGGAGGTGATGGATTTCAGACAATAACGTCAACTGCGGCTGACTTTCCTCATCAGTGGTTGGTGAAGAAGATTCACTTTTTTTGTACCGATATTTGGGTGGGTGGACAGGTTTGTCCATAATATTGGTGGAGAATATGGATCCAATGCAGTTTCATTATGGACACAGAGGTATAATTACAGCGTGATATTGTGGCAAATACTGGATATAAACCATGGTGCGGTCTGGGCTAAGATGGCGGCCGCGATATGGAGTAATGGATGATGTATTGTTTTTTTGGAGGTACACACGGATAGTATTATTACTTTCTGGTATTTAAATATTATTCAAAGATAGCGCTCTGGCAAAACACTAGGATAGAGCGTACTCGCTCGAGGAGTTTTCAAAGAGGCAGCATTATCCTATATTGGTACGTCGATAGATAGCGCCATTTGGACTCAAGGACGCAGAGCTAATATAAGTGGTGCATTATTCCCACGTTTGGTGTGCAATTACACAAAATGGCTTTATAACATTTAATGCGACATTACATGAGATTATGGTATTGCAACAGAAATTTTACCCGAGCCTACAAAAAACTGCCACTGTAAGATCTGGTGGGTTTGTGGTCAAGTTTAACTTTATACCCTGCTCAAGTAGTGCTGTAAAACTAAGCAGCCATCTTTGTAGCTCCCCAATCAAAGGACTGTTAATTGTGCCTTGTTAAAGTACAGTGCATGCATGCTTCAAAGCTGATTTACAAACGTTTTGAAGAAAATTTTAAACTGTACATGGTGGAGTTCTTTCTGTGATTTTCTTAGATGTTCCAGTTTTCAGTTATTCAGAGGGCAATCGAAGTTTGCATAGAAATCCATAGATTTCCATGAGTGTTCTTCTGGGGATCGTTTACATGGCTGCCAGTCTGTTGGAATACACCTAAGAAAAACGTGAAATTCTAAACTTATTTAATTTCCAAAGAAAAAAATGGTTTTCCATATGAGGAAACTCATTTCTTTATATCCTTACGGAATATAGTCCATTCCCTTTCCCATTTTAGAAAGGAACTTACTTTGTACCCTTTAAAGTAGGAAATTTACAAGTATTTGCCTGGTAGGTCAAGCCCAAACTGTTTTTGAGTACCCCCAAGCTTACAAGTTTGTGATGTTCAATGCATGCCACTTACACATTGACGACGTTCCTTTTCCAACCCTTTCCTGTAAACTTTATTATACAGAAAATCTCCCTTGTACCAGATTTTCCGTGCAGCAAGTTCCATCTCTGCATGTAAAAGTCCATAGATTCGGTTTCGATAACCAGGATAAATACATGTAATCCTGCTATTCTGTCTTTTATTACTCCTGAATAAGAACTTTGGTAAACAAAAATAATTCTGATTGAGTTCAGGTCTTGATCATAAAAACAAAATGTAAAAAAATACATATATACATTTACAATGTAGGTTTACTTCTGTTAAAGTGAAGTACCACTTCCATGGCTTTCAGGAAACAATCCAGGAGTACTTCTTGGAAGCGGTTACAGTAAACTCTTTCCATGCATAGCCAAGTGCATTTCTTACATATAAAAGATGTACACATGCATTTCCACTTTCCTTTCTCTGTAAATTTTAAGTATTTTCCCTCCTTATGTCCCTCCCAGGATATAGACTTATTGCTGTATTGCTAGGAGTAAATCCCAACGGTATCACCAGGATAGCGACTTATTTCTGCATTGGGAGGAGTAAATCTGCTGCATGGGGAACTATTTTGCAATTGAAAATTAAGCAAGTGTGGGATACAACGCACATCATTGCAAGTGAGCAGCCCAGTACTAGTGTGTGAAGACGGGACGGGGCGGGGGAGAGCAAGGAGTAAAGAAATATGCCTTTCTCACCTAGTAAACAAGTCTGTTTGCTATACAAACGATTGTTTGCGTAGCAAATATTTTCAATACGTCCTTACCTTCTTTGTAAAATGTGAATGCACAATGGCGACACGAAGTAGAATCAGAGCTCCTAAAGCAAGTCCTGCTCCCAGCAAGTAACAGAAAACAAATTTCCACGGAGAAATCAGGAAGAAAA
Organism: Lissotriton vulgaris; assembly: GCF_964263255.1. Classification (NCBI taxonomy): domain Eukaryota; kingdom Metazoa; phylum Chordata; class Amphibia; order Caudata; family Salamandridae; genus Lissotriton; species Lissotriton vulgaris. The sequence continues at coordinate 237,473 of NW_028252083.1, forward strand.
AAAAAAAGTACCCAAGTTTATATTAATAAAAACTAATGAGAAATCTATACTTCGATGGGCAGGTCACATAAGAAACTAACAGCAAAGTCACTGACTAATTAAACAAGGAAAGATCTAAGAAAGCCACAGCAGTAAACGGCAGACTCCGGATCCTTCTATGTATATTGTACAGAATATGCATTTGACAGATTGCTAAAGTGGTCTGTAGGCGAAACCTGATAAACACTTCATTTGTGACCACTCCAAGGCCAATCTACATACAATTTTGCAGGATAACTGCAAGAATTGTGTATAATGTCTTTCAAAAGTTTATGTAAATGTATAAAAGAGAAGTTCATTAACAAAAAAATAACGGGTCTTCCTATGAAGTGTGTTCATTTTTTATTCCATAAAAGGCAGTAGAATCAAATCCTGTTTTTTCCGGTGAATAATGTGCTTATTTGTTGATAGGATGTCGTTTTTCTGGGGGCCTTGTTCTTAGTGTGATTTCTCTAGCTCAATATAATTGGTCTATAAGTTGCGATCTTAAATAAAGACACTGATGAGTGTCTGTGTCCTTTTTAGGTCAAAGCCTACCATACAGCACAGTTTCAAATTTATTATACGGGTCCTCTGGATAGGAGTAAAAACAAACAAGCATTTGCAATGCAATAGGGCTCGCATTAGTAAAGTTTGAGGGATTATTATTGTAAATGACAAAGTTTTTTATTTTTATTTATTTTACCTTGTGGAAAATTCTAACTTTGGCATTTACAATGCTAATAGTGTTAATTAGTGGAAATGTGACACCTTCTGTTTGGACTTGAGCACACATTGCTTCCTATTAAAGATGGCAGTAAATGCACTGTTTTTTTATTTAGCCATCTTTGAACAGTACACCAAAGGCTGCAAAAACTTGCACTTATGGTTGAGCGCTACGTTCGCGCGTTTCCTGCCTTTTCATATTTTTGAAGTGGTTTCTGTTCACTGAAACCATATCCGGTTTGCGAGTATACAGGGCAGCTTCCTTTCCTAGTTTTTCGAATACCTTAATTTATGTTGAAGTACAGTACTTGAAGGTATTGTGATATTGTTTTGTACTTTTTATATTTAGGCTGACCACTGTGCATGTCGTTAACCTTTGATAGATAACAGGTCATTGTAAGACAGCATGTACATTGTATGACTTTGATGTACACTTGTGTGCATTGTCGTCCGGTGGTGTGGGTGATTTGCGTTAACTGGCGGGGCGTTGTGTGGGTGAGTGGTGTTGCGTGGGTGTGAGTTGCGAGGCATATGTTAGAGTGGCACTGCGTGGGGGACTGTGGGGACTTGCTGGTGTGATAAGGGCACGTACGTGTGTATGTGAGTTGTGCACGAGAGTCACGTTAGAGGGAGCAGAGCGTGATGGGAGTTGGAGTCTGTATTGAGAGATGAAAAAAATGAGACCGAGTTAAGGGGGGACAGAAATAATTTTAAAAATATCATTGAATCGAAAGAAAACATTTAAGTTGAATAATGGTCAAGGAAAGACGACCTTTTGAAAAATTACGTAAAAATCTAATAAGAAATGATATTAAGGAAGGAAATTTTCACGGCGTGTGAATGTGAAGGGGGATGTGTTTTAAGGTGTGGTAAGTGTCTTTGCGCGCAGTACATCAAATGTACCAAAATAATGAAACTTTCCTCTTAGATTTTGATGCAAGTACGTAAACAGCAAAGACCAAGTCGGGAAACAACATTTACGAAGTCTGATGTGACTGTGGAAGTTCTGTCGTTTCTTGTCCTTGACTTCCTATTTGCAATTCACAGGGGATGTCCAGCAAGAGATAAGAATCTTTATAGCACAACTTAAAGCACGCCAGTATCCTGGTGTGGTTTTGTGACCCACGGCCCCATTCCTCCCTTAAAAACATGATGTCCCACCCACACATTTGCAGCTGATGTTTGCATCTCACAGGGGATGCCCGCCAACAGATAAGAATCTTAATGGCTGAACTGTAAACACTCCAGTCTCCTGCTGTGGTTTTGTCAACACACTCCCCCAGGCCTCCCTTTGAGAGAAAAAAACCATGATGGACCACACAATTGTAGATTTATTTTGTGTTTGTTTGTTACAAATGTTCAGTGGTGATGGTTTTGTGCATCAGAGTAGGGATGTGGCTGTGGGTAGTGTGTGAAACGAGACAAAGTGTGACGCCAGAGAATGCTGGGGGGAGAAAGTCTGCGAGTCAAACAGATGGCCGTGAAGTGTGACATGATACGACTGCAGCAGGGCCTGTAAAATAGAGGTTGCTTGCCAACTCTGCTATTATATTTTTAAATCCCACAAGTGGGTGGTGTAAAGCTGTGCTGCATTGACATTTATGCCATTTCTTCACGTCGTGTGCTCTACTACTGTGGGCTCACTAAAGCACAACTATGCGAATTAATTTGACAAAAGGAGGAGAACGCATGCAGAGAGGGAGGGGTGGGTGGCATATTCTCACATCTTAAGTGCCAAAATTGCGACCAATAATAAAAAGTGGCGTTGCGTGGGTGAGAGTGAAGCTGCATGGGTGAGTAGCGCTTCATGGGTGAGTGTGGCGCTGCGTGGGTGAGTAGAGCTGCGTTGGTGAGATTGGCTTTGCATGGATGAGTGGCGTTGCGTGGATAACTGGACTTGCGTGGGTGCGATTTGCGCTACGTAGGTGAGAATTGGGCTGCGTGGGTGAGAATTGCGCTGTATGAGTTGCGTTGCGTGAGTGGCGTTTTGTGGGTGAGTGGCGTTGCGTGGGTGAGTGGCGTTGCAAATTTGCATGTGTGTGATTGTTAAAGAGTACACGGATATGCTGGGGTGCAGCTGGAGGGAGTACACAGACATGCTTGTGGTTAAGAGTGGCACTCAGTAGATGAGTGGCGTTGCGTGGGTGATAGTGAAGTTGCATGGGTGAGTAGCGCTTCATGGGCGAGTGTGGCGCTGCGTGGGCGAGTAGAGCTGCGTGGGTGAGATTGACGTTGCGTGGCTGAGTGGCGTTTGTTAATATTAGCCGTTTTTTAACAAGAAATACTTTATTTATGTGCTTGAAGCAAATGGAGGACAAAGAACTAACTGGGACTCTCGAGGTGCATTTCATTAGTGCGCACTGTGGTTACAACAGAGCCGGGAAGGGAGGCAGGGCCTGCGGCCTTGAATAAGTGACGGGAGTCCAGTAGCATGTGGTTACAGCAGAGCCGGGAAGCGAGGCAATAAAAGGGTGCACGGATTAAGCGAGGCAGGGCCTGCGGCCCTGAATAAGTGACGGGCGTCCAGTAGCATGTGGTTACAGCAGAGCCAAGAAGCGAAGCAGGGCCTGCGGCCCTGAATAAGTGACGGGAGTCCAGTAGCACGTGGTTACAGCAGAGCCGGGAAGCGAGGCAATAAAAGGGTGCACGGATTAAGCGAGGCAGGGCCTGCGGCCCTGAATAAGTGACGGGCGTCCAGTAGCATGTCTTTACAGCAGAGCCGGGAAGCGAGGCAGGGCCTGCGGCGAATAAGTGACGGCGGGGGGCGGGGCAGCGGAAGCCTTTGATCGTAGCTTCAATTGTGGATGTGGCAGCGAAGCCTTTGATGTGCCAAATGCTACTGGCAGGGGGAAGGATCGTGAAAGCTCGTCCACGAGGAGCTTGTCACGTGATTCTATTTCTCGTGAACTGTTGGGAATCCGGCTTGAAGAGAGCCAATCAGCTGCCTGAATAGAGCCTTTGGGGAAAGAAGCAGATCAGCGACATAAGGGCTCACCCCTGTTTTCCATTTCTGCGAAATAGAAAAGGGGCGAGCCCTAACAAAAAGTGGCTGTCCTGGGAGCTATGATCCTTGACATCTCAAGCAATAATGCAAATTGGGTTCAACATGTTTCTTGCCTCACGTGGTCCAACAGAATCTTAGGCAATTTGTCAAGGGAACCAGAGCAATAAATTTCACACTATACCCCGTAATCATTTTTTAATCACTTGTTTAACAATCTTCACTCCCTACACCCCCATTCACATACTTCATCACAGCATCTAATTCTAAAGATCTCAGGCAAAGAGCCCCCTTGAGGGGCACACTGGGCAATGTAGCGCGGATCCAACTAGGAGCTGCCTGATGATGCAGCATGACACACTTTTGTGCGTGTGTGAGGGCTATTGCTCCTGATACGGTTGATCAGCTCTTTCCCAACAGATATCTTTATCCTCCTCTTTACTTCCTTGCCGAGAAACAGCACACCTCTGTCGTTTTTAACTTTACAAATACCCTGCCGTATTGCCCGTTTAGGGCCTTCCTTAGGGGCGAAATATGTAAAGGGCGTTTTGGGCCTAGCGAAAGGTTTAAAACTGCACACAGAATGCAATGGTAGGACTATGGCACATTTGAAAAGGCTACAGTGGGTGGCACAAGTGCTGCAGGCCCACTAGTAGAATTTAATTTACAGGCCCTGGATATATGTTGTACCACTTTACTAGGGACTTGCAAGTGAAATAAATGTGCCAATCAGGTGTATGCCAATTTTACCATGTTGTAAGGCACGAGCACAAGCATTTTAGCACTGATTAGCAGTGGTAACATGGACATAGTCCTAAAGCCAACAAAAAAGAATGTAAGCAAGCAAGAGGGACGAAGGTCAAACGTTGGGTGGGGAGCAGGACAACCTAAGGCGGACACGTCTTTAACATACTCTTTATCAGGGCAGAGCTAGGCTTCTTTAATTCACCCTATCCTAAAATGATACTGACAAATCTAAATGTAATAAAAGGTTAATTCCAAATTTATAGAACTTGTAGTTAGTGACGGTCAATGAATGTGGAAAATAATTTCTTTGTGGCAATAATAAACAACTTAATCTACCTCCCTCTAAACTTCTTGCCCAAAGTATGATGGCAATTATCATGGGTTATAAAGGCAGCAAGGAGCTCCAAAATGAGTTACTTTTCACCCACATAGAGACACTGTCAAAATCCTGTCAATATCAGCTTTGCAGTCTTCATTGGGCACTATAGTTTATATGTCTTTTTGGTACAGCATCCATTGTATGTTCTAGGCTACACGTCTACATTTGTGTTTGTTTGGACAGAACTACCACAGAATTTGACATTCCGGCTAAAGTGCATTTAAAAAGAGGCTTTTTAAATTGCTCAGCTCTGCCGCCCCAAAAAATAGTGCCGCCAAGGGCAGACCGAATGCCCACCAGCCACCCCCCAAAGTTATGCCCCTGCCCATAAGATCTTCGTTATGGTGAGACTGGTTTGATCACCTGCAGGTTCAAACACTATATGCCAAAATGTAACAGAAGCTCAGCCACCAAGGTCGGAAGGACTTGGAGTGGGGCGACTGGGTCACTGCAGTTAATATTGCCACATTATGCCACACACCCTTCCTGAAACTACTACACAAACAAAAACTCATTTGGCTTATCAAAAGCAGTTTAGAACTGGTCTCTTTATTAAATTGCTTGTGCAAAGTTTTTTGATCCCATTATATGACAGTGTAGTAATGTGTGTAAATGAATGGGATGATGCAGTGCCTCTATTGTAGGTACTGTGAGAAGCAACATGGATGTATGACAAGACTCAAGTATGCTTGCCTTTCCTTCACATTTCAATTCAAGGCAAAAACACACAGTTCCATTAAAACGGCTCCGTAAAGAGGCACTGGTTGATTTTCAGTTTCATATTATCAATTGAGATCATAAGCTATTATTGCAACAAAAGAAAAAACACAGATGAGTGCGAATCAGAAGTATCATGGTTTTCTTACTCTCCTTTTCCCTTCAAATAATTTCTGTACACTTTCTGAATGCATCTAGCACTTCGATCCAAAAACTGTTAACATCCGCCTACACTGTGCATTTATAATGAATGTAAACAGGCCTTGACAAATCTACTCTTAAGAGGTACTGGTCCGTCCCTGGCGAGGGAACTCGAGCTGGAAAGTAAGTGTTCTGTTCATTCAGAAACTGAATGAGCAACAAATATACCTTTAAATTTTGTTAAAAGACATTTGCTGTCTGTTCAAGGTCAGAGATTACATTTCAGTTTGTCTTTATCAATTGCTGCATATCTTAACCCTAGAAAACGGTGTTTCGTTTTTTTTTTCTCTTAATACAGTCAGAGGTTTTTGCCTACGCAGTGAATGCGCAGTCTCTGAGACATGGTGTATCTACTCTGTGGGCTAGCATCCCACCCACTGCTTTTCATTTGTTTATGTCAGCGTCCTTTAAAAATCCTTGTGTGCAAGTGGTTAATGTTTTGTGTTTGTTCCACCTTTTGGTCAATTGTTTACTCCCACGGAGCAGCGCCGTAGGACTGGTCACATTTTATTTCTAGTCTCCAGTCTTTTAACTTTAATTAGAACTTCCCATGAGTGTTTGGTTTTCCTGGCTCAGCGTGGCGACCACGAGGTTGCATCACATGCCTCTTTGAATCAGCAATACAGCAACTTGTAAACAACTTTAACCCCTTCACTGCGGCGGCTATTCCGCCGCAGTGCTAAGGGGGCAGGGCGGCCGCGCGACGGGGCCGTGCTGGTGACGGAACCGCTCCGTCATCAGCGTCGGTTGCGCTGTGCTTATGACAGAGCGGTTCCGTCATGGCCCCGCCCGCTCAATAGAACGCTCAGCGCAGGCGCGGAATTCGCGCCGCGCATGAGCGGCGGCAGGGCCATGACGGAACCGCTCCGCCATCAGCACAGCGCCAAGGCAGCTGATGACGGAGCGGTTCCGTCATCAGCACTTAAGGGGTTAAATGCCATGTATTTTGTTATATGGATCAGCAATCCAGCAACTTGTAAACAACTTTAGATTTCATGTGTTTTGAGAGTATATATATATATATATATATATATATATATATATATATATATATATATATATATATACACATACATACATACATACATACCATACATACACATTTTATTTTTAAACTGCAGTATGCCAATTGGCGGATAAAAATTAGAGGGCAGGTGGGCTCGTTTACATACAGCCTGTATTTTTGCAGGAGATATCCATTCGGGTTGCCCTCTTCTCTTTCCTCAATCTATTTTCTTTGGAGTGCAATTCAGACCCAGCGCTCTAAGCTGTCTGCCAAAATGGCATTTGAAGCAGCACTAGAGCAAATGCAGCAGCCTACTCCTCCTCCAGAGCAGTTCTTCTGGGCTCAGCATTTACCTGGAAAGTGTGGGAACCTCAGGTCAGCTTGAATAAATGGTGTCACCAGCAGGAACACATTTCTTTATATGCGCCTTGAAGGGAAAGACGGGAATTATCGTTAAGGTAAAATCTTTCGACATCTAGGTCACACAGGGTACAAGAGGGACGGACGACTCCAGTGTAAGCGGAGCCTTCTTGTTTTTTATTATAATACTTTGTTCAATAGCCCAGCAGCGTCTCTCTGCTACCGCACTGCTCACTTTCCCACTGGTCATTACTCCCTGCCCTTTCCTATATGCCTGTTTTCTATATTTCAGTGAAGGCCCAGCATTACAACCAGGCACGCACTTTAACACCTTGGCTGCTAGGCGTTTTCCCCTCTCATGCTGGATCCTTTGCTTTCCCATTGTTTCATGACGAGCTCAGCTCGTCATCAGCACAGCTCACCCGTGCATCATGACGAGCTGAGCTCGTCATCAGCATCGAAAGGGTTAAGTGGAATCATGAAATGCTAGCACACACGCACTTCATGGGCATTTTTACAGCTGCAGATTGCTCTAAGCACTCTGCCATAGCACAGAAAGCTTTTCTGAGGCCATGTCCTGAATCAGTAACAGTCATTGCCTTTCAGACAATCAGAGGTTTCCCTATGGCAGCTCAAAGTGCCCTGATGCAGGATTCTTTTATGCAGAGTCTGTGGACCTAATAAAGGCCCTGGTGATGTTTGCACTTTGGTTATCCATTGACAGGTTGGTCTGTGTCACATAGAACTTTCTGACCTGCGAATACTCTCTGCCCTGTCCTTGCAGTGCTCAAAGCAACCTGATAGCACAGTCCGTTTACATTTATCGGTCATCAAGAAAATACATCTGTAGTCACTTGGAAGGAAAACCACCCTTTTCTCTTGTTCTTGTGTTTGTGGATTTCTAGTTTTGTTGTAGTAAGCATGATGGTTTCTGGATCAGGATTTGCAGTCACTTTGTTTGACTTTTGGCAATGTTTACTACTGAGTACCCATACCGGGTCTCAGTTTCGTCTGCTTCCTAGGCCAACTTTAAAACAAGCATTAGCAATGCAATAGGACTCACATTTGCATGAGTTTGAGTGTTTGGCATTGTAAATTAAAATGCCTTTTATTTATGTGTTTTGAAAACCTGCAAGCAGTGCGTAAGCACACACTTTTCGCTGCTTACGAGAAGCAAGGCTGGCACTAACTGTGCCACTGCCAGTCTTGCTTCTCGTAAGCAAGGACTATAAGAACAAAGTGTGTGTTTACGTACCGCTTGCAGGTTTTCAACACACAAAAATTAACCTTTTTTGGTGCTCATGACGGCTCCCGGGCCATTATAAGTCACGGTAGGCGTGTGCTCATGACGGCCGGGAGCCCTCAGAACGTTGCCCCTCCGCCCATGCACTGTTATTTCCCCGCCTGTGCGGGCGAATTAATCAGTGGGCGGAGTTCTGACAGCTCCCAGCCGCCATGAGCACACGCCACCATGATTTATGATGGCCGGGAACAGTCATGAGTACCGCTGTGCAACGGCCAACTCCGCCCCCCCCTCGCTCTGCGGTGGAATTTGCGCCGCGGCTAAGGGGGTAAAGGCATTTTCATTTACAACGATAATAGCTCAGACTCTTGCAGGTGCAAGATTTTTTTTTGCACCAAATTCTGTTTATCAAATATACCTTGGTCTTTGAAAAGGCAGCATTTCAACATTTTGTTTATAGTCTCCTTAGAGAAATCATTGATAACTTTGTAGTAGTTTATATAGTAGTTTTTTATTTTCAAAAACCTTTACTAAAGATCAACAGACGTCACACTGTATCGGGCACTGCATACAACCGTTTCTCGGCCGGCATAGTGACCTATCAAGCATATAAGACGGATGGGTTGCAGAGGTAGGGAGGTACACAGCAAGCCGCCTACAACCTCTACGGGCCGGCAGTTTTAGTGGAAGCAGTTGGTTTTTAAGGCAGAATTATTATTACATTCATGTATATTATTGAAAACATAAAAATACAAGTAAGACATCTTGTAAAAGATAACCAATTCCACTGGTGTGTCACTTGTGATAACAAATAGAGAAACATACATGTCCATGATGAAGAGAGTTTCGGTCCCTAAATATTATAGCTAGGACATTCATCGTCCCAGCCCTGTTAGTGCGAGAGCGGAGGGTGTTTTGCTGGGGGGAGACCATCAGGGAGTGGGTGATACTCATTATGAGGTTTGCGCGCTGTGCTCTGCAGCGTGTTCCATTAAATAGGTTTGCAACAGGCCCCATATATCTCTTGGGCGTAATGAGGGGGGGGGGGGGGGTGAAGTTCTGCTTAAGTGTGTAGTTGCTCCTGGCAATATATTAAGTCCTGGAGCCAGTCCTTAAATTTCGGCGCTCTCCCCCTTCCCCACCTGCATGCAATTCTTCTCTTGGCGAGTAATAGTGCCATGGAGGTGTACTTCTGCATTTTAGCAGCTATAGGTTCGGTATACCCCAGTAGGTCAGTGAGTGCGTCAGTAGGAACGTGCAAGCCAGTCATGATATCTAGTGCAGCAAGCACTTCCTCCCAATAGCGTTGTATGGGCAGACAGCTCCAGGCCTGGTGACGAAAACCAGCACCCTCCCACCGCAGAGATCACAGCGATCGTTGTCACGGAGTTTCAGCTAGTGCAGTCTTGTTGGTGTGTAATATAAGCGCCGTAGGTATTTATAGTGTATCATCCGGAACCTGCTGTTAGAGGAGATTTCACCCGTCTGAGCATAGCAGTATGTCCATTGCTCATCGGTTAGGGGATGACCAAGTTCTGCTTCCCATCTGCCCAGGGCCAGTCATATTCTCTATCTGTTTAAACAGTGTGGTACAATGTCGACAGCATGTATTCGGGGGCTTCTTGTTGCAGTAGGACATGTAGTGGAAGCATCACTGGGGGTTCTAAAGGAAAAGAAGGTGTGGCAGCTCTCGTGTCCTGCCGGAGACTCTTGTAATAAAAACGGTTGAAAGGAGTAGGGTCGACGTCTTTAAAAAAATTCCTCGCTCGTACTATATTTCCCATTAGAGTATAGGTGTCCCAGGTATATATAGAGAGGTTACGGAGGAGTTGACGGCATCCTCCCTCCTGTCCAACTGGGAGATCTTGTCGCCCGTTAAGGGGGAGGAGAGGAGAATATAGTGGTGTGCAATTGGTCAATTTAGCTAGATCATGCCATGCTCTAACTGCGCATTGAACAGAGGTACCTACAGTGTGCCTAGGGACCTTAGGGGCGCTGATGTAGGCAGTGCTGGGAGTGGGGCGCATGTAACCGTGTTCAATCGCCAGTTGAGGCATATAGGGGGGGGGGGGGGGGTCTTCATCCAGTGTGCCGCAAAGTGTGCCTGAGTGCATCTGAATTATAATTCAATGTCTGGTACTGAGAACCCTCCCTCCTTGTAAGGGTGCATATGTTTATCCCATTTGAGTCTGGCTTTGCGGATGCAAGAACTATTGAATTGCAAATGCTGGTTTAATATTGGGATTGGTGTTTACAAACTCCTCTCACTTCGCAGTCAAAGAAAGAAAAGTAAAGTGAATTATCTGAATCTTGCTGAGGTACAAATGTGTAACATGAAAGGCAGAGCTATGTAATTTTTCTGTAACTCAAAAGAAATTTAAACACCTTATAAAAACTGTACACATTTAGCAGTTAGAAAAGCAAAAATGAAGCACTGTTTTTGTTGTAATTCTGAAGTGTGACGGAACAAAGATTTTAATAGGATTAAAACAAATCAAGGCACTTTACTTGGTTGTGCATAAACAAATAATCCCTGAAACCTGATTTCCACACAAATTATTTGTGTGCAATATAGTTTTATTAGTAAAACTGTATGTCTGTGCAAATGTAGTGGCCATTTCAATGGAAAATGTGCTCTCTGCAACTGCCACGCTATGCTTTAGCTACATTAAAGTAAGCATCTATCATGTCCATTAAAGTTAGTGGGTCGCAAAAGTTGGTCATTCGGTCATGGTTCTAAAATGTTTGGGAACCACTGTTTTAGACTAATTTTCCTGTGCCGCAGTTCTTTTACAAATTCTTAAGAGAACAAATACATTCAACATAATATTTGAAAAGTAAAAAATACACATTCAAAACTGTTCACTTTAGGGACCAGCCTCTAACCTTCAGTCGGATGTGGCATCCAAAAAAATACAGCATCAGGTTGAGCTGTGTACCCGCCAACTGAGCCAGAGTTCAATAAACACTGAACCATGGGGTCATTTAAGGGTCGCCACTGCGACCCTTGGCTTGCCCCATGTGACCCTTGGCCTCAGGGGTGGCAAAATTAGAGCCTGGAGCACGTCCTAATTAATGGACGCCGGTTGGGCCTCTACTTTTTTGTTTTGTCACTTTTTTCAGTACACTAATAGTGAAAAATGTTATTCACTATTAGTGTAATAAAAAATGGACTACACTTAGCTGGAATATTACCCTATCTGGCATCGAAGGCGAGTCAAAAATACTTTTAAATGTAGGTTGTATGTGTGCTTGCGGATGAGCATGTTTATGTCAGAGGGTGTGTGAATGTGTGTGTAAGCCTAAGAATGTGATGCGAGTCAAAGTAAAGGTAAATTGCCAGGTATTGTCACTTCCCCTACCTCTGGCATTTTGGTGAATTGACGCTCAAGCTCTAAACGCTGGCAAAGTTTCCATCAGCACAGCCTCTAAAAAGGTGCATTCATTAACCACTTGGCTGCTAGGCGTTTTCCCCCACCTGTGCTGGAAAATGCCATTTTAGTGGCACCATGACGAGCTCAGCTCGTCATCAGCACACGACACCCGTGGGTGATGACGAGTTGAGCTCGTCATCAGCATCGAAGGGGTTAAAAAAAAAAAAAAAATAAAAAGTGACAACCCTGCAACGAAAACACTGAATAACTTTATTGTTTAAGCTTAGCTACTTTTAACAACCCAAAAAATAAATAAATAAATAAAATATATATCTGCACGTTCCTACTTTCATCCACGAGTTCGGAAAGAATGGCTGGCACACTGGTATCCAAATTAAACATTTTATTAACACCAAACCCCCCTCACCCCAACAGACGCGTTTCGCCTTTACAGGCTTCGTCAGTGTAAAAAAAAAAAAAAAAAACATTATATATATATATATATATATATATATATATATATATACACACACATATGCATACAACCATATGGCTCCCTTCTCTCTCCCGATAGGCGCTGCTGTTGTGGCAGCGTTACTCCTGCGGTTGAGCCCAACCGCTATCAATCACAACAACGATTCCTCTCCTTGAGGAAACTTGGAGTTGCACAAAACAAAGTCGTAATCCACACCAAGAAGAGTTCTTATTTGTTTATTCTTTTATCCATGGGGTATCAAAGCAAAGCAAAAGAAACCAACGCGTTTCGACAGCCTCCGCTGTCTTGGTCACGGTTAGTTTGTGAAAAGCATGCTCACAACTTTTGTTTTGCTTTGCTTTGATACCCCATGGATAAAAGAATAAACAAATAAGAACTCTTCTTGGTGTGGATTACAACTTTGTTTTGTGCGACTCCAAGTTTCCTCAAGGAGAGGAATCGTTGTTGTGATATATAAATATATATATTTTCTCCCAACCGTCAATATTAGAAAATGGGTGACATTTCTGGTCTAAAAACATCATAAGCCCCAAACTCACCAGATGAATGATTTTTGCACAAACCAGGTTTAGTGCTCCCGTTCTTTTAAGACAGATGTTCTTCCCAAAGAGGGACTCGACTTCCTTAAATATGCGGTTTCTGCCATCGCCCTCCAAAATCAGAGGGGCAAACAGATTCATGTCACCATGTCAGGATATAATTGTTCAAACCATATCCTTTATTTCTCCATCACACCTGCGGCACCTATCGATTTGGTTTTAATTTACCCGACAAGACTACAGTCCCCAGAAAGCACTGCTTAGTTTAAAAGGAAACCCACGACTTGAATCAGCGTTGACAGAGATAATAGAGTCACATGGAGGGCCTCACTTAGCCAGCTCCATGGAGGTCTAAGTAAAGTCGAGCCAGGGGTGTGAGACGCTTGTTACAAGGCTTGACAGGTTGCAGCTCTGCCTTTACAAGGTATATTGAAGTAGTGTGGCTCACTGGTTAGAGGCGGCAGACCCGAGAGCAGAGGACGGCCCGGGACCAGGGTTCGATTCCCGGCGCGGCAGGTTTCTGGACCAGGGTCAGCGGACTCGATAATTCTCTCGCCTCGGTGCCCACTCTGATCAGCGATCACACTCGGCAACTCTGGGCATTAGCTTGCCTCATCTTCACTAACGGCCCCACCAGACCGCCGGGGATGCCTGGTCTCACCCTGGAGATACCCATTAAGGGACCATCTCTCAGGGAAGCCAGGAAGGGTTTCGCAGCGGTCGAAGCGCCTTGGGACCCTACGGGTAAGTAGTGCGCTATATAAATGCCAATACATTTACATTTACATTCTCCGTCCCCCGGTGAGAAGCAGCTCAGAACATTTCATTTTCACTTTCAAAGTACTGACACAGTACCACAAACAATGTACTATTATCCCTGTGGGGATGAGGGAGGTAGCGCCATGCTGGGGCTGTTGCTGGACCGAGAGGCCCCCACACAATTCTCCAGGACCGGACACCTGTCAGAGCGGAAGGGCGTTCCTCCCTTGACATGGCAGCAGGCGAGGGGTTCCAACAAGCTATCATGGGAGTCTGCTGTCAGACACGCCCGGGGTCGGCGTAGGGAGACTTACAGGGTCCAGATGTTGCCAGTGGGATGGAGAGGCCCTGGTCCCCGCTGGAGCCCCTGCCGCCCAGCTGCCTTCTTCTGCTGCCTGCGCTCCGTCGCTGGGACACTTTCTGGTGGAGGCCGGGAGTGGCAGGATCCAGGCGCACGTGCTGCGGCATGACACAGAATGTGTGGCACATGCTGCAGCCTTACCAGAACCTGCCCATCAATCCCAGTGTATCTAATGCAGCGTGCTCTATTACGATAACATAAATAAGAATTGGCAAATAGTTCAGGCTTTTGTACGGTTAACAAGTTTCAGTGAGGCATAAAAAAATAGACCCATTAAGATAATGAAAATTAATGGGGCGATCACATTTGAGAAATCCTAGAATTACTGAGTATGACTGAGCGCAAGTAATGTTGTGGCTGGCAGATACATCACATGACAAGTGATCCTCTGCAAAAATACGTTCACACAGTTTTCTATCATTGCATATTTTTTTGGAAGAGCTGTGCGATACCCTCGCCACGAGGTCATTTTCTATATTCTACATTCTGTGTCCTTATGAGTGTATCCTGAAGAATTGGTTACTTCGAACGGTGTCCAGTTAATTTCAGATAGGATGGAGTCTTTTTAAAACAAGCTATCGCCGTGAGAGTGAAAGCGTGGGTCAGGAGATGTGCATACGCGTGCACAACTCCTGTCCTCTGCACACGTGGACATGTCCTGTGCCACTTCCGAAAAAAACCGACAATAGATCTCGCCAGGGCGAGCAGCGCATGTGCTGAGTCGCTAGGCGAGACTTAAAAAGAGAGCGGCAAGCATTAAACTAATACTCCCTAAATATGGTAACGGTAGCTTATAAATAGACTTCTGGTGCCAAGGAAGGCCTTGAAGTGAGAAGTTCTTTCACTTTGGGGGCAGATACCATAAAGCATGTATCTGCAAGGTAGTCATACTCCATGAAGGGAATGCATCTGTCTTAACACACGGTGTCTGTATGTAGGCAATAGTGATGTTTTCATTTGCCCGATTATTAAACTTTTATGATATTTCAAAATGTGTACATTTGAGCGCCTGCGGTCTTGCGTATTTTTTTTATTCTCATACTAGTGAATGCCCATTCCTGTGGTGGAAACATCAAGCCCTCTCTCTATATACCAACTGGAATTAAATACCAATTTGAGTGCGTAGAGCTGTTTTTTTGTCCGTCAGTGATACTTTCTAATCAACGTTTGTGGGGTAGTAAGTATAGGTTTGTCCTTCTGTATGGCCATCATACAGGCCACCTAAGTTGAGATATTCTTTGTAGTGAAAGAAGGCTGCCCTGCTTTCAAGCGGATAGGAGAGTGCCCGCCATGATACCCTCGTGGGTGATCGTACACTTAAAAATTACACAATCTTGCAGCAAACAGGGTGGGGTCCGTTTTATCCTTCAGTCTGGAGTTGTGCAGCTAGAAGAACTAATGCCCGGCTCTCTACGGACCTCTATTGTCCATTAATTAGACATTCACTTCTTTAGCAAAATTACTTGGAAAAGGCCTGTGAAAGCCAAAAATATAAACATTCAGACTTGAAACGATGTCAAAACATTAGCAACTGATTCCCCATTTTGAATTGTGCTTCTAGAATGGTTTATAAACATGCTCATGTTTATGTGAAGTGATCACTTGAGGTAAACGTGAAAGCTTTAGCTTCTTGCTGGTCGATTATAAAATGCAGATGCAGCAGGCATGCACAGCTGACTTATCTCAGCTATGTATAGTTTGAGGCCTTGAACCTTAGGAGAACTGAGAAAGGAAATTAGTTGGTTCGCAATTGATCTTCTGCCAGAGCACTCTATTGTGAAAATAGTGCTTTTAGTTAGTTTCAAGCACATGCCACTTGTATCTAACTCCTGTAATATGTACCCAGGACGTGCCATTCAGAGGAAACTAGGCTGCTTGCACAAGGAATGCGGTTTGCTTCAAACAGCCGCCTTTAAATGGAGATGGGAGACGGACACAGATCCATCAAATGTCCTTGCAGTAAATTTGCTTTACTGATAGTTACACTTAAAAAGGTAAGATAAGTCCATCTTTCCTTTGAAGTTTGAACATTACAGCTGCACTTGATAATGAGTTAGCATTCATAACGTGTTTAAACATATAAGAGGCACATCGCAAATCAAGAAGGACGAAACACTTGACAAATTGGACTCCGTTTCCACTCAGGGCTTGAGCAAATAAACGATGCTTCTTTTTAATCACCATGACTGGGGCTTCTTTTTAATCACCATGACTGGGTATTGACTGTTCATTTCCCTTCCAGATAAGTTATCTTTTACAAATGGTGCAGTTAATCTTGCATGGACTAATGAAGTATCCAGACGGACAGAGACACCGTGGTTGAGGGTCTACGGCGCTCCTGCTGTCTTGGACTTACAACACCTAGACAATGGACCCTGGAGTTTGTAGCGGTGTCCTGCTTATGCAGGGCACCCTGACACTTCTAACCAAGCACCCCGCCTTCAGGGTTGAAGGGTCTGCCTTAGGGGTTACATAAGATTTCTTATATCCGAGGTCCCTACACTTAAAACCTATATCTGTCATAAGTGGTGCTAGTACACACCTACACAGGCTGCAATGGCAAGCCTGTAGTCATAATTTGAGTTTTCTCCCATTATACGTGCTTCACCCCATGGAAGACCCCAGGTGAACCTATGCCTTTGGTACCTTAGTACCATATACTAGGGACTTACAAGGGTACACCAGTAAGTAATCTGGAGGGTACCCAAGTACTCACCATGGTTCATTTAACCCCTTCGCTGCTGCGGCTATCCCGCCGCAGCGCTAAGGGGGAGGCGGGGCCGCTCGGCGGTCCCGTGCTCGTGACGGAACCGCTCCGTCACGGCCCGCGGGTGGACCGTGCTTGTGACGGAAAAGTTCCATCACAGCCCCGCCCGCTCAATAGAACACGCCGCGCAGGCGCGGCGAGCGGGCCGTGACGGAACCGTTCCGTCACCAGCACAGCCCACCCGAGGCTCGTGACGTAACGGTTCCGTCACGAGCATGGGAGGGGTTAAGGGAGGAAGCACAGAGACTGGGGTCCTGATAAGCAGGATCCCAGTAAGACTAGTCAGTATATAGAATGACACTAGCAAAAGGTGGGGGTGACCATGAAAGCAGATCCTACTTTCCTACAGTGAGGTTGCTAGAATGGGACACCTATCATGCATGGAGAAGCTATGCACAAGGTAAACAATGGACAGAGCTGAAAAGTTACTTAAGAAGTTGATGAAATATGAGAAAGAAAAACAGAATGAGGAATACAATGAGGCATGTCCAGAGGATGAAATGTCAATAGACATTCAGTAACCTCCACCATACACTGCGTCTGACACACCACATGGGTCTCAACTTGATAACCCAGAGGTTCTAATAAATTTACACACAAGGGAACAAAAGGAAGAGGAATTCCTTGAATTTAGGAAAATAAAAACAATCATTAGAAAGGGTGACTAGCAAAATCGGATGCAAAAGAAGAACAGATGGTGGATAAATGGGTGGAAGGTATACAACAAGAAGGAACAAGGGCTCTGGGAATGTTACCACCGTTTCCTTGAGAATTTACTGTAATGTTGTGTTATAATGCACTAAAGGCTCTAGAGGACGATATGGGGGGGTGGGGGGGGGGGGGGTACCATAAAATGGTGGGTAAAGTATAGGAAAGAGAGCGAAGGTGATATCCAGACAGGACTAATAGGGGGGAATAAAACCCTCACGCAGTACATGACCATTATCTGGACTGGGATAAAAGATTTAAAATAGTGCCGGCATATGCTGAACGGTTTGATGTTAATATGAAGCATGAAAGGCGACAGTAAATACAAGGAAAGAAGAAAAAGCAGAACTAATAGAGAAGAATGCAAAGGAAGGTGTAAAGAATATAATACAGGGGAGAAGAAGTCATTGTAGAATCACAATACTTGAACAGAATATTACATCCGAGGGAGGCACATGGGTAGAATGACAAACATTCGATAAGAGGGGTTCATGTTCCCTGGACACATGCATAATTGCACAGATTAGCTATTCAATACCCTGACATTACGCAGGATAGGAAAGAGCTGTGCAGGAAACGAACAGAATACTAAAAATAGGGTACCTAACAATAGACGATATTGATAAGATGTTTTCCATTTTTTCTGCCAGAAAACATCGGGAAGAAAGTGAAGGGGAAAATTATGTGGATCTTAAAATAGATTGGGCAGGGATAGAAGCAGAAAATAATTAGAGAACTGCTAACGAGGGCATAACAGATTAAATACAGCAATTCCCAGGGAAACTACTCTGGAAAATAGATAAAATATTACCACGGGGATAAATTAAAACATTTCTTTAAGTAACTGCAAACAAGGAGGTTTCTTCTCCAGGATACAAAAGGCATTCTCTGCATCTAGTGGTTTAGAACCTTCCATCAATAGCACCGAAGATGCATTAGGGTCCTACTTTGTAAATAACCAGCCGAAAAACATTAATGATTCCTGTACAATCCTACATGGTACCATAAACAGATACATGAGCAATTACAGTTTGCTCAATATTATGAATAATTACATTAAGAGGAAGATATTAAAGACATAAAAAAAGAAAGACTAACACGAAAGTGCTCATGCAGCAAGCTCTAGCATTTAGCGCACCTAGGGAGGTCGAGGCAGTGTACGAGGTAGAAGAGGACCACCTTGACCTTCTCTTGCACAATCATACGTGTCACGGAGTACATTTAATACGACACCTATACAGCAACAACAGAACTGCTACAACTGTGGCAGAGAGGATCATTGCACCGTGGACTGCCATCACCCACACAAAGATTTAGAGGAACAAGAAGAGGATCAATACAACACCAGAATACACAGAACCAGGTTACACAACAAGCTAATACCTACTTTGAGAGGAAGGCAGAGCAGAGACAGATGATGCTGGCAGGCTATAAGGAAGAAGTAGAACTTCGCCTCACAAAGCTCAGCCTCTCATTCCAGTGGACTATAGGGGCTTGTATGTAGAAGCAGAGGTAGAAGGTGAACCAGTTAAGTTCCTCTTAGATACTGGAGCATCCTGCTCATCTCGGACTAAAAAAAAAAAAAAACACACTCCCACAGACCCCTCTCTCTGGACAAAAGACGACATCAGAGAGATTCGTCAATGTGTTAGTAACAAATCCTATGTCAGCCCCACTCAAATATAGTGTAGAACACATTAAAGACATTCTTTCCTGATTTCTGAAACATGTGCTTATAATTTGCTAGGATTGGAGGTCCTAAAAAAATTGAATGGCACAATTCAGTGCACACCAGATGGTGTGCATCTTGTGGCAGATGAAAAATCCTCTCACGTTGTTTCTATGTACATTGTACAGGGCAGGCAAAGACAATTCCAGTGCACATTCAGCAGTTAACAGACAGCAGGTTATAAGCAACACATAAGGATGTAGGCAAAATGAGCACTGAACCCTGTACACATAGTCAAGCTCCAAATTGCTTCATTGCCACATATACCCAACAACAAATTAGCAGAAGGAATGCAGTGCTTACAATGATTTATTACAGGAAGGAATAGCAAAAGAAATTACAGGGAGCCCTAGTAATAGTCCTATATTTCCGGTTTTCAAGGAGTCAAGTGACAAAGAAGGGTCCCCATCATGAAGGTTCACAGTTTCTTTGTGAGATTAATAAAATAGTGGCACCACAATTCCCTGTAGTCCCAAACATAGTGTCTATCCTATCTATTCTGAAGCCAGACAAGACATTTGTGACAGATCTAAAGAATGCTTTCTTTTCTATCCCTGTGCATGATGACTGCGTGCATTTATTTTCCTTCTCAATAGCGGGACAGAGTTATTGTTTTAAAAAAATCACACATGGCTATTAATAAAGTCCTTCAGTATATAATCGGCATTAAAGAACTGGATGCATCTCAATGCCATTATACAGCACCATTAATTAAGTATATTGCCCATTTTTTATTGGCAAGCACTGGTTAAGAACAGCGCACAGGTGCTGTAAATTTACAGAAATTCTTGGCTGCTAGGGAGACATAAGGTGTCTCTGGAAAAGAAACAATTCGGCCAACAATGGGTTTCCTACGATTGTATTCATCGCACCGAAAATCTATTTTGGCTATACCACCTCCAAGCACGCAAAAACCGGTACGTACATTTCTTGAAATTTGCTACTGCCGCCATTGGATTCCTAATCTTTTATTATTGGCAAAGGCTTAATTGGCTCTGATACACAAGGATACACCTGAGCCACTGGAGTGGACATCAGAACATGAACACATTTTTCTTGCCATTCGGCAAGCTCTCTACATAGCTCTAGGTTTGGGGGCTGCCCGGCTATTTTAAAGACTTATCTGTTCGTTCATGAATCTGAAGTGTGTGCACATGCAGTTCTCGCCCTGCAGCACAGCGATTACAAACAGACAAAAACGTCTCTGCCACACTCGACAATGTAGCCAAAAGCATTGCCAAGTTGCCTTAGAGCTGTTGCGGCAGTGGCATTGCAACAAGCAGAAAGCTTGATAATGGGGCACACTGTTCACCTGTACGTCCCACATTCTGTAGACATAATATTAAATAAACTGTGCACACAACACGTCACCAATGCTAGGTCGACACATTAAAAGATATGTCTGTTTAACCTGCATGTCCACATACATAGATGTAATGTTTTGAATCCAGCAACCATACTACCTTAAGAGTGCACAGCAACCCTTTGATAATCACAATTGCATTTACAGGACAGAGTAGCAGACATAGGACAGGATAGATAAGCAGGATCTACTTTTTGATGATGCTGATGGAGAACTGTGGGTGGATGGTTCATCTCGGAGAACAGAAGATGGCACAATATCTGCTGCATATTCAGTTGCAGTGTTACACACTGGGGTTGAAAGTTGTATGGAACAAACAGCGCAAGCAGCTGAAATTATTGCTTTGACAAGAGCATGTGAATTAGCCACAGGTTAAAATCTAAAGACAGCCAATGCGCATTTAGTGTCGCTCATAATTTTGGTGGACTATGGAAGGAAAGGGGTTTTATTACATCGCAAGGGGCAAACAAAGCATGGTGTTCTAAGAACAAGGTAGTTAAATTCTCTACCTCTTCCTGCGAAAGTGGTAATAGTAAAATGTAATGCACGCAAGAAAATTCTCTACCTCTTCCTGCGAAAGTGGTAATAGTAAAATGTAATGCACGCAAGAAAATTCTCTACCTCTTCCTGCGAAAGTGGTAATAGTAAAATGTAATGCACGCAAGAAAATAAATAAGAAGGTGGGCAGGGGAATGCCTTTACAGCCAAAATAGCTAAAGAAACAGCTAGAGACACTTTTAGCCTCATGTTCACAGGTAACTATGGAACAAATGACTATTAACAGGGTCGGACTGGCCTTAGCGGGCACCAGGTGTTTCCTGGGTGGGTCGTCAGGGTGGGGCCGTTTTTTAGGTCACGCCTACGCAGCACGTAAGCATTTCATAGGAAAACCTTTAGCCGTCGCTCTGCTATTTATGGAAGTACATACTCGTGCTTGTATCGGCATCCACTGTGCGGGAGTGAGCAGGGGCGCGCCAATAGCACGAGTATGTGCTTTAAAAAAGAGCAGACTGTGCGCGCACCCATGCACGCACCATTCACGGCCGCCACACAATCTCTTCTTTTTTCTGGCACTGTTCACTCTACTCCACCTTTTCTCAAAGGCTCACTCTCCTCTGGCTACTTCCTCCTGCTTTAATTCCTGGGGTATTACTAGGCGACCTCTCTCAGCAGGTAATCCCAACATTACTGAGTTCAGTGCACCTCATACCGTCTTTGTTTCTTCCTGTGTATAGTTTCTTTTTCATGTCTCTTTGTCTACCTCCCTGTCTCCATCGCTTTCCCACTGTTTCTTTTCATAACTTGATTGCCTGGCGTGGATTTCTCATTAACTTGCTCCCTTCCTAATGCTTGTTGTTTTCTTTCCGTAGTCGTTGCTTCTCTGTCCCCTTGCTTGCACCCACCCACCTCCTGTTGTCATCTGACCCTCTGCTCGCTTTCCCACTGTTTTTGCATAACTTGATTGCCTGGCGTGGATTTCTCATTAACTTGCTCTCTTCATAATGCTTGTTGTTTTCTTTCCGTAGTCGTTGCTTCTGTCCCCTTGCTTGCACCCACCCACCTCCTGTTGTCATCTGCCCCTCTGCCCCCAGTGTTGCTTATGCTCCCATCTTTTTTGTTTGCCCTGCAGCTCCCTGTACAAAAAAGCATTAACCGCCACCAGCACTAGCCGTGTCATAGCACTTTTTTTCTGGCAAGTGTGCTGAGTCACACAAGGCATTGCTTCAAGGCTCAGACTTGGGCTATTGGCCTTTGCTGAATGGATAAACCTAGAGGAACAATATGGTTATCTTGGCGCATGGGCAATGACGAATAATGCAAACCTGATGGGGCAGTATGATGCTTCCATTTTCAAAATTATGTACATTGAAGACATAGTTGTTGCTTATTTATCTAATGGAACTAACAATCATTGACAAAGCCAATAGTCCTGGCTTGTTGTAGGTATAATGTTACTTGTATCCGGATGGAATTTTGCTTTTAAGCCACGCCTTCATTACATTGGCCACCCCCTTCGAAAGCCCCTCTAAGTTTTTCATTCTACTTAAAGCCAAGCTTCAAGTATAGTATCTTCCTTACATAGAGCAAGAACAAGTTCACTCAGGTCATCATACCTGCCAATTTGAACAACAAGCATTGGCATAGCCAATAGGTCTCGCCTTTGGGACCTTATAAGTGTTTAGCTATGCAACAGTTGATGTTGTTGCAGGAAGGATATTGTACTGCATAACTAAATAGTTATAAGACCCCAAAGGCGAGACCTATTGGCTATGCCAATGCTTGTGTTATCAGAGTTCGGCAATATCGGCCCGCTGTATAAAATCAGCCGAAACCGGCCCTAGCAAACAGCTTGGCCACACCCCCCTCACCCCAAGGGGGGGCCGGCTGAGCAGTTTGCCAGGGCCGTTTTCAATTCCCAGTCCGGCCCTGACATATTAATATAACATTGAAAGGTATACAGGACATGCATAAGGATGCTACTGGAGAACAAAAGCAATGGTGCCTATCACCCAGAAGTGGAGGGTGCAGTGGAAAGGAAGAATGTTGAGCTCAAAATGTGTGCTGAAACAAAAATTGCCATAGATGGATGCTTTGCCAGTTGCTCTGATGAGTTTGAGAAATACTCCTGATGCAAAAACAAAATCGAGCACCCATAGTGACAGGGTGCCCAATGGCAGCCGGGGCGGGGGCATAGGGCTTTACATAAAGAGAGTGTCCATATAACATCCTCAAAAGGACACTTGAAAGAGAACATCTCAAAATATACACAAAGCAAATATTTCTGGCAATGGGATTACTAAAGACTGAAAAGAGGGACGGGGTAGGGAAAAAACGCACTATATGAGGATTTCAAAGTATACACCGACAGCTTTTGACAAAGATATCTAAACAGAAACGTGATGCCCTAGCGCTTGTTCTCTTAATGGCCCGTATAACCTGTTTAGCCATGCAACAGTTGATGTGCCACCAAGGATATTGTGCTGCATAATTAAATACTTATAAGGTCCAAAAGGCGAGACCTATTGGCTATGCCAATGCTGGTTTACATTCATGCTGCAAACAACCTGCACCACCGGAAGCTTGGGATCACAAATTCCCACTACCTAGACAGCCCAATCCTAAAACAATTATTGCACGAAGAAATGTCATCACGATTTTCCAAAACCTGTTAGGGAGACACAGGAGTCATTTCAATTATGCCCCTCAATTTATTTTATTTATTTATTTTATTTTGAAAGTTTTATATAGCGCGAACAAGATCTTTGCAGATATCAGAGCGCTTTACAAAAAACACAAAAACAGGGGGTAGGAGAAACAGGAGAGCGATTACCAAGCTTTTGAGCAGAGAATACATATAGGAATAGATGAATTGCAAAATAGGGTATACACATGGGGGAGCATTGTCAATCAGCTAAAACAATAATACAAGTAGGCAGTCAGATAAAACGAATATTACAAAGGTGAGGAGTCTCAAAATAGGGTATACACATGTGGGAGCATTGTCAATCAGCTAAAACAATAATACAAGTAGGCAGTCAGATAAAACGAATATTACAAAGGTGAGGAGTCTCCAATAGTTCCAAAATGAAGTACAAGTTCAGGTGAATTTAGCCATGAGGATAGCTTTCACTTCTTTCTTAAAAAATGTAGTGGCGGTGATAAGTCTGGTTTCAGGAGGGAGAGAGTTCCAGATCCTGGGTGCCATTCCTGAAAAGGAGTGCTATGTTTTTTCCTTCCGGAATCTACGGAGGTTCCAGAAGAAGATTCTTTGTACTTCTTGTGTTTCTTGAGCCACCAGAAATTGTCAGTTTCTGAGTGAGGTAGCTAGGTGAGCTGTGGTGTATAGCCCTTTGAGTCATGCATGCAATTTTCAGATGTATTCTGGCCTCAAAAGGCAGCCAGTTTAAGGATTTTAGGTCAGGTGAAATATGCGAGTGTTTTTTTGATCCAGTGATAGGTCTCGCTGCAGCGTTCAAAGAGGCTCTCAGAGGCGCAGTTGTAGAAAGAGGGAGTCCGCAGAGGGCGATGCTACCGTAGTCTAAGTGCGGCATGACTAGGGCTTGTACTGCAGTTTGGAGGTCCTTGGCTGGGAGGAAGGGTTTAAGTTTCCTCAAAGTATTGATTTGGAAGTTAGCCCCCTTAATTGCCTTGCTGATATGCTGTTGCATGTTGAGATTTGTGTCAAGTGTCTTTTGTAACCAAGCATTGGAAATGCAATAGGTCTCGCAGCATTAGAGTTAGTGCTTTTAGAATTGTTTATGGGTTTTTTTTGTAAATCTTTAGCATTTTTGTTTCCTGTAGCCAATGCTAAAGAATTACAAATAAAAAAAGCCATAAACAAATCTAAAAGCTCTAACTCAAATGCTCCGAGACCTATTGCACTGTGTGAGGGTGAGGGGTTGAGTGAGAGCGAGGGTGAGGGTGGGTGAGTGAGAGTGAGAGTGAGAGTGAGGGTGGGTGAGTGAGAGTGAGGGTGAGAGTGAGAGTGAGAGTGAGAGTGAGGGTGAGGGTGAGAGTGAGAGTGAGAGTGAGAGTGAGGGTGAGAGTGAGGGTGAGAGTGAGGGTGAGAGTGAGGGTGAGTGAGGGTGAGTGAGGGTGAGTGAGGGTGAGTGAGGGTGAGTGAGGGTGAGTGAGGGTGAGTGAGGGTGAGTGAGGGTGAGTGAGGGTGAGTGAGGGTGAGTGAGGGTGAGTGAGGGTGAGTGAGGGTGAGTGAGGGTGAGTGAGGGTGAGTGAGGGTGAGTGAGGGTGAGTGAGGGTGAGTGAGGGTGAGTGAGGGTGAGTGAGGGTGAGTGAGGGTGAGTGAGGGTGAGTGAGGGTGAGTGAGGGTGAGTGAGGGTGAGTGAGGGTGAGTGAGGGTGAGTGAGGGTGAGTGAGGGTGAGTGAGGGTGAGTGAGGGTGAGTGAGGGTGAGTGAGGGTGAGTGAGGGTGAGTGAGGGTGAGTGAGGGTGAGTGAGGGTGAGTGAGTGAGGGTGAGTGAGTGAGGGTGAGTGAGGGTGAGTGAGTGAGGGTGGGTGAGTGAGGGTGAGTGAGGGTGAGTGAGGGTGAGTGAGGGTGAGTGAGGGTGAGTGAGGGTGAGTGAGGGTGAGTGAGGGTGAGTGAGGGTGAGTGAGGGTGAGTGAGGGTGAGTGAGGGTGAGTGAGGGTGAGTGAGGGTGAGGGGTTGAGGGTGAGTGAGGGTGAGGGGTTGAGGGTGAGTGAGGGTGAGGGGTTGAGGGTGAGTGAGGGTGAGGGGTTGAGGGTGAGTGAGAGTGAGGGTGAGTGAGAGTGAGTGAGAGTGAGGGTGAGTGAGAGTGAGGGTGAGTGAGGGTGAGGGTGAGTGAGGGTGAGTGAGGGAGGGGTTGAGGTGTTGAGGGTGAGTGAGGGTGGGTGAGTGAGGGGTTGAGGTGTTGAGGGTGAGTGAGGGTGAGTGAGGGTGAGTGAGGGTGAGTGAGGGTGAGTGAGGGTGAGTGAGGGTGAGTGAGGGTGAGTGAGGGTGAGTGAGGGTGAGTGAGGGTGAGTGAGGGTGAGTGAGGGTGAGTGAGGGTGAGGGGTTGAGGGTGAGTGAGGGTGAGGGGTTGAGGGTGAGTGAGAGTGAGGGTGAGTGAGGGTGGGTGAGTGAGGGGTTGAGGTGTTGAGGGTGAGTGAGGGTGGGTGAGTGAGGGGTTGAGGTGTTGAGGGTGAGTGAGGGTGGGTGAGTGAGGGGTTGAGGTGTTGAGGGTGAGTGAGGGTGGGTGAGTGAGGGGTTGAGGTGTTGAGGGTGAGTGAGGGTGAGGGCGAGTGAGGTGTTGAGGGTGAGTGAGGGTGAGGGTGAGTGAGGGTGAGGGTGAGTGAGGGTGAGGGTGAGTGAGGGTGAGGGTGAGTGAGGGTGAGGGTAGGTGAGGGGTTGAGGGTGAGGGTAGGTGAGGGGTTGAGGGTGAGTGAGGGTGAGTGAGGGTGAGTGAGGGTGAGTGAGGGTGAGGGCGAGTGAGGTGTTGAGGGTGAGTGAGGGTGAGGGCGAGTGAGGTGTTGAGGGTGAGTGAGGGTGAGGGTGAGTGAGGGTGAGGGTGAGTGAGGGTGAGGGTGAGTGAGGGTGAGGGTGAGTGAGGGTGAGGGTGAGGGGTTGAGGGTGAGGGTAGGTGAGGGGTTGAGGGTGAGGGTAGGTGAGGGGTTGAGGGTGAGTGAGGGTGAGTGAGGGTGAGTGAGGGGTTGAGGGTGAAGGGTTGAGGGTAAGTGAGGGTGAGTGAGGGTAAGTGAGGGTGAGTGAGGGTGAGTGTGAGTGAGGGTGAGTGTGAGTGAGGGTGAGTGAGGGTGAGTGAGGGTGAGTGAGGGTGAGTGAGGGTGAGTGAGGGTGAGTGAGGGTGAGTGAGGGTGAGTGAGGGTGAGTGAGGGTGAGTGAGGGTGAGTGAGGGTGAGTGAGGGTGAGTGAGGGTGAGTGAGGGTGAGTGAGGGTGAGGGTGAGTGAGGGTGAGGGTGAGTGAGTGAGGGTGAGTGAGTGAGGGTGAGTGAGTGAGGGTGAGTGAGTGAGGGTGAGTGAGTGAGGGTGAGTGAGGGTGAGTGAGGGTGAGTGAGGGTGAGTGAGGGTGAGTGAGGGTGAGTGAGGGTGAGTGAGGGTGAGTGAGGGTGAGTGAGGGTGAGTGAGGGTGAGTGAGGGTGAGGGGTTGAGGGTGAGTGAGGGTGACGGGTGCACGTGGAGGGCAGGGAGACCGAGCTTCGTGTCCCAAGAAGGGTGGCCATGCACCGAGGGATGGAGAAAGGCCGATCACTTGGTTCAAGAGCGTGCCCAGAGTAGTCCGGCGTGCACTCACGCGGCACACGTGCACGTGGAGAGCAGGGAAGGCGGCGCTGGACAGAGGGCTCAGGTCCCATTGATGGGGGCTGGAGGGGGAGATGATTCGTGGGAAGGTCTTCCTTAGAGTTCAAGAATATGCTGAAAGTTAGGCCTGCACGCACGGGGAGGGCGGGGCTCGGGCGCTCTGCGGGAAAGCGTGCAGCCAGGAGTGGAGGGATGAAGAAGACCCATGTCTGGGTTCAAGGAGGTGCTGAAAGTTGCGCCTGTAGCACGGGTGCAGGTGGGGGGGGGGCACGTAGGCTGCACAGGAGGGGGGGCAGCGTAATGGCTCTGTAGGGGGGACCCGTGCAACCAGGATTCGGGGGATTAAGAAAGATGCATTTCTGGGTTCAAGGAGGTGCTAAAAGTTCTTCCTGTACGCACGGGAGGAGGGGGACGGGGAGAGGGCACTTGGAGTGCACGAAGGGGTTGGGGGAGGGCGCCGAACGGGGACGCGTGCAGGCACTATTCGACGGATGAAGAGGTCCATTTCTGGATTCAAGGCCATCTAGAGTGGAGAGCGGGCGGGCAGAGAGAGTGAGGGGGCGGAGCGGGGGTGTGGGAGGAGTGCCGAAAACAGACGGGAGGGGAGGAGAGTAGGAGGAGGAGTAGGGGAGGCACGGCAGAGAGAGTGAGGGGGCGGAGCGGGGGTGTGGGAGGAGTGCGGGAACAGACGGGAGGGGAAGAGAGTAGGAGGAGGAGTAGGGGAGGCACGGCCTAGCGGCCGTGCAATCAAGAAGTGAGGGGGCGGGAGAGTAGGCAAGGCAGGCGGCTGGGGCCATGTGCACGCGCTTTTAAGCTCAATGCGCATGCGCATTGAGCTTAAAAGTCACGGGCACTGCAAGGAATCGCCACGATTCCTTGCAAGTTGGATAAAGAGTCGATGAGCCCCCATAGTCTCGCTTGCTCGATGCGCATGCGCATCGACAGGCGAGACCTAAAAAACGGAGTATGGTCCTGGGACGAAGGGGCAGCTGGACTGATATACAGTGAACTAGAAAAAGTTGCTGACCCCCACTTTGACGTTTTGTCTCCAAAATTAAGAGCAGACAAACAAAGAATAATCTTCTGTTTGTAGGGTATATTTATTTTACCCTTATAAATTTGTCAATTCTTTTTCCAAGTTTTCATGAGTGAGAAAAACACTATACATTAATATATATATATATATATATATATATATATATATATATATATATATATATATACACATATACATACACACACACATACATACATATATATATATATATATATATACACATATACACATATACACACACACACACACACACACAAACTACTTCACATCATACATATATGCATTTTTTGACAGAAGGTTCGAATCTCCGCTCCGTAGCAGGGATTGAAAGGTATTCAGCGCAACTAAGTAACGCTGTCGCCAGCAACACGGAGGAGTTTAAACCACAACCCCCGCCTCTGATTCGAGCAAGTTGGTGTTAGCAACGCGGAGGAGCCGCAGCGCCAAACATCCGCAACCCCCGCCTCTACTATGAGCAAGCCAGATTGTTTGGAGTGCGACACATGAATAACCGAGTTCTTCAAACATATGCTTCACCAAAAAAAAGTAGGTGAATCGTCCCAATAAAAGATTGAGGATTGTTTCGGTTTCATTAGAAAAAGTGGACCCGCGGGGCCGCCCGTCCATATACGAAGACTACCCACAACGAAAGAGCCCTGATGAGAATCTGGAAATTTTAAACTCCGGATTCGAAACGCGTTGGCGGGCGTTGGCGGGCATAAAAGAAAGACAACAGGATTTCATTGATTGTAACTTTGACTTAGTTTTCAAAGTTTGTTTTGATCTTTCTTTAAGCAATTCCTTTTGCTAATTCTCTTTGTGGTCATCTTAGTTGATATTTATCTTGCAAAGAGTAATTATTTGTGGATAAAAAAAAAAATAATAAAATAAATAAATGAAAAAAATCGCAATATTTGAGAAGATTGTGTATAAAATGTATATATATATGATGTGAAGTAGTTGTGTATATATGTGCAAATGTTTATTTAATGTATAGTGTTTTTCTCACTCATGAAAACTTGGAAAAAGAATTGACAAATTTATAAGGGTAAAAATAAATATACCCTACAAACAGAAGATTATTCTTTGTTTGGGTGCTCTTAATTTTGGAGACAAAAAGTCAAAGTGGGGGGGTCAGCAACTTTTTCTAGTTCACCTCGACTTATCGGCATCCGATTTTTTAAAAGGGTCTCAAAAGCCTTTGCCTACTCGCCATATAATAAAGTACATCCTTTACAAAGGGATGTTCCTCTTCACTAAGCCTCAAGCAGGAACCGGTGAGTCCCAGATGGACATGCTCGGAATTAAGCAGGTCAGGTTCTCTCCGAAAGAGAACGGTCAACCATTTGCATCAGTAATAGGGGATTGTACAGAATAAAAAAAGCAGCAAAAAGACGTTTAATGCCAAAATTAAATTACTAGACGTTGCTGGATCATCGTCAATTTCTACCAGATGAAAATGGAAAGCTGGTGTAGGCGAGGGTGCTTGTGAATGGCAGTCGGTCACGGGAAGGGTGGAATGGGTGACCCCCTTGAATGAATGAATGCGCCACCTCAATGATGTCCTACACTGAGTGGTAAATAAATGTAAAAAGCCTCTGGCTGCTTATTTTCGGGGCTTCTGCCACAGTCGTGTGCTCCGAGTCATGAGACAAAAGGACGGGTAGAAAATGGGGACGGGGGGGGCCCCATTGCCCCGTCCCTCTATTCCACAGGGATTGTCCCAAAAAGTTCTCATCCTGCACTACTGCTGCCATTCCCTGGGCGCAGTGCCAACTAAAAGGGACACACCAGCTGGCTCGCCCGCTGGGCTCTGGCTGGACGGCATGGCTGCCCCTCACAATCTCAGTGGGCACTTGCGGAGGAGACGTAGAGCGAATTCGGCGTATTCAGAGCTGGTGTGAATTTGACTATTGTTGTCATTTTTTTTTTTTTAAATATATTTTTATTGCAGAGTTATAAACAACAGGAAAAAGGTAATCAGCCAGTGCACTTGCGGGCCCCCCCCACCAGTAACAGTTCACAGGTATACACAGCCATTCAGCCCGCATCCCGGAGGCCGGGCGGCAAATCAGGTCGCTCCGTAGGAGCACAACACAGTGCACGTCCCAATGGGACCCTGGCGAAAGATCGTTTCATGTATCTGCTTTTACCCCTCCACCCGCAACAACATTCCCGTCAGCCATCTCCGAGGTATCAACGTAATCGCCCCCATCGGGGCCTGCTCTAGGCTATTCGGGCCTTCGTGCCAGGCCGTTCCAACCAATCAAACCGCCCACCACTCAATACCCCCAGTCCCAGTAGGTCCGAGGCCTCCACCAGCAACCCTCCCAACGGCTTCCGGCCCTCCCCAACTCCCCCTACAACTAACCCCCCCAACGCCCCCCCCCCCCTGGCAACTGCTAAGGTGTGTGCTTCGCTCTACTGAACTGGATGGGTCCACTACAGTGCGTGATGTCATACTTCTGTGTTCGCCCCGCGGTGTCCAGCGGCTTACTCCTCGCCGTCCTCATCCTCAACCAAAGCATCACGCAGAGCCTGTACCACTAACTCCCATGCACGCGCTGCATCCAGAGCCTTCTCATTCCCCAACTTCACTGCTTGCTTCATCCGGAGCACGCTCTCGCAGTCAGACCATCGCAGCAACTCATTCTTCCACCTACGCAGTGAGGGACCCCCCCTGGCCTTCCAGTGCCACGATATTTCCCTTTGAGCCAATATCAGACCCAGATCTATAAATTTACTGGTCACCTTGGTGTGCTTAGTATGCGGGAACCAGAGCAATAGGCACGTCGCCATGTCGAAGTCTACCTCCCTGTCAGTCACTTCATTCAGGAGGTCCCCCACCTCAGCCCAATAAGCTCCCAGTTGCGGACATCCCCAAAACAAGTGGTCCATGTCCGCCCCTAGGTGCGAGCACCGGGGGCAACAGGCATCCGGCACCCTAAAGTGCCGCTGCAGTTTTTCTGGGGTTAGGTAGGCCCTATGGAGCACATAAAAATGGACCTGCTGAAAGCGCGCGTTCCTAGTGCCCTTCCACGTGCGACGCAGGATATGGCCCCATGCCGTATCCGGTATGGGCCGGCCAACGCTCTCCTCCCACTTCGCCTTGAGCCCATGGAGTGGTTCCAGCCCATCGTTCAGCATCCTGTTATGGAGGCACGTCACAGCCTTAAATGTGCCAGCTGCCATCACCACATATTGGCATGCCATAGTCGTCGCGGGTTCCAGGAGCCCCTCTTTCCAGTGCTTTTGCACGGCAGCCACTATAGCCGCGTGCAGTAGGAAGCCCCCGTCAGGCAGTCCGAACTGGTCCCGGAGCACGTCGAACGGTGCCAACGCCCCATCTATATACAAGTCACCCACCACCTGCAACCCCGCGTCCTCCCAATCCATCAGCGGGGACCAGTCCCCTCCGTGGGGCAAAGCTGTCAACATCCCGATCGGGATCTCCGGGGCGTAAGGCCGCGATGCTCTCGCTCTCCGAAGGCTCCTCTGCCAACACAGCCGGAGCGTCCGCTCCTCCATGGTGAGGGCCCGTAATTCGAGTCTTTGCTGCATAATGATGTACGACAGCACGTGGCGCTGTATCCCCCGACCCCGGTCTTCCTCCGGCCCCCGGAACACCCTGGCTACATTCTGCGTTAGGACCTGCAGCTGCGCCGCTAAATAATATAGCTCAAGGTCGGGCACAGCCATGCCCCCCTCCAACTTGGGGCGAAGGAGCGTGCTCAAGGCTACCCTGCGACGACCATGCCCCCACAGAAAGCCAATAATCATTGACCGCAGGTCCCTAAACACTCCCTGGGGAATCCAAACCGGTAGCGTTCGGAAATAGTAAAGGAAGCGGGGGAGTGCCACCATCTTCAACAATGCTATCCTGCCCAGGACCGTCAGCGGTAGGGTCGACCAGAAAGACAAGCTACCCCGCAGTGACCGGACACAACGGCCAATGTTGCCCTCCAGGAGGTCGGCGGCCGAGTGGTAAATGCGGACACCCAAGTAGACGATGCAAGAGGGTTCCCACGTCACACCCAGGTCGCTGCTAGGGGCTGGCGATCCCGCCCTCAGCGGAAACACGCAGGTTTTTGCCCAGTTGACCCTAAGGCCCGACAGTCGGCCGAACTCGGACAACAGCTCCATCGCTCCGACCAGTGCCCCTGAGGTGTCTGCTAGGTACATGAGCAGGTCATCCGCATAAAGCGATATATAATGCCATTGCCCATCCCCCACCACTCCCGCGTAACGGTCGCCGGACCTCGCATGGACCGCCAAGGGTTCCATCGCTAGGGCAAACAATAAAGGGGAGAGAGAGCATCCCTGACGTGTTCCCCTGCCCACCGGATACGCGGCAGATACCAGGCCGCCCAATCGTACTCTCGCCGTTGCCGAGTTATACAAGACCCTCGTCCACTTCCGAAACCCATCGCCCATGCCAAACCGCTCCAGCACTCCATCCAGGAAAGGCCATTCCAAACTATCGAAGGCCTTCTCAATATCCACGGACAGTACCGCTGGCGACCCCTCCCCTTCCAAGATGGCGTCCATTATTCCCACTAGGCGGCGGATATTCATCGCCGTGCTCCTCGTGGGTATAAACCCGGCCTGGTCCCTGTGCACCAGGCCCGTCATGTGCGGGGCCAGTCTAGTGGCTAGGATGCGACTCAGGATCTTGTAATCCACCGTCAGCATGGACAGTGGGCGATAAGACCTCACGTCCGCGGCATCCCGGCCAGGCTTGAGGAGTGGTACTATCAAGGCCTCCCGCATGGAGGCAGGCAACACCCCCTTCTCGAAGGCCTCCGCGTACACCGCCAGCAGCCTGGGCGCCAGAGCGTCAACATAGTGCTGATAGAACTCGATTGGGAGTCCGTCCACCCCGGGTGTCTTGTTACGGGCCATATGTTTGATAGCCACTCGAATTTCCGTAAGCGTGATCGGGCTACCCAGGTCCGTCGCGTCACCCTCGTCCAAGACCGGAAGCGGCCTCTCCCCCAGGTACTCCACGATGTCCTGCACCCCCACTCCCAGCTGACTCCGGTACAATTCCTCATAGTAACCCCGAAAGCGGTCCACTACAGCTGCCTGAGAATACACCATCTCTCCCCGTGCATCAATAATGCTGAGGATCGGGCAACCCCTAAGTTCCGGGCTAGCTAATCTGGCCAAGAGGGTACCCACCTTGTCCCTCTCTGCGTGCGCCCTAATCATGTACTGCCTGTAATCATAGCCTCTCAAACGTTCCATCTCCGCGGCTACCACTTCCTTCGCGTCCAATAACTGGGCCTGTAAATCTGGCCTAGTCGGCCTGCGGCGTTCCAGGTCCCTCAAAGTCTCCTCCGCTTTCTTTAGGTCATTCAGCACAGTCGTTCGAGCATTCGAGAACCTACCCAGGCACACCCCTCTCACCACCACTTTCATCGCATCCCATTCAACAGACCTGCTCGTCGCCGTCCCATCGTTCACACCGAAATAACTTTCAATGCCCTGCCGGACCGCGTCGTCGAACACAGAATCTTCTAGCGTCTCCGGCCGAAGCCGCCATGTTGGTATTACTGAGCGCTCCCTCTGCCATTGAATATGCACCAACAGGGGGTTATGATCAGATATCGTCCTAGCAAGGTACTCAGCATGGGTGATCAATGGAGCTAGGGAGCCCCCGCAAAGCACCGAGTCAATCCTAACATGTAAATCGTGTAAGGCGGAATAAAAGGAGTAGTCCCTGGTTCCCCTGTGCCTCTCCCTCCAAACATCCAGCAACCCCCATCGTTCTTGCCAGTCCTTCCTGTGCGCGGCCAGCCTGCGCACAGGAGAGTCCACCAGGGGGGGATGGGACCTATCCAGAGCCACATCCGTAATTGAATTGAAGTCCCCCCCTAGAACTATCGGACCCGCCAGGAAGGAGGCCAAGGACCCCGAGAGGCTATCAAAGTATCGGCCTTGGTCAGTGTTTGGTGCATAAACACAACAGAACACCACATCCCGTCCATACAATCTCCCCTCCACCGCTACAAATCTGCCATCCGGATCTATTACTTGATTCAGCACCTGAAAGGGGATCCCCGCCCTCACCCAGATCAAGACCCCCCTGGCATACGCTGAATAAGTGGTGCCAAAGACCTGGCCCCGCCATCTTTTCTGCAAGGCAGCGCACTCTTTTTTAGTGAGGTGAGTCTCCTGGAGCATAGCTATCTGAACCCCCCTGCGTACCAGGTATGCATGTACTTTGTGACGTTTCACCATAGTCCGCAGCCCCCGGACATTCCACGTTAGGCATTTCAAATTAGGTAATGTCCCCATTCCAAGTCCGTACAGTCCAATTCAAACTCCAACGATCCATGCCCCCCCCAATGCAGTTGCCCCCCCCCCAACAAGCCCAAAACTGAAACATTCCCCAACCCCCATTCCCCAGGACAGAGCACACGAACCCAATGGCCGCCCCCATCCAAACCTCGAACCAACTTCTCGCACACTTACCCTGTGGTCTCCACCACAGTCGGCCTTAAGGGCCTCGGGGGGGTGAGTCGCCGCCGACCCCAGCCAGCGGAGCCCGCGTCCGCCCTTCATCCCCTCTGATACACTCCCCCACCCGGCAACCCGCCCTCCAACAACAGGATATCACCCTACCATGAAGTCCCGATTAAGACCAAAGTCTATCTTAGCCGCAGATAATATCATCCGAAGTCTGTGGGGTCACTGTCGGCCCTTTCTGGCTCTCTGCCTCCGATAGTTCCTCTCCAGTTCTGCTGCCCTCTCCTCCCGAGTCCGTTTCGGCTCGTTCACTATTCTGTTGCGACCCTGTAATGGCCGCCGTCGCCGCGAGTGCGTCCCTCTTCTCCGCCGCCATTTGGGCCTCCCGCTTCTCCCGCTGGCGCCTGTTGCGGGACCTTATACGTTGTGACTGCCGCACCCGGGGCTGCTTGGGCTGGTCTCGCCTACTTTGGTGTGTCCTGTCCGTCCCCGCTCTGTACAACTCAAGCCAGTGCCAAACTTCATCCGGAGTTTGGAAAAAGTGCGTGGTGCCATCCATGATAATCCGCAGCTTGGCCGGGTAGAGCAAGGAGTACTGAATGCCTTCCTCCCTGAGCTCCTTCTTCACAGCAAGGAACGATGCCCTGTTCTTCTGGACCGCCTGCGTGTAGTCCGGAAATATCGTCACCTTGCTGTTCTCCACCCCGTAAGGGCCCGACATCCTGGCCCGCTGGATGAGAAGGTCTCGGTCTTTGTAATGGAGGAGCCGCACCACCATTGGACGGGGGGGGGCGGCCAAGCCCCGGCGGACGAGCGGGCACCCGGTGGGCTCGCTCCAGAGTGAAAAATGGAGTAAGCCCCTCCGGCGCCACCACAGTGCGGAACCAGTTCTCCATGTAGGCCACCGCATCCTCCCCCTCAATCCGTTCCGGCAGGCCTACGACCCGCACGTTGTTCCGCCTATTGCGGCCTTCGGCATCCTCCGCCCTCCGCTCTAGAGTGTCCAGCCGGGCCAAAATGTCTGTAATTCTGTGCTCCGCGGTCACCACCGAGGGCTTCAGGTCCAGCAACAGTTGGTCATGATCCTTGACCCGATCCGCCAGCTTCGCGTGATCCGCCCGTAGTAGCCCCAGGCCCGTGGCCACTTGGGCAATGTCGTTATGTAAGGCCTCCTTGGTGGAGGTGATCGCCTCAAGGATGGCATCCAAGCGCCGGTTCAGCCGCTGTTCTTGGTCAAGCTCCGGGGAGGGACTCTCACTCAACCGGGTCGATGTCGCCGAGTCCCCGTCGCGGCTCCCGGGTGTCGGCCCTCCGATCGCCGCCATGTCAGGGTGCTGCGTCACAAGTCCGGCCACCCGGTCTGCGGGTGCTCTCGTGGGCCCGTGCCGAGCACCGGGCACCAGGCAGTACAATGTCACCGCCAATGGACTCAGGAGCAATGACCAGGCGGATGAGCTCCGTTCCGTCACCCCCACTAGTCCGGCGGGGGGAGGATGAGTCACGGGACGGCAGCCGACGGGGCCCTCGGGTCCCTTGGGTGAATCGGGCAGCGTCCCCCGGTCTCAAGGCTTCACGCCGCCAATCCCAGTGCGTCGGGCAGTCGGGTGCAGGGTCCCTCTCTGCTTGGTGGCAGCCGGGCTCAGGGCCGAGATTCGGGACCATCCGACCTCCTCGCCGCCATTTTCTTCACACCCCTGTCTACACCTCGGCCGCCTCTTCCTCGATCTCCTCGGGGCCAGCAGTCCCCCAGCGATTCTCCGATTACGCCCAGCCGTCCCCTTACTCTTCAGAGGGCAGGAGAGTCGTTTTCGGGTCGCCTAGGGTCCCAAAAACAGGAGAATTAGCGGGATTCCGCGCGGAGCTGCGAGCTCACGCCGCCATCCCGATCGGCGTCCAAGCCACGCCCCTCCTTGACTATTGTTGTCATCGTCACAAAAGCCAACCAAAGACTCATTCCTGGAGGCTACGTTTGGGGATTCTGCCCCTTCCCTTAACAGTTACTTCAGGCTCTGCAGGAACGCGAGTGTATGGGTTAGTTCTAGGTCCCTCTAAAAGAGCGTGGTGAGGCAATGGAGTGCTATGTGTACTCAGCGGATCACCTGTTCCAATCTCAGTAGGTTAATGCGCCCGCTGCAGAGCTCTGTGCAAGCCAAAAAGGTCAAAGGTTCCAATTACAGTAAAATTGTAGGGTGGGTTAATGCGCAAACCATGGAGCCCTCCACAGATTAATTTAAGAAACTGAGGGGGGAGGGTGACGGAGCAAGGTTTCATACGTAAAAAGACTTGCTCGGATTCAATCCTCTCGAAACAAGTAATGTATTAATCAACATGTTTCGTTTAACTAATAATCGCACTACACAACATTCTAGTAACTAGGGGAAGCTTTCCCATGTGCTTTTATTAACAGTAACTCGAATGCATTAAAATGGCAGCCGAAAACGCAGGGAAACTTTCTGCACATGCGTCTGCCACACTCAAGTGGTGTGACGTATCTTCCGCTTTGGTGGGAATTCTTTGCAGCAGCGCAATAGTATTAAAGATGGCTGCTTAGACAAGCAAGCGTGCTCAAGCAAAAACAAAACTGCAAAAGTCCGAGGATGGCACCATGCTGCCGTTACATGTACAATACAGGTGGCAATAAAATTATATTCATAAAATTGACAAAGGAGGGAAGAGAATATGCAAGCAACTAAAAAAATAAAAAGCATTGTGTCTGAGGACTGAATCTCCCAATTCCTACCGCCACTGATGGGTCCACAGACGAATTAAAGGAAATGAGGGGGAGGGGCCGACAAATGAACAGCCCAGCAAGCAGGCGCTCTGAATCTCTCCCACATGCCTCCCATCCATTTACAATTAACGTGACCATGATAATTGGAAACAGATGGCACTGCTGCTCGCTCTCGCAAGCTGTAAGCGGATACAAAGGTGGGACATGCACCCACCTTTGCCAAATTGCCTGCTGTCTTTAGAGAGACGCAAGCAAAGCCCAATAGCGTGTGAGCACCACATGCACGAGCTTATAGAAAAGCTGTAGCGATGCCAAGATGCTCACTCCTAGAACAGCGCATGGGCTAGGCTCGACCTAAAAAAGGCATTACCCAGGCTCTTTACTTAACCAAGCCATTTACCAACAGCACGTGCAATGAAGGCTTGTTTTAAGAATTTACTCCTTAAATGTCAATTGGGTCAAGTGAAGAAAAAAAAAAAAAAAAAAAAAAAAAGAAGAAGAGGTTAGCACCACCTTAAATTGTGGTGCTACAGATAAACGGTTATAAATATTATAGCACCAGGGGCGTGGCTTGGATGGCGAGGAGGCAGCAGACCTGAGTCCGGAGCTCCCGACCCCCCGAGTCAAATAACGGCGAGCAAAAGGACAAAAACGCAAGAAGAAACTAAAAGAAACACATGTAGACGTACATGAACTGAAGAGGCACCAGCGGCACCCCTTTTTGAACCTGCAGAACACGCTGGACGGATGCACGAAGCCGAAGAAGCTGCCGAGGAGACGAGAACTTTGGAGCACAAGATGGCGGCAAGCTCCTAAGAGGAACCGCGCACCACCGCAAGCCCCCAAGTAAGAGCACCCGGGCATGCCGGCAAAATAAGGAACGCGCGATTCCCCATCCCCAGGCAAAACAACCCCTCGACCCTAACCCCCAGCTAACGGGGGTCAACACAAGCACAGTAGGAGGGGGGCGCCTGGACGGAGGCACGGAGGGAGGCCATCTTGGTGCAGTAGAAGGAGGGGGAGACGACCAACAGCCAGATAGAGGAAGCGCTAGAAAATATTTCAACCCCCCGACATCAGGCGCAGCACCAAACCCAGCAAGCCCTGCGAGCGCAAGGGGCACAGCACAACAACGGGAGCGGAGAGGAAGGGGACCGCACAAAAACGCTAGGCGGCCATATTGGTAAGGTCGGCGGAGCCGAACCTCAGATCCGAACAACGCCGAGCAGCGCTAATTTAAACTGCAAAGTAGCCAGCACCGGGGTGCCGACCGAACGCCTACCCCCAACCCCAGCGCAGAAAAAAAAAAAAAAACGACACAGTGCCGAGTAACGGGTAACGGAGGCGACTGGGGCGGCGGCGGCCATCTTAGTGGGGGCTGCAATAGCGGACGCCGACCACGCTACGCAGCCTACTCTCAACGTAGACTAAGACGCACAGAAGCAGTTACCTACCCAGCCGCCCACGGAGCATATCCCCCAAAGCGACATTAGTGCCGGAGCTGCAAGGGAAGACTCGACCAGCAACCGAGGCGGACATATTGGAGGTCTGAGGCAGGAAGTGGTTAGACATCGAGCAGCGCCTAGCAAACCAAAGGAGCTAGCGCAACCCAACTGCAAGGCAACAGGAGACGCAGAGCGAAAGGGGCCACGACCAGGAACAGCCGCTCGCCACTGGTTAAGGGGAGATGAAGCCAAGCCAGAGGAGAACATAACCCCACCAGTATATGCCAGTGTTAACACCAAGTAGGCCAGTGGCTCTGTGGGTCTAAGAAGGAAGCAGACGGATTGGCGGAAGAACGAGGTGCAAAGTAGCACTAACGGACCACGGGACAGCCCCACCACTGCCAGAAGGTGGTACACAGGCTCAAACCCAGAGTAACACCAAGAGCTCGATACAGCAAGGAATAAACAGAGCAAAACCCGGCGGAGGCCAGGACCAAGACTAGAGTGGTCAAGTGGCCACCCCGCTTCAGGGACTGCAACTTAACAACTGGGCCGATCCAAAGAAAGAAAGAGGACGAAGGGAAAAAAAAGACACCCGCAAAGCAACAACCAACGGAAGTAAGACCTCAAACACACCAGGTCAGGAGAGGTTTTGACGCAATGGCAGGGAAGGAAGGCAACCTAATCACAAATGTCCAAAAGAAGAACAAAAACGATCTGACAGCGTCACCCGTGAAAGATCGCGCAGACCTGGGCAGCGAAACAACCACTCTGGATACACTACTAAGGAACATAACGGAAGGCAACGACCTAGCGAAGGCAACAAAAAAAATAGTGGACAGTATACAAATGGAACTGATCGCAATAAGAGCGGAGCAAAGCAAAGCCAATGGCAGAATAGACGAAGCGGAAAAAAGAATTGGCTACCTAGAGGACCGCGCTAATATTACACACAAGGACCTAGGTCTTGTCATAAAAAGAACAGCCCTACAGAGATCGATGGCCGAGCAGGATGACAGAAGCCGCAAGGGGAACATAAGACTGCTGGGCGTACCGGAGGAGGAAAACGATACCCCGGGGGCGTGCGCCAGGATGCTGGAAGACATGATCCCACAACTAACAGGCCTCACTTTCGAAAGACCGCTCGAGCTCGTCAAAGCGTACCGCATCCCAGCAAAGAAACAATCGAACAGCAACACCCCAAGACCAATCATATGTAAACCACTACGTGAGAACCACACAGAGGCAATATTCGCAGTAGCCAGGAAAGGCAAACCAATGGCAATCAACGGGAAGAAAGTAACAATCACGCAGGACCTATCTAAGCTAACGGTGGAAGTGAGGAAGGGTTTCCTAGCCCAGCGGGACACCCTGCGGAAAAAAAATATCACCTTCTCCTTCGCAGGCCCGTCAAGACTGAGGATCACAGACAGACTCGGGAGCAAAACTTTCGACGACCCAAACGACCTACACAGGTACCTACAAGGACCAACCCCAGAAGAGATGGAACACCAAAGCCCAGGTGCGAAGAGGAGAGCCTCGACAGACAAGGCCGAAGAAGAGGGCATATGACAAGGGTGGAAGCGCGTGTTAAAATACAAAACTACTGCCAAGGGTACGCCCATAGGAAGAGACAAGGTCCGAAACCAGCTTATCAGCTCTAAATGCACAAGATAAGGGCGCAAGCGCACACCCAACAACCACTGACCTCGAACTTTAGACAACAAATCTACCTCGATAATGCGCACATTGACCAACGCTTCTACCTCATCGTCGCCAATGATAAGAGAGACAATGAAGACCAATGACGACCATATCCTTTTGCCATATCCTGCAGAGACATGGTCATACTTGGGGGGGAGGGAAGTGTGAGGAACCTCGCTGTCACACACCCGTTCTTCTACAGGCGGAGGGAGGGGGGAGGGAGGGGAGGGGGGAGGTCAGAAGGGGCGGGGGGGACAGGCGGGCATGAAGGCGAGCGAGATTACGAACATTTGTGCAACGCATAACTATTTTTTGTTTCTTTTCCATACTTTTTCCTACACCCATTCTTACACCCTTTCCCTACCCAGCGCACTCTTCCCCCGGGGGGGGGGAACCAGATACCTGGGAAGAACAAAGGCAGGCATCTCAAAATCCAGAAGGGAAGACGACAGAACGACCAGCGGCAACAACAAAACCCCGGTGAACCTATCCACAAACCTGAAGGTCATCTCCATGAACGTCAAGGGCCTAAACCATCCAATCAAACGCAGGAAAATACTAGAACACCTGGCAAAACTCAAGGGGGACATATACACGCTACAGGAGACCAAACTCTCAGAGGAAGAGGCTAAACTACTTAAGGCAAGATGGATAGGCGACATCCTATGCTCACCCGCTAAGGGAAAGAAGAGAGGCGTGATAACTATCCTGAGTAAGAGAGCTAACCTCACCATCCAAAAGACAAAAACGGACGAAGACGGTCGCCTGCTGATAGCAAGCGTCCAAAGAGGAACTGACCGACTACACGTGGCAAACATCTATGTACCAAACTCTGAAGACAAAGACTTCTGGCAAATGGTAGACGTCGAACTCGGCGATCTACCACAGGATGACCTGCTGATTGTAGCTGGCGGCCTGAACAAGACAATGGACCAAGCAACAGACAGACACCCAAGCAGGCCAAGCCACAACTCTCCAGGCAGCAACACCCTCAAAGACCTATGCATCAAGCATCATCTAGCAGACCCATGGAGGCTACAACACCCCACAGCGCGTGAATACACCTTTTATTCACACCCGCACAACTCCTATAGCAGGATCGACTATATATTGATGTCCAACAACCACACGCACTTAATTGAGAACACGGAGATAGCCCCAATAACCGTCTCCGATCATGCGCACATATCCCTCACCCTGAACGGCAAACATAACGAGAGCGTGACGAGAAGGTGGAGACTCAATGACGACATCCTACAGAACAGAGACAATGTAAAAGAAATAGAGGAGGCACTAAAGAACTACCTGGAAGACAACGACAACGGCGAAGTGGGGAAAGACACCATCTGGGAGGCACTCAAAGCAACACTAAGAGGCAAACTGATAAACATCAAATCAAGAATGAACAGAAGCAGGAACAAAAAGATCTCAGAGATAGAAGAGGAAATAGCAGCACTGGAGAGAGGCCACCGAGCAAACATAACAGACAAGAACACACTCACCACGCTCACAAAAAAAAAGTACGAACTGAACAGAATCCTAAGCGAACGAGCAGGTTCGTGGCTAACAAAATTCAAGTCAGTGAATCTATGCAGGGCAAACAAAGCAGGGAAACAGCTTGCGTCCTACCTCAAAGGGAAGCAAAGGCAACACACGATAGCAGCAATAACAGACAAAAACAACAAATCGCAGACAACAAACAAAGGCATACTGGAGGTCTTCAGAGAGTTCAATCAGGATCTGTACTCCGAGGATAAAAACCTGAGCAAAGACGGAGGCTGGTCCCTCCTCAAAGATGTCAACCTGCCGAAACTCAAGGAGGAAGAGAAGGCACCCTTAGAGGCGGACATAACGGTAGAAGAAATCGAAACTGCAATCAACCAGCTAAAAAGGAACAAAGCCCCAGGACCAGACGGATACTCCACCGGGTTCTACAAGACCTTCTGCCCCCAAATCAAGAAAATACTATCGGAAACCTACACCGCCTGCATACAAAAAGGTGAGATGACAAACACCATGCGGGAGGCCAACATCACTATAATACCCAAGGAAGGCAAAGACCCCCAATTCCCGAAAAACTACAGACCTATTTCACTCATAAACGTGGACTGCAAAATCTATGCAAAGGTGCTTGCAAACAGACTGAATAGAATCCTACCGGACATCATACACAACTCACAAGTGGGATACATCAAACACAGGCTGTCGCAAGACAACACAAGGCTGCTATGTCACCTAATCAACCACACAACACAGAGCAATGAACAGGCGGTCATGATAGCACTGGATGCGGAGAAGGCCTTTGACAGAGTCTCGTGGCCCTTCCTAAGGAACTGCATGACAAAGTTCGGGTTAGGGGAAAAATACATAGCAATGACAATGGCCCTATACAACAAACCAAGAGCTAAAATAGTGGTGAATGGAAGCGCATCTGAGTCACTCCTACTAGGAAGAGGAACTAGGCAAGGATGCCCACTGTCGCCAGGCCTCTTCCTACTGGCACTTGAACCACTACTTGCAAAAATAAGAGACAATGAGGGGATAACGGGTGTTAAGATCGGGGGTAAAACAGTGAAACTCGCAGTATACGCAGATGACATCCTCATCGCGACCACAACCCCATCAACGTCAATCACAGCGCTAATGGAGACAATAGGAGAATACGCAGAAGCATCCGGATACAAACTTAACAAGGACAAGTCGGAATGCAAACCAATGAACATCCACACCACAAAAT
Organism: Lissotriton vulgaris; assembly: GCF_964263255.1. Taxonomy (NCBI): domain Eukaryota; kingdom Metazoa; phylum Chordata; class Amphibia; order Caudata; family Salamandridae; genus Lissotriton; species Lissotriton vulgaris. Next base: position 280,883 of record NW_028252083.1, read on the forward strand.
CGGTACTAGGTGACTCTGGCCTAGCCTGGCAAACCAACCCACTCAAGTACCTAGGCCTACAGTTTGGAAGAGACCTCACGGCCACAATACAGCACAACGAGGACTCACTGCTAAAAAAAGTCAAAGATAGACTAGAGCTGTGGTCGCCCAAATACATCAGCTGGTGGGGAAGGATTGAGACGATAAAAATGATGATAACACCCGCAATAAACTACACGCTAAACATGCTACCGCTCCCAATGACAGAAAACTTCCACACAAAACTGGACAGCATGATGAACATCTTCCTATGGAGAAACAAAAAACCACGAATCGGCCTACCCAAACTGAGGCTAGCGAAAGAACTAGGAGGACTCAACCTGGCAAACTTCAAAACATACCAAACAGCCTGCCTGGCCAAACAAGGATTCGCATGGATCGATGAAACGCAACAGTACAAGCCAGTCTGGCTAGAACTGGAGAGAGAGCTCCTGGAAGGCCTGCACCCAACAGCGATATTGACTGCAAACAAACACCCACTATGGTCGAACACGATACTCAAGCACACCAGAGAAGCGCTGATGAGAGTGGACAGGCGAATGACACAGAAGCTGAGAGGCACAACATGGGAATCCATCTGGCTCAACACAAAAATATCATATCAAGGGGCAATAATGAACTATGACACATGGATCAAAAAGGGAATCAGCCTCCCCAGACAAATGGAAACTAAGGGGAAGCAGCTGACCTTCTCAAACTTACAACAACTATACAACCTCCCCAACAAAGAGCTATACACGTTTCTGAAGATAAGAACTGCCATAACTAGAGCAAACCTAACCCGAGAGGAACCGGGCATCGTCAGGTACGTGCAAATGCTAAACTCGGCAGGCCACCAGACAGCGAAGTCTACAAACTAATCGCCCCATCCACCATGTCACTAAACAAGAAGACAACAAACTCATGGGCAACACTTCTAGGCAGACAGCTAAACGAAAAGGAACAGGCGCAAATGTGGTGTTCGGCTACAAAAAACAAAATCACCCCACAACTGGCACAAACAAAATACTGGCTACTCCACAGAGCCTACTGGACCCCATCCAGGCTCCACAAAAGTGGCATAGCAGAATCAGGCGACTGCTGGAACTGCCAGAAGGAAGAGGGTACACTCGAACACCTCATCTTTGGATGCGTCAGAGTCAAGAAGTTCTGGGCCCAGATAAACACATTCATAAACGACATGCTCAAAACAGACTTAATTATCAACTATGTGACCTTGGCAACAGGGCATGTAACGACGAACCTGAACAATAGGGAAGAAAGTGATCTACTAGACCTGCTTCTCACAGCGGCCCTAAAGATAATCCTAACGAACTGGAAGAACACGGCGAAAGCAAACTTCAAGACATGGATCAACTGGGTCACCTTCCTAAGAGGAGCAGACAACATTACAGGCAACTTCTCGAAAGAACACACTCCCAAAGAGCTCATGTGGGAACCTCTCGATGAACACTTAAAGAAGCCACAGTAGCCCTCCCAATCTCTCAAACACCCCCCCCCCCTCTCTTCTTTTTTTTCTTCTTTCTTTTCTCCTTTCTTTTCTCTTCTGCAACAGGCCAAGGAAAAGAGACAACAAATGCACTGTGTAACAACTGCCAATGTATATGCCACTTTTATTTTTCAATAAAATCTTTAAATAAAAAAAAATATATATATTATAGCACCACTGGAAATTGGAAACAACTAATATTGATCTTCGCCTCGGGAGGAGAGTCTTAAACCCCTGAAAAGTAGAAGCCACGTGTCTACCTGCCAGGCAGCGCTCTTAATCCCATACATAAATAGGCCAATGTGCGTAGTACAAATACATGGTATATCCCGCAGCCCCGGAGGGTGGCGAAGATGAGAGCTGCATACAGTTATGCGATTTCACAGGGAAGGTTCGCTACATAGGACTTCCATTTGGAGCTCTGCTGTGTGGGTTATAGAGGCTCAGATAGTCATATCACCATGTTCCTTCATTTATAACATTTCAGTTGTCGATGAGCCTTCTCTGGACCCCAAAAATTGCAGTTTACCTACTTTTGGGATATGTGGGGCAGCTTGAACTCTCGGCCTGGTGTCTCTATTATTCTCCTCTAACTTACCTCCTGCGCCAACACACAGTAGCTCCTTGGACGTCCGGCAGACAGCAGTAGCGCCCTGGTCCGGACGAGACATGACCTCGTTACAACCGACTTCTTGCATTTTGACCAACACTGAATGATCACGGTGGGGAGGTCCAGCAGCCAGGTTGATCAAGTGGTCCACAACGTGCAGGAGAGGACTGCTGGGGGCGGCTAAGAGGAAAACAGAGCGGCCATCTTGCACTGTCTCGGGCTGCCTGTATACTGTGCGGCAACCCTTCCGAATACGGCGGAAGGCACACACGTTGAAGGCCAAATCCTCGGCAAAAGGCAACAGCAACGCAAACGTGTCGTATGGAGGTTCAAAGGTCTTCGGCGGTACTCGGTGGATTTTGGCACACCAGATAAGTCATGTGATTAACTACAAAAAAAAATGTCTCTAAAGCAAAGTCATTCCGGCCTTCAACTAAGACCAAAGCCCTGGCGAGGAATGTCCAGTCTGCTGCAGTTCGGTATTCCATTTAGCGCCCTTATTACAAATTTCGAATCTCTTCCGGGACAGAATAAAGCTTCTTTTCCGGGGCGGGGGTATCGTACTAATAGTCGCGAGATGTGTTGTAAAGTAACCGCCCATATGTTCCTAGTGCCGCCCCTTGCCTGTCAATTAGTGCTGTCCGCTTTACATATTGCGTCTCCTTAGTATTTGTGAAGCAGCGTAGAATGTAGCTGTGGCAGTCGGAGTTTACAGATCCGGTGGCGGGAGGTAAGTCACAATTCCGAGAACCTGAAGCTTGCTTTGCAGGGCTACCTACTGTTTATCTGCCAGGTGGTCTTTCACTCGGACTAGTAGCAATTTGCTACGTTGCCCATCTGCACTACTAGGTGTTTGGCATGTTGCCCCTCTGCCACACGAAGCCCAGGTAGACTTTCGTTATGCCAGGCGAATCCTTTGCTAAGCCTTTCCCTTCGTCAAACTAACCATCCGGTCCACGTAGTCTTTTTTTATTAGTCTAAGCCTCTACATGGCTGTATCTCTGTCAAGCTAACTTTTTTCGGGCTCTTTCCTCCATGACTACCCCCGTTTCACGATGTCTGTCGTCCATACTTATCATTTGCTGCCCTTCCATCTCACCACCAACCTGTCATTCTGCAACTACTGTTATTGTTGTGACAACCAACTGGGGTTTGTATTGGGTGGGCATATTTGGTTCGTAGCCCCGTTTGCCAAAGGCATCATCAGTGATGGAAAAAAGCTGTTGGAATTACTTGTTTAATTTTAGAATAGAAAATTGTTAATTTAGCTTTTGGTCAGTTAGTGCTGAGTGCTAGACAAACTGACACAGCAAGGTGGATAACGCGTGTTCTAGAAATAGGAGTTATTTATCTGCAATTATAATTAAACATTTCTAACGGTAATGATCTAATACTCTAGGCTTGAAGGTAGTGTTTGGCAATCTAGACTCATTGCAGTGTTTTTAATTTTAGACTTATTTGAATGTTAGTGAGCTATTATAGAACCCTGCCTCACAGTGTTATGTTTTTTAGTTCGAGCCTAGCAGCGCACAAGTGATGCTCTGCGAGGCTTGGTGTATTCAGTACATGGGCTTCAAGCCGCCCCATCGCTTGTCATTGGTTGTTTAGGGTGCCTTTCTAAATTCCTAACTTTTAAATGGTAAACCGTGTCCATTTGTCCCTCCTTTTGGTCTGTTGTCCCCTCCCAAAGCGACTGGTCCTGTTAAAAGGCTCATTTTGCTTCTGTCCATTTCAGCTAGTGTCGCGCACAATTTATTCCGATTGCATGCCTAGTGTTTTGGAAGTTTCCCAAATGCGAACAGCTGACCAGTGTTACTGCTTTCCCCTCCCACTCATCGTTTCTCTGTGTGTTTTCCCCTTCACACCTTGGGTTTCACTTGTGAACTAAAGAGTCTGGGCCACTGAAGTTCGGGTTGAGCAGTGACAAAGTTAAAATGTTAGAAATTTGACTTTATTCGCTAGCTCCCTTTCACCCAATCTTTCGTTTTTAGCATTAATTATGTTTCATTCGCTCAGAGCTCTGTTTCTGTAAACAGGACTGTATATCTTGTTCTTTATCAGGTCACAAATGTGGCAGCTGTGTCTCTGTTCCCAGTGGTAATTCCCCTTTCTTAGGCCTCTAGGCAGTGCTGCAACTGCGTCTCTGTTCCCAGTGGTGATTCCTCATTCTTAGTTCTCTAGCTAGTGCTGCTAGCTGCATCTCTGGTTCCAGTGGTAATTCCTCATTCTTAGTCCTCAACGCAGTGCTGCAGCTGCATCTCTGTTCCCAGTGGTAATTCCTAATTCTTAGTCCTCTATTCAGTGGTGCTAGCTGCTACTCTGGTCCCAGTAGTAATGCTTCATTCTTAGTCCTCTAGGCAGTGCTGAAGCTGAGTCTTTGTTGCCAGCGGTAATTTCTCATTCCTCTAGCTAGTTCTGCTAGCTGCTTCTCTGGTCCAAGTGGTAATTCCTCATTCTTAGCCTTCTAGGCAGTGTAACAGCTGCTTCTCTGGTCCCAGTAGTAATGCTTTATTCTTAGTCCTCTAGGCAGTGCTGAAGCTGAGTCTTTGTTGCCAGCGGTAATTTCTCATTCTTAGTCCTCTAGCTAGTTCTGCTAGCTGCTTCTCTGGTCCAAGTGGTAATTCCTCATTCTTAGCCTTCTAGGCAGTGTAACAGCTGCTTCTCTGGTCTCATTAGTAATTACTCATTCTAACTAAGTCGTCTACACAGTGCTGCTAACTCTTAACCTGGTCCTGCTGGTAATTCCTCATTCTAAGTCCTCTAGGAAGCACTGCAGCTGTTTCTCTGGTCACAGTCGTAATTCCTTGTTCTAGGTCCTCTAGACAGTGCAGCTAGCTTCTACTCTGGTCCCATCGGTAATTCCTCCTTCAAAGTCTTCAAGAGAGCGCTGCTAGCTGCTACTCTGGTCCTTTCGGAAATTCCCGCATTTGAATTCCTCCAGGCAGTGCTGCAGCTTTGTCTCTGTTCCCAGTGGTAATTCCTCATTCCCAGATCTGTAGGCAGTGCTGCTAGCTGCTTCTCTGGTCCCGGTGGCAATTCCTCATTTTAAATCCTCTAGGCAGTGCTGCAGCTGTCTCTGATCACAGTAGTAATTTCCCATTCTTAGTCCTCTAGGCAGTGCTGGTAGCTGCTTCTCAGGTCCTTTTGGAAATTCCCGCATTTTAATTCCTCTAGGCCGTGCTGCAGCTCTGTTTCTGTTCACAGCTTTAATTCCTCATTGTCAGTCCTCTAGGCAGTGCTGTTAGCTGCTTCCCTGGTCCCGTTGGTAATTCCTTGTTCTAAATCCTCTAGGCAGTGCTGCAGCTGAGTCTCTGGTCACAGTGGAAATTTCTCATTCTTAATCCTCTAGGCAGTGCTGGTAGCTGCTTCTCAGGTCCCATCGCCAATTCCTCGTTCTAAGTCCTTCTCACACTGCCGCTACTTGCTTCTCTGGTCCCATTGGTAATTTTTCATTCTAATTCCTCTAGACAGTGCTGCAGCTGCTTCTCTGGTCCCAGTAGTAATTCCTCCTTCTAAGTCCTCTAGGCTGTGCTGCAGCTGTGTCTCTGTTCATACATCCATTACACTCCAAACCATTGCACATAGATAAGACATTGTCATTTAAAACGCCAGTAGCTCTAACTCAGACCTATTGCATCGTAAATGCTTGTTTGAAAATGGGCACAACAGTGGCTGAACGCCACAACTTGAGCAGGCCAGTCTTGCTCGCTAAATTGGCAAACTTTTTTAAAATTGGTGTCCACAAATCCACCTCCAGCTTATCTAAATCCATGGGCACCCCGTCAGGCACCACAGCTTTGTGCATGGGACTTTAGCAAATGGCTTCTACTATTTCATCTCTGAAAATTTGATACCCAGTGGAAACGTGGGTATACATGTGTCTAACTCCCCACTAGCTAAATCAGACATGTGATAAGCTTGTTTAAAGTGGCTCACCCAAATAGCTGCACTCATATTGGCACAAATAGGATTGAATCAGTTTTAAGCAGCTTTTATTTGTTAATGGTGTGTTAAAACAAACCGGTGTTTCTGGTTCTGCAGGAAGTGATCAGTGTGGACCAAACGTCCTCCGTAAGTTCCGCCTTCCATTTACTAATAACTAGTCTGTCAAATCATCGAGAAGAGGCTACAGCCACAGAGTCACTCGGGGTTGACCAAAGAGCACTATGCAGGCGATGATTAGCCTCCCTGCATGGCTAATCAAACCAGGAATAAGCAACTGGCTTTGTAGTTGCAAATAAGTTATTTTTTTCTGATGTTCCCTAGATCAACAAAGGAATCCACACTACTCGTGGAGTCATAAGTCTGTCTCAGGCAATCTTAGAGCATACCCGTGGTCTGCACAAAGCCTGCTCTGTCCATCATTCAAATTAGCAGATTTCCACATTAACTTGAGGCCATCACTGCTTGGAAGAATATTCGTACCCCCCCACAGCGATGGCCCGAAAGCAAAACTTTGGGCAAGGCAATGTGATGGAAAGGGCATTATGGCCTCTGTAGGTGCTAGAAGTGACCGCAACGTCCCCAATAGTTTCCAGGTGGTTGCTACTAACAAAGATGTAGTCAATAATCGAACTACCAGCCCCTCCAGTTAAAGCAGGTGATGAAAAACAATGTGAGCAGCCCATTCGAACAAATGACATAAGTCATGTTTAAACAAATGTGGGGATAACATCAATTCTCTACAGTCCCTGGGACAGGCCAAGACTCCAGTAGAGGAAGGATTGATATTTTGTAACTCGCAGTCAGCAGGGATGTGCACCTCAGAACCTAATTTTGCATTAAAGTCCCCAGCAAGTACAATATTCAAACCATGATGAGAGTGGCTCAGTTCCAGATCACCAATAAAATAAAAGAGAAGCAAAATTAGGATCATCCTTATTGTAAGCAGGGACACGCAGACAGGGTTGCTTGTTTAATCTTCTTCTTTATTTAGATGAGTAGCAAGTAGTACAGCGACATGAGCGCAGGAGCCTCCTCCGCCTTCCCCTCCAGTAACTGACTCCCACTGCATTCTACAAACAACCTTCCACGCACTCTACACTCGCACGCCATACACGCTCTACACTCGCACGCCATACACGCGCCACACACATACACGCGCCACACACACGAGACACACACGCACGATACATACACGAATACCACACACCCTCCTCCTCAAAGAACTTAAGAACCATCGGAAGAATCACCCTAACTTAAAATCCAAAAACCTAGCTGGCATCTTCCTTACTCTATCGCCACGGCGAAGACATTCACCACTAATATCAACATTTGAACGAGATGATCCAACACCATCAACATCTATAACATCTCTAGTACCAGATGGACCAACGTCATCAACATCTCTAATACCGTTACCAGTTCCACAACTAGGCTCACACGTACCTGCATTGCCAGTCGACCTCAACCCCAAATCCTTAACCAAACCAAAATCATCGCCTAACAAGTAACCACTACAAGACCCACCATCAGAATGTACACCAACCACACCCCTCCTCTCATTACAAAAGCTCAATTGGCGAAAATTCCACCTTTTGCCATCTTCCAATTCAACAGCACTACCAAAAACCCTCATTACCTTTAAAGGTTTGGACCATACACTTTCACCTTTCAATACCTTCCTAGGATTCTTCACCCTAACCATCTGACCTATCTTAACTAGTGGCCAGTTACATCTGTTACCGTGATACTGCTGATTGCGGTCTTGATACCTTTTGACTTCAGATCTGACTTCTTCATCAATGTCCTTAGTGTTACATTGCATTTTATCATTTCTCTTCCTTAACCACCAGGGAACCAACCCCGTAAATGGCTTCCTGCCTCTCAAAATTTCGAAAGGTGTCTTCCCAGTAGCTGAGTGGGGAGTTACACGATAGGCAGTCAACCTCTCTTGCAAAGCCTTCCTCCAGGGTAACCCTGCACTTAATGCTAATTCAATCACTTCCTTGACCACCCTGTTGAAGCGCTCAACCTGGCCATTACCTTCTGGGTGGTATAATGATGATTTAATGTGCTTAATGCCCATTACCAATAAAAACTCTTCCATTTTTTGTGAAACAAATTGGGGACCATTATCCGAAACCAATATTTCAGGTACACCCTCTCTTGAAAATACATCCTCTAAAAACTCAATGACAACGTCCGTAGTCATTCCATTCACCATTCTTACCTCGGGCCATTTCGAATAATAATCCACTAATACAATGGCATAGCAATCTATAGAAGACAAAGCTGAAAATGGCCCCATAAAGTCGATAGCTACTTTCTGCCACGGGTATTCAGGTAGCTCCACCATGGTCAATGGCACACTCAACGGCTTAGCTACTTTATCACTGCTGTTACATATTTTACAATCCCTTACTAATCGGTCCACCATGGAGTCCACACCTGGCCACCAGAACCACTCCTTAACTCTTCTCTTAGAACTGGACATACCACCATGACCTAAATGGCTTTTCTCAACAATGTCTTTCCTTAAACCAACTGGAGGCACAATCCTGTCACCTCTTAAGATGATATCATTGACAATACACAACTCATCCTTAATCTTAGAAAAGGCAATAGATTCACCACGTAAATAAGACTCTCTTGGCCATCCTTCAACTATGAACCGTTTAATTTCTTTTAGGACCACATCCTTCTCCATCTCACTCACCCAAGATGCTTCAGAAATACTGCTAACAACATTCTGAGCGTCTATAAGAAATACATCCTTAGCAGTAAATGCCACTTCACAGTCAGTATTGGTCTTCGCATCAGACAAATCTGCATTGGGTAATCTGGATAGGCCATCAGCAACAACATTGTCTTTACCAGGAATGTATTCAATGTCAAAACTAAACATTTGCAGCTTTGAAGCTAAACGAGCTAATCTTGGAGTTAAGTTCTTCCCACCCTCAGGTCTCAAAATGTTCACTAATGGTTTGTGGTCAGTACAGATTTTAAACTTCCTTCCCCATATATACATTCGAAATCTTTCAGCTGCCCATGAAGCAGCCAACAGTTCTTTTTCTATAACGGAATAGTTCTGTTCCGCTTTGGTCAAGGTACGTGAAGCATACGCTACTACCCACTTTTCAGACTTGACACGTTGGGAAAACACAGCACGAATACCATACCCAGACGCATCCACAGATAGAACACATTCAGCCGTTGGTAAAAAAGGTTTCAAACAAGGCGTAGTAACTATTTCCTTCTTCACTTTCTCAAAACAAGTTCTCTGTTGATCACCCCATGCAAATGTTACACCTCTCTTTAGTAAAGATCTTAGAGGTTCAACTTTCGAAGCATAGTTCTCAATAAAACGCGAATAAAATTCTGTCAGTCCAAGAAATGACATTAACTGTTCTTTGCTTGTAGGGTCTGGAACAGCCAAAATAGCATCCACATGACTAATTTTGGGCCGAATACCATCCTTAGATATGACGTGACCTAAGTATTCTACCTCAGATTTCCCAAATACACATTTCTCATTTTTAATAGTTAGTCCACTTTTCCTTAATGCTTCCAGAACTGCGAGCAAACTTTTATCATGACATTCTTTGTTCTTCCCATATATTAAAATGTCATCTTGAAATACTTTAGCGTTTCCAATACCCTGTAAAACCCTGCACATTTCCCTTTGGAACACTGCAGATGCACTGGCGAGACCAAAAGGCATACGTTTATACCTAAACATTCCTTCTGTGGTGATAAAAGCAGTGCAGTGTTTAGAATCGTCCTCTAACATGATTTGATGGTATGCACTAGTTAAGTCTATCTTGGAAAACCAAGAAGAACCACCGACAGATGATGTCAACTCTTGCAAATTTGGAAGAGGAAATGTATCAACCCAGATAGCCTCATTTAAACATCTTAGGTCTACGCACAGGCGCAAATCGCCATTGGATTTAAGCGAAATAACCACTGGCGAAACCCAATCAGAACTTTCAACTGGTTCAACAATACCATCACTACACAGTTTTTTAAGTATTTCACCCAATTTTTCTCTATAACTAATTGGAACATTTCTAAGTTTTTGCCGAATGGGGCATGCACCTTCCCTTAATATTATTCTGTGCTTGAATCCAACCATTTTACCAATTCCACTTGAGAATACATCAGGAAATTTCTCTTGGAGATTTGAGTAAGCATCCTTTTCAACACACTCATCCTGAATAGAGTAAACCGGGCATTCCAGTCTAGGGTCAATTTTCATACCCAAATCATAAATGTGTGGCCACCCCAAAATAGTCGCACCTTTATTGGCCACGTAAATTTTTCCCTGACAAGAGTTGCACCCAAAACTTATTTGGGCTATTATAAAACCTTCTAAAGCTATTCTGTGTCCGGTGTAACTCCCAGGATGTATATCAGGGCCCAATAATGGCCTGCTGGGCCACAGAGATTTGAATAAATCCATACCCATAATGGTATACCAGGCACAAGAGTCAGCCATGACCTTTACTTCTAACCCATCAATAATAACAAGGCATGATGGTAACTTTTTAACCCTACTCGCCCCTTTAGCCACTTCATCGTGGATACTGCATATGTCACCCACTACATGGAAAACATCATCTTGATCTTCGCCTTGGACGCAATTAATGTCATCCTGCTCATCATCTTGCAAATAATTAACTTTAGCTTTAAAATTTCGACATACTCTGGTAAAATGTCCTTTTTTTTTTTTACAGTTGGTACAAATTTTATCAAGGGCAGGACACCACTTATAATTTGCTAAATGAGTAGAAGACCCACATCTAAAACATGCAAACTTTTTCGGGTCATTATTTCTTTCAAAACTCTTTTCATTGCCTTTCTTACTGGAATAAGATGAATAATTAGTCATCTTATTATCACTCTTGAATTTGGACTTGTCACCCTTATTTACAACATTAATAGAACTAGAATCGGAATCATTCTTTTCATTCTTGACTTCACGAATGCATTGATCGGAAATTTCTACACCCCTAGCTACTTCAATAGCATTTTTTTAAAGAAGTACTTCCAGATGACCATAGTTTCTCTTGAATTTTCTTCGATTTGGTCTTCATAAGAATCTGATCACGCAAGACTTGGTCATACGTCATGCTTTCAAATTCACATGTGACAGCTAAACCTCTTAGTGCTGATACATATTGATCAATAGATTCATCACTTTTTTGAGCTCTTGAATAAAACGTAAACCTTTCCATCACTACATTGATTTTTCTCCCAAATCTTTCTTGCATTTGTTTAACAGCACATTGGTAAACGCCCATGTCACCAGCATTCTCAATTTTAGGAAGATTTTTGAACTCCCTTAATCCTACAGCACCTAATCTATGTTTAAGTAATGACACTTTTCTTTCTTGTGAAGATTCTTCTTCAGCTAAAACTTCAACGTAAGCTTCAAACATATCTAGCCATAGGTCCCATGCAATAGGAGGTTCACCAGATTCTGCTAAAAAGAATGGCGGTGGATGAATTGAAGACATTTCAATAAAAGTACAAGTTACACCATACAGAAGAAAAGAAAAAAAAAATTTCTTTGTAAATACTTGCGCAAAAAGTTCACCAGAGTTCAAAATGGTATGGTAATACCTAACTTCTTTATAATTATGTTGCCCAAACAGTTGCAAATGCTTGCGCAAACAGTTCACCAGAGTTCAAAATGGTATAGTAATACTTAACTTCTTTATAATTATGTTGCCCAAACAGTTCACCAAAGTTTAAATAAAATTAAAAATGGTAATTCACAGTTATTTGTATTAAAACGGTATCCGGCGTTGAAATCAGCATCCGGCAATTGGTATTTGTCGAAAATCCTTTGTAGACGCGTTATTTCCTTAACGCGTTGTGTAATTGACGCGTTGCTCCGTTAGCACGTTGCTAGGATACAGTAGACAACAAAAATCGCCGCTGTGCGTGAAGAAGATGTCACGTGAAAACGCTCAGCGTAGTGACGATATGATGGAGTCACGTGGTGACGCTCAGCGTAGTGACGACAGTCTGGGGTTCCACGCTTAAGGAATAACAGCTTGCGCGCGCCGATGCTGGTTAGGAAGTCAACTTGAAAAATGCACTAAGTCGAATAGTGTATTTGGAGGTAAAAAAAAAAATATTAACGTACCAATTAGCCGAGAAGATCGCCGCTCGCTGTATTAGTTACCGTTCTGAGGTTAGTTGAGCATCATTTCATGAATAATGTAAAGTTGGGAGAATCCCCCCAAAAAATTAGTGCTAAATGTCGCTGTCGCTGTAGATCCCGCTCGTCGCCATGTATTGTAAGCAGGGACACGCAGACAGGGTTGCTTGTTTAATCTTCTTCTTTATTTAGATGAGTAGCAAGTAGTACAGCGACATGAGCGCAGGAGCCTCCTCCGCCTTCCCCTCCAGTAACTGACTCCCACTGCATTCTACAAACAACCTTCCACGCACTCTACACTCGCACGCCATACACGCTCTACACTCGCACGCCATACACGCGCCACACACATACACGCGCCACACACACGAGACACACACGCACGATACATACACGAATACCACACACCCTCCTCCTCAAAGAACTTAAGAACCATCGGAAGAATCACCCTAACTTAAAATCCAAAAACCTAGCTGGCATCTTCCTTACTCTATCGCCACGGCGAAGACATTCACCACTAATATCAACATTTGAACGAGATGATCCAACACCATCAACATCTATAACATCTCTAGTACCAGATGGACCAACGTCATCAACATCTCTAATACCGTTACCAGTTCCACAACTAGGCTCACACGTACCTGCATTGCCAGTCGACCTCAACCCCAAATCCTTAACCAAACCAAAATCATCGCCTAACAAGTAACCACTACAAGACCCACCATCAGAATGTACACCAACCACACCCCTCCTCTCATTACAAAAGCTCAATTGGCGAAAATTCCACCTTTTGCCATCTTCCAATTCAACAGCACTACCAAAAACCCTCATTACCTTTAAAGGTTTGGACCATACACTTTCACCTTTCAATACCTTCCTAGGATTCTTCACCCTAACCATCTGACCTATCTTAACTAGTGGCCAGTTACATCTGTTACCGTGATACTGCTGATTGCGGTCTTGATACCTTTTGACTTCAGATCTGACTTCTTCATCAATGTCCTTAGTGTTACATTGCATTTTATCATTTCTCTTCCTTAACCACCAGGGAACCAACCCCGTAAATGGCTTCCTGCCTCTCAAAATTTCGAAAGGTGTCTTCCCAGTAGCTGAGTGGGGAGTTACACGATAGGCAGTCAACCTCTCTTGCAAAGCCTTCCTCCAGGGTAACCCTGCACTTAATGCTAATTCAATCACTTCCTTGACCACCCTGTTGAAGCGCTCAACCTGGCCATTACCTTCTGGGTGGTATAATGATGATTTAATGTGCTTAATGCCCATTACCAATAAAAACTCTTCCATTTTTTGTGAAACAAATTGGGGACCATTATCCGAAACCAATATTTCAGGTACACCCTCTCTTGAAAATACATCCTCTAAAAACTCAATGACAACGTCCGTAGTCATTCCATTCACCATTCTTACCTCGGGCCATTTCGAATAATAATCCACTAATACAATGGCATAGCAATCTATAGAAGACAAAGCTGAAAATGGCCCCATAAAGTCGATAGCTACTTTCTGCCACGGGTATTCAGGTAGCTCCACCATGGTCAATGGCACACTCAACGGCTTAGCTACTTTATCACTGCTGTTACATATTTTACAATCCCTTACTAATCGGTCCACCATGGAGTCCACACCTGGCCACCAGAACCACTCCTTAACTCTTCTCTTAGAACTGGACATACCACCATGACCTAAATGGCTTTTCTCAACAATGTCTTTCCTTAAACCAACTGGAGGCACAATCCTGTCACCTCTTAAGATGATATCATTGACAATACACAACTCATCCTTAATCTTAGAAAAGGCAATAGATTCACCACGTAAATAAGACTCTCTTGGCCATCCTTCAACTATGAACCGTTTAATTTCTTTTAGGACCACATCCTTCTCCATCTCACTCACCCAAGATGCTTCAGAAATACTGCTAACAACATTCTGAGCGTCTATAAGAAATACATCCTTAGCAGTAAATGCCACTTCACAGTCAGTATTGGTCTTCGCATCAGACAAATCTGCATTGGGTAATCTGGATAGGCCATCAGCAACAACATTGTCTTTACCAGGAATGTATTCAATGTCAAAACTAAACATTTGCAGCTTTGAAGCTAAACGAGCTAATCTTGGAGTTAAGTTCTTCCCACCCTCAGGTCTCAAAATGTTCACTAATGGTTTGTGGTCAGTACAGATTTTAAACTTCCTTCCCCATATATACATTCGAAATCTTTCAGCTGCCCATGAAGCAGCCAACAGTTCTTTTTCTATAACGGAATAGTTCTGTTCCGCTTTGGTCAAGGTACGTGAAGCATACGCTACTACCCACTTTTCAGACTTGACACGTTGGGAAAACACAGCACGAATACCATACCCAGACGCATCCACAGATAGAACACATTCAGCCGTTGGTAAAAAAGGTTTCAAACAAGGCGTAGTAACTATTTCCTTCTTCACTTTCTCAAAACAAGTTCTCTGTTGATCACCCCATGCAAATGTTACACCTCTCTTTAGTAAAGATCTTAGAGGTTCAACTTTCGAAGCATAGTTCTCAATAAAACGCGAATAAAATTCTGTCAGTCCAAGAAATGACATTAACTGTTCTTTGCTTGTAGGGTCTGGAACAGCCAAAATAGCATCCACATGACTAATTTTGGGCCGAATACCATCCTTAGATATGACGTGACCTAAGTATTCTACCTCAGATTTCCCAAATACACATTTCTCATTTTTAATAGTTAGTCCACTTTTCCTTAATGCTTCCAGAACTGCGAGCAAACTTTTATCATGACATTCTTTGTTCTTCCCATATATTAAAATGTCATCTTGAAATACTTTAGCGTTTCCAATACCCTGTAAAACCCTGCACATTTCCCTTTGGAACACTGCAGATGCACTGGCGAGACCAAAAGGCATACGTTTATACCTAAACATTCCTTCTGTGGTGATAAAAGCAGTGCAGTGTTTAGAATCGTCCTCTAACATGATTTGATGGTATGCACTAGTTAAGTCTATCTTGGAAAACCAAGAAGAACCACCGACAGATGATGTCAACTCTTGCAAATTTGGAAGAGGAAATGTATCAACCCAGATAGCCTCATTTAAACATCTTAGGTCTACGCACAGGCGCAAATCGCCATTGGATTTAAGCGAAATAACCACTGGCGAAACCCAATCAGAACTTTCAACTGGTTCAACAATACCATCACTACACAGTTTTTTAAGTATTTCACCCAATTTTTCTCTATAACTAATTGGAACATTTCTAAGTTTTTGCCGAATGGGGCATGCACCTTCCCTTAATATTATTCTGTGCTTGAATCCAACCATTTTACCAATTCCACTTGAGAATACATCAGGAAATTTCTCTTGGAGATTTGAGTAAGCATCCTTTTCAACACACTCATCCTGAATAGAGTAAACCGGGCATTCCAGTCTAGGGTCAATTTTCATACCCAAATCATAAATGTGTGGCCACCCCAAAATAGTCGCACCTTTATTGGCCACGTAAATTTTTCCCTGACAAGAGTTGCACCCAAAACTTATTTGGGCTATTATAAAACCTTCTAAAGCTATTCTGTGTCCGGTGTAACTCCCAGGATGTATATCAGGGCCCAATAATGGCCTGCTGGGCCACAGAGATTTGAATAAATCCATACCCATAATGGTATACCAGGCACAAGAGTCAGCCATGACCTTTACTTCTAACCCATCAATAATAACAAGGCATGATGGTAACTTTTTAACCCTACTCGCCCCTTTAGCCACTTCATCGTGGATACTGCATATGTCACCCACTACATGGAAAACATCATCTTGATCTTCGCCTTGGACGCAATTAATGTCATCCTGCTCATCATCTTGCAAATAATTAACTTTAGCTTTAAAATTTCGACATACTCTGGTAAAATGTCCTTTTTTTTTTTTACAGTTGGTACAAATTTTATCAAGGGCAGGACACCACTTATAATTTGCTAAATGAGTAGAAGACCCACATCTAAAACATGCAAACTTTTTCGGGTCATTATTTCTTTCAAAACTCTTTTCATTGCCTTTCTTACTGGAATAAGATGAATAATTAGTCATCTTATTATCACTCTTGAATTTGGACTTGTCACCCTTATTTACAACATTAATAGAACTAGAATCGGAATCATTCTTTTCATTCTTGACTTCACGAATGCATTGATCGGAAATTTCTACACCCCTAGCTACTTCAATAGCATTTTTTTAAAGAAGTACTTCCAGATGACCATAGTTTCTCTTGAATTTTCTTCGATTTGGTCTTCATAAGAATCTGATCACGCAAGACTTGGTCATACGTCATGCTTTCAAATTCACATGTGACAGCTAAACCTCTTAGTGCTGATACATATTGATCAATAGATTCATCACTTTTTTGAGCTCTTGAATAAAACGTAAACCTTTCCATCACTACATTGATTTTTCTCCCAAATCTTTCTTGCATTTGTTTAACAGCACATTGGTAAACGCCCATGTCACCAGCATTCTCAATTTTAGGAAGATTTTTGAACTCCCTTAATCCTACAGCACCTAATCTATGTTTAAGTAATGACACTTTTCTTTCTTGTGAAGATTCTTCTTCAGCTAAAACTTCAACGTAAGCTTCAAACATATCTAGCCATAGGTCCCATGCAATAGGAGGTTCACCAGATTCTGCTAAAAAGAATGGCGGTGGATGAATTGAAGACATTTCAATAAAAGTACAAGTTACACCATACAGAAGAAAAGAAAAAAAAAATTTCTTTGTAAATACTTGCGCAAAAAGTTCACCAGAGTTCAAAATGGTATGGTAATACCTAACTTCTTTATAATTATGTTGCCCAAACAGTTGCAAATGCTTGCGCAAACAGTTCACCAGAGTTCAAAATGGTATAGTAATACTTAACTTCTTTATAATTATGTTGCCCAAACAGTTCACCAAAGTTTAAATAAAATTAAAAATGGTAATTCACAGTTATTTGTATTAAAACGGTATCCGGCGTTGAAATCAGCATCCGGCAATTGGTATTTGTCGAAAATCCTTTGTAGACGCGTTATTTCCTTAACGCGTTGTGTAATTGACGCGTTGCTCCGTTAGCACGTTGCTAGGATACAGTAGACAACAAAAATCGCCGCTGTGCGTGAAGAAGATGTCACGTGAAAACGCTCAGCGTAGTGACGATATGATGGAGTCACGTGGTGACGCTCAGCGTAGTGACGACAGTCTGGGGTTCCACGCTTAAGGAATAACAGCTTGCGCGCGCCGATGCTGGTTAGGAAGTCAACTTGAAAAATGCACTAAGTCGAATAGTGTATTTGGAGGTAAAAAAAAAAATATTAACGTACCAATTAGCCGAGAAGATCGCCGCTCGCTGTATTAGTTACCGTTCTGAGGTTAGTTGAGCATCATTTCATGAATAATGTAAAGTTGGGAGAATCCCCCCAAAAAATTAGTGCTAAATGTCGCTGTCGCTGTAGATCCCGCTCGTCGCCATGTATTGTAAGCAGGGACACGCAGACAGGGTTGCTTGTTTAATCTTCTTCTTTATTTAGATGAGTAGCAAGCAGTACAGCGACATGAGCACAGGAGCCTCCTCCGCCTTCCCCTCCAGTAACTGACTCCCATTGCATTCTACAAACAACCTTCCACGCACTCTACACTCGCACGCCATACACGCTCTACACTCGCACGCCATACACGCGCCACACACATACACGCGCCACACACACGAGACACACATGCACGATACATACACGAATACCACAATCCTTCATAGGAAAATCATCATTATAAAAGTTATTAAGAACAAAACTAAAGGATTTAGACCACTTAACCTGGAATGCCTGAAATAGCCTACTGTTAGTGGGGATGGGCAAAATAGTTTCGTCTAGGGTTTCCTTAAATCAGATGGGAAGCCCAGCCCGAGCACTTCACATTCCAGATGAAATGACGGGAACAAAGTGACAAATAAAACCATTGCGAAACAGATCGCTCAGTTCCCATGTTACCTGTAAAATGACAATATCATAAGGTAGGAAAAAGTACACCTAATTTGGCCGCAAGCCGTGCTATATTCCAGCTCAGCAACTTATTCTTGTTAAAAGGGCCTGTCGTTGACAGTGGGGGCTTAGTAATAGGTCTTTGTTGTGCTTCAGAGATCGAGTCAGGCAAGGATGACGTCATACTGGCCCTATCCGGTACAATAGCTTCAATGCCAAAATCAACACCACTGTCTGCATCGGGCCGCAGGGGGTGCAATTTGATATCTCCTTCAAAACATTTTGGTCAGCACTACAATCTCCAGACAGGGCAGAAAAACGATTAATAGTGGGCATGGAGTAGTGATTTCTCAGTGACAGCTCAGGGGCGTTCTTTTTCCTCAAAACTCTGCCTTGCAGTCCCAAGTCTCAAACAAAATACCCCAAAGGCATCACCTTCACATTACTTTGTCGCACAAGACCCAGATAGGATGAGCAAATCAGATACCCTGCTACAAACTGAATGGCAAATTTGATAATGATGCAAATCCTTCCAAATTCCGTTCTCATAGAGAACACCCAATGTACTGTACGAGCAAACAAAATAACAGAAAGCAAACTAGCTTTGCAACGAACATGAGAATGTAGCCAATGAGTATCCATGTTCATTAACTGTTAAGTGTTCCTGACATCTGCAGCTTGAGTCTGGAAACATTGGCAAGAATCACAACAAAAGGACATGCTGCTGGGGTTAGACGAAGCACAGGTAAACTACCTCTGTGAGGGTCCTGGTCTGGCAGGGGTTGGCTAACAACCAGCGAATCCGGAAGTCGAAGGGCCTCAAGGTGGTAATGAGATATTAGAGCCTTGAGGGAGGCTCCGGGTAGAATTGCAGGCAATGGGCATGTGGGGTAGGCAAGGGAACCTAGACAAGTCCATGGGGGCAATAGACTGTGAAGCTGTGGCTGCAATTGTAGGCTTAACTTTCCCCCTGCATCGAGCACCATCGAGCACCATACCGGACCCCATAACCTCAGATAGCATTCCTTCGATGGCAGACAAATGAGCGAGCACTGAGGAAAGGCTGGTGGGCAGGATGGATTTGAATTCGTCGATCATGGTAAAAAGGTTGTGATTGTCAAAGGCCGTGGAGGAGGAATTCAATGGTGCGGAAGATCACTGGAGGGCATAGTCTGGGAAACAGTCTGAGTGATTTTTGGTCTGGGTTGCTTGCCTCTCTTCTTGCGCCACGCTGGGGGAGAACTAGATGCAGGGGGCAAAGTGCTGGTCGAAGATGAAGGGTGCTGTGGATAGGATTGAATCTTGCTTGAGGAGTCTTCAAAATCACAGCCTTTAGCCCCTCTCGTAGGCACGGAGGGTCCATATAAATGATAAGTGGAGGCAAGTCAAGACTGTCAGTGGCGAGAAACAGCCACCTCTCTGCAAGCTGGATTTCTTTGTCAATAAATCCCACCGCCTGCTCGATTAACCCATCCAAGGTTGAGTTTTTATTTGGGACCGGGTTGGGTGCCCCCAGTTTACGCTTGCCCATAATGAAGCTTGGAGACCTTTTCCCCTCAATGACCCCACAGCCCTTAAAAAAAGCAGGAAGGGAGCCCAAATCTTACATCAATCTTGCATTATAGGAGGACAACTAAGCAACTTGGCTAAGGCACAGGTCTGAGGACAAAGCCTAAAGAGGGGGCCAGGCCCGGCTTTGTCCGGGCTGTGATGGGCACAGATGGCCTACATCTGGCCCAGTCTTCACCCCAACATGTGCCCGGGTGTGTCCAGTGCCGTGGTGGAACCCGAGGAAAATATGAGCCCCTCTCGGCATGAAGAACAATGAGCCCGCCTCCTGCAGGAATGAGGATTGTGGGGCTTGTAGGACTGTCCCTAGTTCCTCTCGCTAGGCGCACATTAATTCACAGTACATTCTAAAAATGTGTTTCTTTCTACAGGAACAACCACAGACGTCATGCTATGCAGAAATCTCCCTGCTATATTCCTAAAACCCTGCAAGAAATATTTCTTTGACTTATACTTTCAATTTTTTCTTCCCATATTTATTTTGAATGCTTCTTTCATTCCCTTCTAACTTGTGCATGTCTTCTTAATCTCTTTTTCTTTTAAACCATTTCCCTTCAACCTAACAATATCTATTCATTCCATCAATTGCTTGCTTCTCACAAGACCCCCTCTGATGATCACACCTACGTAAATAATATGCAACAAAGAAACTGGAATAAATGCACACAATGGTTTCTTTGAGAGCATAAGACTTATTCCAGTAACCAAATAATTGACTACTAATTTTAGGGGTCCCAAGTAGAGTGCTACTCGCTGTAAAGCACTCATCGTCTCATACGGGGTATATATATGCAATATAAATGCAATTTAAAGGAAACTTTTGTGCCAGAGGGTGTGATATATTTATGCTGAATGGTAATCAGATGTATGTATATATGTTTGGGTAGTGTCAGGGTGTTCTGTTAATGCAGTAGTGCTTTGACAATCATATGGCCTTGGTCCCATTATGTGTACAGTCAGATGTCGAGATCTGTTTCATCTTGTTTGATAAAGACACATTTTAAGTCTAATTGCAAAGGCTTTGTGTAATGAGTAAAGAGAGAGAGGGAATGTGTTGTAAGCCTTTGTTTTTCATGCATTTAAAAGTGAAATCTCTTCAAATAGATGGCAGAAATGTTTTGAAGGAGATATTACATTTTGAAGTAGTTATCAAATGTAGTAAATAACTATAATCGAGTTTTCCACATGGAAAAGGGCCACAATGTGCTATCCACTTATTTTTTTCCATTTTTCAGGCCTTTCCCCTGAAACATTTTAGCAGATTTAACCCGACAGAATCTACTAGTGGCAAGCTGCAAGTGTTTGATTATTACCCAACCTGCTATTGTGATCAGAATTTAACTTTGAACTTGTAGTGAGGGGCTTAGTTTATTGGCTTTGTAGAAAAAGTATACAATGCTCGCTAAAAAAACGGAATTGTCTATTCTAGGTCACTCTTCACTGGATTCGATTAGGCTTGCTTAGGTGTAACAAGTGAATAACCAGCTCTGTGCTAAACTGCTTTTTTTCACTTTTCTCGCTTTGCCCATCTGTTCTGCTCCGTACCCCCATGGGATAACCACATTCTACTCTCTGGAGGGATTGGCAGTATTTTTTGCTGCTCCACCAGCAGAGAACTAGACTCTCCTAGACTTGGTGGCCACCAGATCTGTAACTCCACCAGTCTCTGGGTTGATTGATGGTTGGTTTCTGCTAATTCGACTAGTATGTGCACCCATGCGAGATGTTACTTATATGATCTGCTCCCTCATAGGGGATCAGATGATCACTGTGTGGCTATACTTGCAAGAGTTATTTAGTAGTGCAATTGGTATTTGAACGATGTCCTCTATGAAGCTGCACTGAATTGGCACAAGTTGTAGGTTCCCTACACTAATGTTAGGCCTTTCAGGTACCCTTAATGTGGAGTCGCTCCTGGTTCCTGTGTATCTAACACCATCCTTGTTCAACCAATATCAATAGAACTCTTGCCAGCAACATCACCTGCATAAAACTATTTTGGCAAAGCTCTTAACAGGCCGTTAACAACGCATTAACATCTTACCGCTGCATGGAATTTTTGGCCTGGAGAAGTGGAGAGTGGTTAATTTTCAAAGTTGTCTGGTGAGTGCACATCCCTCTACCTATCCATAAACACATACATGTTCACATACCCAGCCACAAGCACACATTTTTAAATAAACCTATTTATATTAGCATTTAGCAATGATACACAAGTTTGCATAGGAGCAGTATTTTACAAAATGCAATCATGGGCATTAGTCCACCAATAGTTTGACGGCTGTGTCAATTCAGGAAATTATATATAATTAGTACAGACGTAATATGTCATGCGGGGCAATGAAAATCTTATTATAGAGCCAACATTTGTTAAGTAACACATTTTTGACAGTACCCAGTCTCAAGTGAACAGTTCTTAACCAATTCCTATGGACATCAGCTTAGTTAGTTAGTGCACACGCCTATTCTCCTATCCGCTATTATACACTGATCTCTGCATGGATTCTCCAATGGAGATGTAGGACCTAACCCATCAATGTCATAGTATATAAAAGATAAGCTACATAATCTAGATTATAACAAAGCGAAATAGTCCTGGATGGGCTGAACATCAGTTAGGTATACAATACCTCACAGAGGGCACCCACCTCCGTGGGTCCTAGGTCATATGTTCCAGCATACTGGGGAAGGGAGAAAGTGCTAGAAGGCAACCAATCTACCAGCAATTCCGATTAAGCATTAAAGTTATTAATTGGGGCAGGGCCTCTTCCCAAAGGGGGAACAATTAGTGTTGTCCATTCTGGGTCTCTGAGCCGCACACAGAAGGGTGGCTCTATGTGTGACATCAAAGTCTCCAATGCAGTCACCTTTCAGTCAAAAATGTCGGCTATTCTGCCATGCGGTCTTGAGAGGTGCCCTCTGCTCCACCACACTGTGCTGTCCGGCTCCCAGCTTCTGCCCCAGAGTTGTCTTGCTTGCTGTCCCAGGTCTCTAGCACCTCTACCCAGAGCCCCACCAGTGGGTGTTGTCTTATCCATCTTGCATCGTTCCTAGTCAGAGCCCACTTGTCCATCCTGGCGTACATGGTAACATCCCTCGCCGATATCACAACGTTGGGACCACTCCAGAGCACCATTGCATTTCCATCCGTCTCTTCGACAGTACCAAGGTCAGGTCCACAAATTTGGTACTGACTATATGCGCCTTTGGTCTGGGGAACAACCCCAAGAGGCATACATCTGCTGTGCACAAGATAGTACAGTCTAACACTCTAGTGAGCATGGCAATTACAGGGTCCCAGAATGATCGCAATCAGGGGCATAGCCAAAAGGATTTCGGACCAACAGCCTCTTGCTCTGACTCTTCTGGACCCTCTCTTAATCCACACATTTATCCTACTCCTATCTCTTCATCCGGGCACAACAAATGCTGCTCAAGTATCATAGATGCTGGGAATAGGGTTGATGGCGAAATAACGGCTGCTGCAAGACCATAACCAGCAGATACCGGACCGCCACGAGCGAGGCCTGCATCCCGGCGGTGAGACACTGAGTGGCCTGGGAGGAAACTGACATCCTGGCTTACACGCAGTAACTGAGCGGGTGGTGTGCCACAGTCTGCCCACCCACTGTTGAGGGCGGAGAGGTGCAGGAGAACCTGGGGTGGGACTCTGGCATTCTCCGTTGGAACTATGACACCTGGGGCTGACTCAGTACCCAGGCCTGCCCAACCCAGAGAAGGAGCGAAGCATCCTGGCAGAGTCAGGAGAAGCTGGGACATCACAAGTGCTCCAGCATTGCATGTTGTGAGACACTCTAACCACCCTCTTCCCCCATCCTCTGCCCCTCCTCCCCACCCCCCTCACCCGACCTAGAATGAAAGCAGCAGTCAAGTGGAGAAGATCAGCACTTGGTGACAGGGGGATAGGCGCTGGCCTTCCCTCTGACCTTATATCAAGGGTACCGAGGCAAACCTGATGCCACCACATGCCGAGACCTTGTGGTTAGGAGTGGGAGCGACCGGGGAAGGCAGATCCAGAGGTCAAGTGACATGACAGATGGGAGCAGAGTAAGACAGGGCTTTGTCGCATATAGCAGTAGCGCAAAGTGAACCCGCTGGGAGGCGCAGGCAGTGGCCCGACTGGCAGAGGGAGCAGTGCGGTGGATGGCCCAAGACCATAACCAGCGATGATTGAGGGTGCTTGCTGCTGGCCTGGGGGATATTTCTTTGGTTGTTGCTGCACTCCTGTACGGGGGCTGATCCTGAGGAGTGAAAAGAGCCACAACACCCCGACCGGTCAGATGAGAGCGGACGACTGAGGGACGCACCCCCTGATTGCCGACAGTGCCACTGGGTTCCCTGTAGTGTGTCATTGTAGTGGCCCAAGCCCTAGACCGGCAGATGTAGCCTCCGGACATGATCACAAACAATTATCTAATTGGGACTCACACCAGGGTCAGATGTACTCTACCCGGTAGATGCGACGACCCACCCTGGAGGGGAGTCCTTGCTCCTGGGAACCCCAGACCACTCTGGAGCCACATAACTTCTTGGCCAGACACCTCTACAATTATCACAAAGGGAAACAGTACATACCCAGAGGTACAGAAGAAGCTAGGGGTGGAGCACGCCTCGGCCTGAAAGCGCACTTGACACCTAGATGCTAAACAAGGGGATCAAATAGACCCTTATTTGTGGAGAGATCGCTCACCTGTTGACGTAAATAATTAATTTACTCTCTTAATTTCTATGCAGATAAGTACTTAATCAATAATAACTCAATCAGAATGAAGGAAAACAGAGTCCGTGGTGTAAGAGTTCTAAGGGGTTTTATTCCATAAAAAGGAATCAGGATATCATGTTCTGACCACCACACAGGGTGTCAGAAGGGATAGATGAGCGCGCTAACATTTTATTAACAGTACATAGCTTATATACTTATTTCATAACATAGGTTTACAGTGCAAGAGGCGTAACAGCTGAGAGAAGACAAGATAACAATATACACGTGGTGCATGTGCGTAATCAAGAGGCGTGAACTAGAGGTGTGTTCTGGAAACGTCACTGATAGGTGTCACGAATGGGTGGCACTAACAGAAAAGGTGGCAATGTCAGCAGAAATCGGAAACTTGGATGCGCGCGCAGCTGGATGACGTGTAACTGGAGGGGTGCAGGGGACTTGACATTTACCCTGACGGAAAGAGACAGAAGTCTGGCATGTCAGATCAACTTGTGCTTCTATCATATCTGATATCTGATGTTTAGGAACTAAGCTATCTGGGCAGAAAGGTCTCTAGAGCAGAAGCTATTCTATACTTGCTGTGAGTGCGTGTATAAGCGCCTGGGTGTCTGTATGAGAAGCGTGGGGCGAGGGGCCTTCCATGAAAGCATGGCAACGGAGCTATGAATTACTTGCACAGAGACAGGTCGGCCCTTTAGCCCTGTAGCTGAGGAAGGATGTTTACTGAAACTAGCAGGCTGGAATGTATTTTCGGGGAGGGAAACAGATAACTCGAAGGTTATAGTCAATCTTGGCAGGCAGCAGGCTGAGCTGAGCACGGAGGGCCGCGCTAGAAGTAAGTCAGAGTTCACGGGTACGGGGGCTGCTTGGGCAGGGGCCCTCGCAGTCAGAAGCCAGAAAAGAGGCTCGGTGGCAGAGATTCAGGGCCTACTTTCAGCCAGGCTGAAAAACGTAGGAGTACACTTCAAAAAGACGTTGGCATAGCATACTTAGGAACGGACCATCCAACCCATTCATGGTGGGTCTGAAAGAGGACAAGTTAACGTTGGACGCAAATGTATTTGCGTCTTCATAGCTGGTACAGGAGGGAAGTTACATGCACTTTAACTCGTACATGGAGTCGGTGGGGTACGCGCTAGGGAACATAACTTGACCATAAAATTTATATTACCTCATTCCCTCCTTGTTCCCTACGGACCCTTCATGATATATCAATCCTCATGAATCTATCAGTCTGTTCTTGTAACATTATATGTTCATCTTTCTTTCTTTGACTGTTTGAGAGACAACTGGAATGCTCAATGCAGGATGTGGCACACAGTCCACAGATCGCTGGCCCACACTGTAGGCACAGGCAGCAGCTGAATACTATAACAAGGCCAATGCCTAGGAATGATAAGATCTTCCATCCCCAAGCGGTTAACGTTGTCCAGAACCAACCGGACCAAGTCCAGGTGCCTGGATTCTGATGTATCTGATTTGCAATTTTATGCAAACGGGTAATAGCTTGATAGACAGATGGTGCGTTTTGTGGAATGAAAACACAGCAACTTGACCCGATGACCTTACAGGCTCCACCTCTATCTGCCAAGATGACGTCAATCACAAGACGATTTTGAAGGACAACAACCCGCATAGCAGATTGCTCCTCTGTTAAGTTACCTAAGGCGGAGGCAGTTTCATGTACTACTGCTTCAAGTGTTCTTGTTAATCTGCGTATTAATTTACTGTTTTGGACGGGACCTAGAAAGAAGAAGAATCCTTTATTGAAATCAGTGTACTGTTCCCATGCCGTTTCTGTGTAGTCGACAAGGGGAATATCTCTTTTGGGTCTATTTGGTACTAGATTCGTATTTCTATGGTAATCTGGGGGAGCTAGAAAAACAGGTGGCAGAAGGAATGCAATGTAACAGGTACCATCCCAATCTGGAGGCAAACGTATGTATGCGGTATGACCACAAACAAAATAGGAGTGACTGATAGCTTTGAAGGATGATTTACCATGGTCACTGAATTCGACCACAGTAGTGCATTTACTATGACCTACGTGTACTGAACCTTTCTTGCTAACACATAATTCACCTGTGACTGGTAATACTAACATATGGGGCAAAACTGGAGCGGTTTCAGATTCAACAGTAAGGATCATAAGGCTAATTGTGTAATTACCTAATCCATATACTTCATTTTCTAGATCAGTTCCTATTCGAGTGGGAAGTCCCTCTTTATCAGGGTAACAGACGTTGAGCAGGACTAAGTTCAAGTTTCCCCAAACCCAGCCCCCATCGAAAACAGCAATATCAGGATCTAAGGAATTAATTATTTTAAACCATGCTCCACAGGAGCCATTGTGAGTGAACGGGTACGGAAAGAGGGGCAGAGCTCCCTTGTAATTCTGGTAGGGAGGGAGTCGGCCACATATCCAGCAGTCGGTAGCATTATTTGTCTGATGGGAGTGGTGTAACATACTAATGAATGTATTGTTGCGCAGCGCAAGTCTGTAAGAGAGTTCATGTGCAGGAAGTTCACTAAAAGTGTGTTCAGCAGAGACATTGTAAGCAGATTGTTCACGCCTGAAAATAGGCCAATATATAGGTAGCAGAATGCTGGCAATAATAATTAGAATACTTAGAAAAAACATTATTAACAACGTCACTATGCAGTGACTACGCAGTGATTTACAGTATGTACGTTTCTTTGCTTCTCTCTCTCTCTCTCTATCTCGATCTAGGGGATACATGTCAGAAACTATTTAACCGATTCACCTAGGGGAGGACTTAAACAATTAAACTGTCTGACTTGCTAGATCGGAGTTTCATTCGGTATAGTTCTTGGGGAGTCTTTTCTCGTTTAGAGACGGTAACGTCTTTTGCTTCAACACAGTCTTTGGTGGGGGTGGACGAGTCAGAGTCCTGTTTCAGTCCGTTTTTTAGTTCATTGCATAGTTTGATGTGACTCGTGTGGACCCACCCCTTTCTCCCCTCGATCTTCACAGCGGTCCTTGTGGTAAGGAGGACGGTCTTCGGAGACTTCCAGCGGGGCTCCAGCGGACTTTTCCGGTCGAAATTCCGGACGAGAACCAGGTCCCCTGGACGGACCTCATGCGCCTTTACATCGGTATTGTCAGGGAAGGCTGCGGCAACCTGTGAACGACATGATTGGAGTGCAGACATCAAGGAGGCAAGGTAATCTGTCAACATGTTACAATCAACATCAGTGATCTTTTTCGGAATGGGCGTCCCCCACATATTCGGTGGTCTGCCAAAGACCACTTCGTACGGGGATAGCCCTGATCTTGAGTGGGCGACCATTCTCATGTAGAATAGTGCCACGGGCAGGGCGACTATCCAGTCGACCCCTTTTTCCTGACAGATCTTGGCAAGGCGGATTTTTAGTGTCTGATTATGCCTTTCTACAAGGCCAGCTGCTTCGGGATGTCGGACACAGTGGAACCTCCACTGATATCCTAGCAAGAGGGAAACTTGTCTCATCAACTCGGACGAGAATGGCTGTCCGTTATCTGAATACACGACACGGGGCAAACCGTACCGTGGGAAGAATTCACGAACCAACTGTCTGGCAGTGGTCGGAGCAGTGTAATCTGGGACTGGGTATGCTTCGGTCCAACGGGACAGAGCACAAACAATTACAAGGACATACTTAAATCCTCTACAACTGTTCATCTGGATATAGTCCATCTGGAGGACTTCAAAAGGGTGATCGGGAGGATGGAATCCTCCTTGCTCTACAGGGACGCTTTTACCTGGATTGAACTGACAACAGATCATGCAAGTACGCACTTTCTGTTTTGCTGCTGCTCGTAAGTGTTTGTTGTACCAGAGATTCTGTAAACTGTCTAACATCGCCTTCTCTCCTAGATGTGCCGGGCTATGTGCTGTATTTATCATGACTTGAACCATTGAGTCGGGGAGAAACCATATAGATTTTCCCTTCGTCACCCAACCTTGATCTGTCTGAATCCCTCCTAGTTCAGTCCATTTCTTTATTTCATCTGGAGTAGCATGTGTCTGGATATCAATTACGTCTAGGGCGGGATCTCTAACTGCCATACACTGTGTCGGTACTATTGTCTTTGTCACATCAGTAGTCTGGGTGTGAGTCAGTGCTGTATGTTTTGCTGTCTGGTCTGCCAGGTCGTTACCCTGGGAAACGGAATCTGTGACTTTAGTATGTGCCTTACACTTCATGACTGATATGCCCGAGGGCAAATGTATTGCTTCTAACAGTGCTTGAATGAGGGGGCCATGCTGTATCTTGGCCCCATGAGAGGTCAGGAAACCTCGTTCTTGCCAGAGGACTCCGAAGTCGTGTACAACTCCGAAGGCATAACGGGAATCAGTATATATGTTAACATTTCTGTTCTTGGCTAGAATACAAGCTCGGGTCAGAGCGATGAGCTCTGCTGCTTGAGCAGACAGTGTATCAATACGATGTGTTTCTTTAACTTCAGTTTCAGTGGTCACGGCATACGCGGCCACTAATTCTCCTGTACTTGTTCTCATGCATGAACCGTCCACATAAAGTGTCAGGTCTGGATTTGTCAATGGAACATCTGTTAAGTCTCGTCTAGGCTTAGTTACTGCATTAATTATTTCTATACAATCATGTGGAGCTGGATCTGTCATAACTGTAGGTAACAGTGTTGCTGGGTTCAAGATACTGCAGCGTCTGATTTCTATGTGTGGCTGGAATAGTGTTAATTCATAACCTGTCAATCGTGCTATAGTCAAGTGTTGAGTCTGGGTTCTGTTTAACAAAACCTCTACAGAATGTGGAACTTGAACTGTTAACTGATGACCTAAAACAATTGAATCACTTTGTCTTATTGCTAACGCTGTTGCTGCTACTGACTTTAAGCACGCAGGGAGTGCTTGGGCTACTGAATCCAATGTACTAGAAAAATAAGCACAAGGCTTATGTGAACCTGCTTGATCTTGAGTGAGGACAGACAATGCTGTACCATCACGTTCTGTAACAAAAAGTGTAAACGGTTTGCTGTAACATGGTGTTGCTAAAACTGGTGCTTGGCATAAGGCTTTCTTTAAGTCTTCAAAAGCTTGTGTATGTTCCTGAGTCCAAGGGAGGGCAGTCGAAGTCGCTGCCTCCTGTGTCGTTAACTGGATGAGTGGTTTAGCTAGAAATGCATACTGGGGAATCCATTGTCTGCAGTACGAGGTGAGGCCTATGAAGGCCCGCACTTCCTTTTGTGTCTGGGGTTGTGGCATATTTGCAATTAACTGAATGCGATCGGGAGTGAGCTGTCTCCCCACTTTGGACAGCAAGTGACCCAAGTACACAACTTGCTGAACACAGAATTGTAGCTTCGAAGGAGACACCTTGTGTCCCTTGTCGGCCAGAAAATGTAAAACTGTCAGTGATGCTTTTTCACATTCGGGCTCACTTCGTGCGGTGATCAGCAGATCATCGACGTATTGCAGTAAAGCGGTGTTAACTGGCATTTGAATACAATCTAGTTGTCTTTTCAGTGCTTGACTATAGATGCTGGGGCTTTCTGTGAATCCTTGAGGTGCGCGCAAAAATTTGAAACTGCGTCCATTTAAACAGAATCCGAAGAGATATTGGCTCTCTGGATCAATAGGCACGCTGAAGAAGGCGTTCTTGAGATCAATTACAGTAAAGAACGTTGCTTCTGAATCAATGGCAGTCAATAAGGATGAGATATCGGGGACCACAGGATACTGTGGGATAATGCATTTATTTAATTCTCGAAGATCAATCACCAGCCGATATACTGGCGGGGCATTGGGATCAGTACGTTTAAGAATCGGAATGATGGGTGAATTACAGATATTGGAGTCGGTTTCGACGACCACTCCTTGGGCAATGAGCTCTTCAATGATTTTCAGTAAAGCCACTACAGCATCGGGTGGTAACTTGTATTGTCTGATTCTGGGTAATACAACACCTGCCTTGAGTGTAACGCGGTATGGTGTAATGTGCATACATCCTACATCAGTTGGGCCTTTTGCCCACAAGTAATCAGGTACATTTTTCAATCTGACGTCAAACTCACGAAGAACGTAATGACCCTTGAAATCCCGCAGAAAGAGTCTAACTCCCTCCGGGGAACAGCAGATTATGGCTCCTAGAGCCTTCAATGTTTTAATTCCTAACAGATTTTCCGGACATGATTTTGTGAGTAACAGGTCTGTAACGCGTGATAATGGACCCACAGCCAGGGGAACTGGTTCTGATACTTCATTTACAATAGGCTGTCCTGAAAAACCCAGGGAAACATTCTGTGAGCCTGAGAGGGGTGCCCCTGGAACTTCATCATGACTTATTGTCGTGCGACTTGCCCCTGTGTCAATTAAGAATTTTCTGTCTTTTCCTAATACTTGACTATGTACCTAAGGACCTTCTTGATCTACGGGAATCTCAATAAGAGGCAAGCCACCTTCCCTCTCTAGGCTGTTTCATGTATATCGGGAATATTCGGGGTAAGCTGACTGGGCATACTGGTACATCTGTTGTGAAACTTGCTGAGTTGCAGCAATGGGCTGTGGCTGTGGTACTGCTACGGTCTGTGCTGTCTGTGCGGATGTATGCATAGGCTGTGTATTCTGTGTAGACTGATGCTGGTTATGGTCTTGTCTAGGCGGATGCGGTCTTTCTTTAGTTTTACCTGTCGCTATGTTATGTTTCAGAACTGGACATTCGTGTACGTAGTGACCTGGCTGCTTGCAATAATTGCATGTCCCTTTAACAGGAGCCGTAGTGTGACTTGTCTGGGTCGTACCTTTTCTGTGACTGTCGGATGGGACCGTCTGAGCTACTAACATTTTCATTTTCGTGTCTTTCATACGTTTCTGTTCCTGATCTTGTTCTTCCCTAATTCTATTCTGGTGATATTGTAACATTTGTAACATCTGGGATGGCGTATTTGCTTGCCATGTACTCTCGACTTTATACACTCTATTTTTAACTAACGGTAGGGAATTCTCGACTAACTTTGATACAAAAAGATGTGGGTACGACTCGCTACTTGGCTGGAGGCCACTATTGATAATAAAACATTTCTCGAATCTTGAATAGAAGTCGCTAGTATCTTCATCTTGTTTCTGTTTACAGGACGAGATTGCGTCCCAATCTTCTTTTCTAGTTGTCAACAATCTGGGCAAGACCTGTACTATCAAACCTGGTAATGCTTTAGTTTTGTCCCCAAGGCCTAACCCTGGAACCCGTTTCTTTTCTTCGTCTTCTATTTCTGCCCAGGCAATCTTTGTGTCTCCCACCTCCCATTCCTTTTCCTTCAGTTTCTCGAATATACCCGTAGGCAGTAATACTTTCAACATTTTCATGATATCATCATACGTGTAGTCTCCCATCAGTAACATATCTTTGAGCTCTCTATGAAAACCTGCAGGGTCTTTATCATGGCACGGGACTAATTTCTTCATTTCTAACAGTTCTAATTTAGTCAGAGGCGTGTGTACATACACGCGTTTCAAAACCTTATCCTCACCCATAACAGGGTGCACTTCTCGTAAGGGGTTCTGACTTTCAATACCACCCCCGCATTGCATGTGGTACATTTTCCTTTCTGGAGGTGGGGCGGGAACATATTCAGAGCTTACAAAGGTATCATATCGATGTCGTTGTTCTAGAATTATTTGAATTAATTTGGTACTTAAGCCTCTCCATCTATCCATCAGTAGTGCTTCTAGTGTTTCGTGTAAGGGACCTGGATCAGAATAATGTTTTCTGTATTTGATGAGAAGGTGCTGAATCATGTATACACCTGCTAATTTCTGTTCGTCGGGGGAGAGGTTCAGAAATGTCTGTGCTACGGTATCATCATTATATATGTCTGCATTCTCGGCCCATGATACAGCTGATCGGGCTAGTTCTTGTTCATCCATAGAATTGAGTACATGGTACCCAACTCGATCTCGAAGCCGTTTATCAGTTTCCTGGAACTGATGCTCAGCAGAATTCGGATTTGTTAAGGCAGAGAAAAGAACTCTCTTGCTCTCCGGACGGACACCTTTCCTAAGGTAGTTTCCCCTACCTACATATGCTATAATGTCTGTAGACTTTCCTGATGTCTCATCTTCATTTTCCTCCTCGGAGGAAGTTTTATCAGTTTCTTCCTGGTGTGCAGCTAATACTGCCTTTCTAATTTTCTGGGACATAGCGGCTATGCAAGTCCCCTTGTCATGTTTTTCTTCTGCTATATTTTGGCCCCACTTGTTCAATGCGTCTAATTCACTCTGATCTGTTCCGGGCCTGTCTCGTTCTCTTATTACACAATTAATGAAGAATCGTAATATCTGTTTTTGAATGTCAACTTTCTGTTTATACATGGCAGCTTGGACACTGTCGGGGTCTTTCCCTGTCTGTATGAATTTGTATAGTCTGTCGAGGGCTTCCTGCATTCCCACACAGCATAACAAGCTATCGGTGGCAGATCTTAAGCGCAGTGATGCTAATACCATTAGATCGTCTGTTCCGGGTACTGGATCATATCTGCAGAATGACATCCTATCTTTCAATGCCTCAAGCCGGGATGAGTAGTGGGGAGACTGGAAAGGATTCTGTGTGTCCTTTAAATGCAATCTGTGTGTCGGTGGCGGGGTCTGTAGACCCGCTGTCGCACCTCCTGAGGCGGATGCTTGGGCATTATCTCTCCGCGGAGTCTGTATCTGAACGTGAACTTGTCGTTTAGGTGGATCAGGCAAACGTGGTTTCGGTAGGTCAGTTTTGAGTAGGGGAAGTGGCGGGGCTGGCGGAATAGGAGAAGTCTGTTGTGGTACCGGCGGAACGTGACCTGGGGGTGGAGTACCACCCCCGTCCCTGTCTATAGGCAGGGCACGAACAGGCAGATTGGTGTAAGCTGGTGCTACATCGTCTAGATAGGAGTTTAGGAATATGTCTTTAGTAGTCTTGTGCATTACTTTAGTTGGAACCAATGGTGACGGCAAATTTTTCGGTATTTCTGAAATGGCGTCAGTGGTACCTTCGGCCAAAAGATACATGTTGTTCACTTGGCTATTTTGGATACGATCTATTTGTTCTAATTTTACTCGAATTCTCTCAGTAACTAATTCGTTTTCTTGGGCCTTTTCTGATTCTTGAAGTCTGTCTTCTCTACGGAGTGCTCTTTCAGCACGCTTACGTGATTCCTTACGCCAAAATTCTATGGCGTCTTTCTGAGATTGTCTGGCTTTCTTTTTCCGTAATACTTCTTCTACCTTTATGATGCACTCGGCATCCCATGTTCCGTTAACTGGCCATCGGTATCTTTCCTCTAGGTGCTTGGTATAATCGGTCCATAACTCTAGATACAGGATGGCGTCTATGCCATGCTTATTATACATAAAATTACCTGGAGTGTCCCTAGGGGGGATTGGAATCTCTTCCTCTAACATCCCTTTCCTAGTTCCTATCTGCTTTAACTTGTTGAAAAACGGCATTGTGCCTACTTGATACTGAAATGCTTGATCCTTGATACTCAATTTCGACTGTAACTATTTATACAAGAAAACACAATAATGCACAAAAACAATCACATTCATACCACGACATTAATTACAAAAACATTTAAAACATAGATGACTACCCCTCTATACTAGATGTACTGCTCAACAGTACAGATACACTGTTGTAACAGTGCAGAATTTCAGAAATTCGGAATACTAGATCTACTGCTAAACAGTACAGATACACTGCCTAAAAACAGTGCAGACCGGACTTGCGTACCCAAACCCGTCTAGATACGACCCGGCAATGGTACTCACCGGGAAGCACGGAAAACAGAAGGCCTCGGAGAACTCGACTGGACTCGACTCGGAACTTCGGAAAACTTCGGAAAAACTTCGGAAAACTTCGGAAAACTGGTGGGCCTCTTCACACCTCGGACCTTGCTTCTTTCGGCTGGGCTCTGGTCGGGATCCTCCGCACTCCTCACCGCCTCGTCTGGGCACTGATTGCAGTCTTCGTCACCTCCGTGGGTCAGAGGGAGATGCAGGAAATCCTGCCAGTACACGTGTATTCCATCTAACTGATGGCAGGGGACACAGTATGCAACGCGCCAACCGGCGCGTGAGGTGGGGGAGGGGTCCCTATTCGGGCGCCAAAATGACGTAAATAATTAATTTACTCTCTTAATTTCTATGCAGATAAGTACTTAATCAATAATAACTCAATCAGAATGAAGGAAAA
Organism: Lissotriton vulgaris; assembly: GCF_964263255.1. Lineage (NCBI taxonomy): Eukaryota > Metazoa > Chordata > Amphibia > Caudata > Salamandridae > Lissotriton > Lissotriton vulgaris. Next base: position 315,654 of record NW_028252083.1, read on the forward strand.
CAGAGTCCGTGGTGTAAGAGTTCTAAGGGGTTTTATTCCATAAAAAGGAATCAGGATATCATGTTCTGACCACCACACAGGGTGTCAGAAGGGATAGATGAGCGCGCTAACATTTTATTAACAGTACATAGCTTATATACTTATTTCATAACATAGGTTTACAGTGCAAGAGGCGTAACAGCTGAGAGAAGACAAGATAACAATATACACGTGGTGCATGTGCGTAATCAAGAGGCGTGAACTAGAGGTGTGTTCTGGAAACGTCACTGATAGGTGTCACGAATGGGTGGCACTAACAGAAAAGGTGGCAATGTCAGCAGAAATCGGAAACTTGGATGCGCGCGCAGCTGGATGACGTGTAACTGGAGGGGTGCAGGGGACTTGACATTTACCCTGACGGAAAGAGACAGAAGTCTGGCATGTCAGATCAACTTGTGCTTCTATCATATCTGATATCTGATGTTTAGGAACTAAGCTATCTGGGCAGAAAGGTCTCTAGAGCAGAAGCTATTCTATACTTGCTGTGAGTGCGTGTATAAGCGCCTGGGTGTCTGTATGAGAAGCGTGGGGCGAGGGGCCTTCCATGAAAGCATGGCAACGGAGCTATGAATTACTTGCACAGAGACAGGTCGGCCCTTTAGCCCTGTAGCTGAGGAAGGATGTTTACTGAAACTAGCAGGCTGGAATGTATTTTCGGGGAGGGAAACAGATAACTCGAAGGTTATAGTCAATCTTGGCAGGCAGCAGGCTGAGCTGAGCACGGAGGGCCGCGCTAGAAGTAAGTCAGAGTTCACGGGTACGGGGGCTGCTTGGGCAGGGGCCCTCGCAGTCAGAAGCCAGAAAAGAGGCTCGGTGGCAGAGATTCAGGGCCTACTTTCAGCCAGGCTGAAAAACGTAGGAGTACACTTCAAAAAGACGTTGGCATAGCATACTTAGGAACGGACCATCCAACCCATTCATGGTGGGTCTGAAAGAGGACAAGTTAACGTTGGACGCAAATGTATTTGCGTCTTCATAGCTGGTACAGGAGGGAAGTTACATGCACTTTAACTCGTACATGGAGTCGGTGGGGTACGCGCTAGGGAACATAACTTGACCATAAAATTTATATTACCTCACTGTAACCCTTAATACGCCTCACCCAACTGGACGACTCCCACAGGGATATCATTCAAGGAAATCCTTCCCAGTGGAAAACCGGCAACCAGATCTGACACACAGGTGCAACCATAGCGGCGATCTCCCACGATCTGTCACAAGAAAGGGTGACATTTCATCTCCGGGGCCTCAGAGGAGGGCGATGCAACAGACAGAGTGGATCCTTTAAAGAGGACCTATAAATTAGGGTGAAGACTGCCTACTGGATGCACCCCCACCTATACTAATGGGAGGTTTCTGGTATCCAAAGGCTCAAAATGCCCAAGGATAAATTCTCCAAGCAACAGAAGCAAGGTTAGCTGGACAGATACACCAAAACGGTGGCCCCCCAGAAGGGCCCAGTGGAGTAGTCTGCTTGTATTCCAGATAACGCTGTGATCCTATGGGCCATCCACGCTTCAAGGTAGACACTAGAGAGTAAGATAGGCGAAGTCCGAATGGGCGTTAATCTACTCCGCCAGGACATCCGTAAAGTTTCAGAGAGAATTATGGAGGTGGAAGATGTGACCCGCACTATACGGTACAAATTCACAGATCTACATACTACCCTGAAGGATGTGGCCTGGAGAGTGGATGACGCAAAGAATTGTGCAAGAAGGAACAACTTGTAATTTGTGGGATTTCTGGAAGGGGTGAGGACCCAGTCACATGGTCCTTTCTGGAGAAATAGCTAAATGACTTACTTCCTGAGGCGCACTTTTTAACCTGTTTCATTGCCCGTTTCCTTAACTACCAAGATAGAGACATGATCCTGATAGAGGTAAGAAGAATGCGAAAAATCTGATGCGAACAAGCCAAAATAATGGTTTTCCCTGACTAATCACAAAAAAATACAGAAGCAAAGGCTCACATTTGACTCAGTCAAAATAAAATTCTTTAGAGTGATGAATATACAGTCCATGCTACTGTTCCCAGCCAAACTCAAAGTAATATATGAGGGGTGAACAATATTTTTCCACACGCTAGAGGAGACCTGGACATGGGTAGAGAAATGTCCACCCATAAGACCTTAGCGTTCAGACCAGATTCAACGTGCTGCTGGCTCGCAACGTGACACACAGTCCAAACCGTAAAAAAAGGCAGTCATCAACAGGAGTCCAATTTTAACAATAAACGCCAGAAAACCCTTCTGACACCTTGGAAATGCCTTTCACAACCCGACCTATCCTCAGAGACAGAGGCTAGCACGACTTCAAGAGTGAGTAGGAAATCCAGAGGAACCAGCAAAGGTGATGCCAACATAGATTTATCTGATCAAATCCAGTCCACAGATTCTGAAATAGACCGTCCATTACTGGTGTCCATTGTTAACATGGAAACCGGAGCATAAACCCATGCACCAAGTGAAACCGACACAACTACACAAAGAGGAGAGAATTGAGTGACTGCACAGATGTGCCAGACAGGACCTAGGTGGAGATGTCGCCACCTGACTCACCACCTGAACTATTTGGAGAGACAAAGCCTTGTTATAGTGACTAGCGTTTCTTATTATTACTATTTGTTTTTTTCCCCTCCTCTGTTCCCACAGGTTACAATTAAAGTGGAAGTCCCTAGTGTTTAGAAGGGAAGAAGGGTATTTTTCAGGGGAATGGGTGGGGGACAGACCTCTCTTACCTGCCCGCGTGACAGTTGTCTCCTCGACGAATCAAAGTAAGTGTGTGTGAGTGGCGGGGGAGGGGGGTTTAGCTTTTCAGATTGGTAAAGTGGACAGGATATTGGCACACAAGGACTGATGCAGACAGTCACTTTAACGCAAAAACTAAGATGTCTAAATATAGAGAGTGGAGAACACATACTATTTAGATCAACGAGGCCGGCAGAGCTGACCAAGAGGGTTATTCCCTACTGTTATGGAACGTTAACGTGCTGGGGAATAAGATTAAACATGTCATGGTTACTAATTACATCAAGTGGTTAAACCTCAACATACTCCAATTACAAAAAATACACCTTCAGTTCATACACTGCGGATTTGTAGGTAGAGGTACATATAGGGCTCTGGCCTATGCGGGGTTCACAACGAGCTCCAGAGGCAAAGCAATCCTAATTAAAAAAAACATTCCAGTTTCGATAGTGAAGACTTGGAGAGATCCCAATGGGGCATACGTAGTGGTGAAAGGGCTTTGGGGACAGCGAGATGTAACACTGGTCAGTGTATATGCTCCACCACAACTACAAAAACAAACATAAGATAAGTTAGCGGAGATATTACAAGAGACAGATTCCCTTTGTCATATAATTGGAGGAGATTTCAATGACGTGATAGACCCATGCAATTGACTGCACAAACCCAGGTCCCCCTCTTGGAGGAGAAACGACTTTGAAGGGGTTTGTAAAGACTCTCGGCCTAATGGACCTATGTCATCGCTGTTACCCATCAACCCAAACATACTCTTACTATTCCGGAGCACATAGGGTATTCTCCAGGCTGAGATAGGGGGATTAGAGCGAGCAGACTACCTCACTCTGGTGAGGGTAAAAGTTAATTGCCTGGGAATTACATGATTAAAGGGTGGATCTTGAAATTAGAGTGGACACTGAAGAAAACATAAACTCAGTCTCCTCCGCGGGTACACTGGGGGGGCATACAAAACTGTACTTAGGGATAGAGCGCATAATTTAATTGTACGTAAAAAGGCAGAAAGAAATCGGAGACATTGAAGAGATAGAGGCGCAATTACTACAGTTGTGGACAACTGCTGACCCCTCCAAACTGCGTAAAATGTAAATTCTCTGTAGAGAATACCAGGTGAAGGCACACCTGGAGGCTAAGACCACACTCCAGCGAACCCACCGGTGCTTATACGACATTGCGTGATAAGGCCGGAAGATTATTGCCATGGCTAAGTAAGAAAGAGGTAGGGGCTAGATGGGTGCCTGCCATAAAGGGGTATAGTAGCATCCTGTATGAGACAGCTGAGGAGATTGCTCAAGATTTCACCAAATATTACGCCGCTTTCAATAAAGCACCGCAGCTGGCAACTACTTCGCAGATAGAAACATATCTTGAAGAGGTGACTGTCCCAAAACTGACACTACATGACATGCAGACACTAGATGAAGATATAACAGTAGCAGAGGTCCTATCAGCCATAGGAAACCTCAAACCTGGAAAGGTCCCAGGGCCAAATGGCCTATCTGCGGACCTTTTTAAAAGAAACAAAGGGCTATTAAGCCCCTACCTCCTTAAGATGTTCAAAGAGGCTAAAGACAATGGCACTCTGTCATATGACCTCCGGATAGCTACGATTGCGGTGATACACAAGCCAGGCAAACCCACGACCGAATGTGGGTCATATCGGACGTTCTCCTTGTTAAATATTGAAACTAAAATCCTAACCACGATCCTAGTGGCAATCTCTGCCCTTATACAATATGGCCAGTCTGGCTTCATGCCAAAGAGGCCCACTAGATTTAATCTTCGTCGCTTGTACAACTTGCTTGAAACAATACACAGTAGGGAAGACCCACATATGCTGTTATCACTAGATGCCGAGAATCCATTTGATGCCGTTCATTGGTGTTTCTTACGACAGTTCCTGGGGAAATATGGGTTTGGTCCCGAGTTTTGGACATGGATTGACAAACTTTATAAAGACCCTGTGGCCCGAGTAAAGGTGAATGGTGAGTTGTCTACAGAATTCCCTTTAGAGAGGGGCACGAGACAGGGGTGCCCCCCTGTCCCCACTGTTATTCGCCCTAGTGCTGGAACCACTAGCATGCATCATACCTGCACACACATTTGCCTCTCGGGATTCATGGAACGAGCAGATACCATTGACGAGGGAAAGATTTCCTTTTACGCAGAAGACAATTTACTATATGTAACAAACTCCCAAACAACACTCCTAGAACTCTTTCACACATTACAAACCAGGGGCCACATACAGGATATAGGATTAACTGTGCCAAATCTAGTTTATATCCCCCAGGTAGATTTCTTGATCCCTGCGATATCCAGAGCAAGCAGAGAGGCATTTATGTATCTGAGTATTTTTGTGACTGTAGTCAAAGAAGTGGGCATGAGACAAAATATATTAGGAGCCTTATCAGAATCCACAAAGATGTGGAAAGATTGAAATCATCACCACTGATGCTCCTGGGTAGATCAGCAATGTACAAGATGTTAACGCTGCTGAAACGTCTCTGTGTTAAAAAACACTTATCATAAAATCGCAGAGGAAGTCTTTGCCGAAATCGAAGGAGATGTCCGGACATTCCTTTGGAATGGAGTCCATCCCAGAGTGGCATAAGACACTTTACAACGAAATCAGTACAGTGGTGGTATTGCCCTTCTAGACGTCAAAACCTGCTACTGGGCAGCACAATTGATTGTAATTAATGATTGGAGACACATGCCAGGAGATCACACCACGTATGCCGTAGAACGGACCCAGTTTCAACCACATTCACATTTGCATTATCTATATGGTGGGAAAGGGGTGAAGGATTTTCTGCCAGCTACACAGGTGACTATAGATGCCTGGCTAGGGGCGGAAAATACACAAATTACTAGTGGAAGCCCCACTATGGGAAGGGTCACGCCTAAAGGAATTCAGAAAGCGAAAGTGGTTTAAAGTCTGGGGCAACCTAGGGATCTATAAAATTGGGGACATTGTAGTGGGAGGAGGCCTTATCCCCGTCTGCTTGCTCCAGAGAGAATACCACCTTAATCCCATGTAACACTATAAATACATACATTTGTCACACCCATGACAAGAAGAAAAACTAGACATGGAAAACGTACTGGAATATGCACCACTAGAAGGAAGATTACTTATGGGAGAAATTGCAGAAAAGGCAATAACCTGCACATATAGAAAAATCACTTATAATAGACCAGAAACCTTAGCAAAATTGCGTGCAAGATGCAAACAAGAGGTTTGAGAATTAGACAACCTAGATTGGGAGGCAGCTTTTATGCATCCCAGGGAAGCTGCCATTAAATCAATACTTCAATTAAGGTCCATCCCAGGGTACTCCTCCATAGATTTGGCAGAGCTGACACAGAAAACTGACTTTGCGGGACAGAGAGAGGGTCATATATACACACACTATTGAAGTGTCCTAACATTCAGCGATATTGGCAGATGATACTGACAGAGTTAAGTGAGGTATTGAAAGTGACGCAACCAATGAGCCCCAAATATATACTATTAAGAACTCTCATGAATATAGATATCCCTAGAGCTAAACTCCTATTCACTAATTTAGAACTAGTGGTGGCAAAACGATATGTGGCCTAACATTGGGGTGCACCAGGATTCTCCACACTTCGAGAAAGGTGGCTCCTGTCGGCTGTCAGTCCAAAGGTCTACACACGTCCATACTAAAGCATGATATGCCAGGAATCGGCTGGGGGTAACACACACTGTGCCACCAAGTCCTCCAGTGGGATTAGCCTCCCAATTGGTAGCAATCAGCCACTGTGATCAGGCCCGCTGTCATTCATTCAGATAACTGTTGCCTTGTAAAGGAAGAAGATTAGCCCCCATTTGGCAGCCCCACCAATAAAAAAGCTGGGGCATATAAAAGAATACAAAAAATGGGGCATGGTTATACCCCAATCCGGACGCACATCGATTCTCCATGCATAATAGAAATGACCAGTTTCACAAATATTTATTTACATTTTATCTATTTATAACATTTTTATAAATAATCATGAAACTGGATTAACTTGTGGCATTTCTATTATGCATTGAGAATCGCTGTGTCCACATAGGGGTATGACATGCCCCATTTATTGTATTGTTCAAACAAACGCATGGATCAGGCCGGACCAAGGACCGGACTTGCACGCATATTGATTTAAAACGAAACTACAGAAAGAAGAAAAGAGGGATAAACCGGTGTGCACTCTGTCGCCTTAATTTTGTTGCCATATTAAAGAGTCCCTGTTGTCCTCTGCAAGCATCTCTGTCCGTGTTGCAATGCAACTTTCAGTACCACTCCAGGCTTTGATTTGCTAATCAAGGAGCTTTGCTAATAGTCCCCAGGTTACCAGGCAATCCGATGGGTCCCAACAGTATGGCAGAGTGCAGATCCCCAAGTAAGCCCCATTCCAAGGGGAATCTCAGTGACACACTTGACACGACACTCAGCGCCAGGTCTTAGGCCTCAGTCATGTCTGTGCCGGTACTTCAGCAGGGCAGAGGAAGTCTTTCCAGCAGTGGCAGCAGCTACAGACAGACCAACAACTAGAGGCATTCACTTTGGGCCCCACACTGGCCAGCAGGCACCCACATCTTTTGGGTCCAGGACCCAGACTCCCACCTTCTCCCACATTCGACTCACCGGGCCCAGACCTAGTCCCCGAACTTCCATGCAGCCTAGCTGATCTCAGCTCTGAGCACCCTCTGCCTGACACAGCTCCAGCCTCTCCAGCTCCGGAACCACTCGACAGGCTAAGGCGCCGTCAGCGGGGTCGGATGTCTGGAAAGACACCCTCTCCGCGACCTCCGGTAGCAGCTCCGGCTCACTTTCACCAACTTCAAACCTTGTGGCAGAGACTGAAGTTCAACACACCAGTTGCACCGTCCAGATTCTAGGCAAATTTGGCGGTCTTGCAGCAGCGGCATAAAGGGGTGTGGCCCCTATCGTGTCATCTTGCCCTCGGGCCTTCCGCAGTGGCGTAGCAGCCACAGCTTCAGCCTCAGGACAAGGACTAACACAACAGGCGTAAGATGGCAGGGTATGCCCAGACGTGGGCCCCTTGCTCACTTTGCTACTGGATTCAAGTTAGCCTGGCGGATGAAGGATATTACCCCAAAACCTGTACCCGGTTGCTTGTTTCTGGTTCAGGGAAGACCTAGCTTGGCAGTTGAAGCTGGACTGTTCCCATGAGCAACAGGGTCAAGACTGATTTGCATATGGCTGGGTCTGAACTGGGGTGGTGAAGTGAGCTAAAGAACGATGATAGATTTAACCCAGATCTGTGAGTGGGGGTGAATGTCTGAAAGGTTTCAGTGCTCCATCCATCATCTCCTTGTGTTAACCTTGAAGGTCAACACATCCTAAGTGACAGCATCCCTTTCAGGATCAACATCATTCTGTGGCGCAGATTTATAGATGACATTCTCATCTTTTGTAAAGGGGGAAGGGCGGCTTGTGAGGAGTTCTGCGAGTGGGTTAACACACTAAATCCCTTCCTAGTCTTCTCATGCATCATTTCAGAACTCCCTTTCCTTGATCCTATGATCAGACGAACTGGAGACACACTACAAACCAGTACCTACAAAAAACCCATGGACAGAAACAGTCTTTTGTTGTATGGGAGTCACTATCCGAAGGCCCTTGGATACAATTTACCCTCCCCTCCCCTGCTTTTCCTCTGATCCTCTTGGTCCTTAACCTTTGTTTTCTGTTTATCCTTTTATGCTTGATCACTTTTTTGCTCCTTTACCTGTGTGCCCTCCGTTTCGAGAAGGTTGCTGCTACTCTCCATCTAAGTAGGTAACTCCTCTGTGGCGTTTGTATGGCCTCCTGCAGCCACTCCTGTAATCCTCTTGCTGAACTCGCTTGCAGCTTCACTCTATTCAGCCAGTCTCATTTCCTCTCTTTGGCCATTTGACTCTAGGCATGATTCGTGGTAGAATAGGGGATATCTATAGTATGTCCTCGGCAGGCGACTGGCAAGAGATAAATGCCATTGGTGTGATATATTCAGTGTTAGTTTATTTGTAAAGTCTCTTTCCGAATCTCTTTCCGAATCTTTATCTTTTTCTTGAAGTTTTCCAAGCTATGGTTCTGAGATGATCTTAGGCTCTTGGCATCATTCTGAACCAGTGTCTTTGGTGTCTTTTCCTTCCCTACATTTTTCCTCCGATTTCCAATCAGCATATTATTCCATACCTTGGCTGGAACAGGTGAACGATTGGGATTGTTGGCTGTATTCCTTCTGAGAATTACACAGTTATCTTTAAAACCTGCCTTCTAAGAACCTTCCACAAGTAAGTCTTTGACCAAAAGACATCATCCTGATGGCAAGGCCGACGATCAGTCTGATGGCGACTTAACCCTCAGCCCTTTTTCACTCTTCACATATAAAAATCAAAAACCCCGCTCCACTGTAGTCTGGTGTCGCAGCACATCCGCATGGCACTCGGCTGTCCGGGTGGGACCCCGTTGATGAAGCATGTCACCAACTAGGTTGGTGAGTGAGGGGTCTTCTAACAAAGGACAAAACCGGTCCTCTACTTTATGGCACTGTGTGCACCTCGATATATTCTATAGATGGAGGCACTGAGAAGCCTCCAAGGGGTACTCCTCCACTTGTTGTTGAAGTCTTTTCCCTACCTCCATTTTTCCTCGGATTTCCAATCAACATATTATTCCATACCTTGGCTGGAACAGGTGAACAATTGGGATTGTTGGCTGTATTCCTTCTGAGAATTACACAGTTATCTTTAAATCCTGAGAATAAGTGTCAAAACTATGGTTTGCATGGCCATCGTGCAAGTTACGTTTTTGGGTAGCTAACAATAACTTGTGAATTTTGTGGTATTTTTGGTTTTAATTTGTAACCATTCCTTTACTTTACTTGTTTTTTTATATAAAGAATTTCCACTTTTTTATTTAAACCATACTTTAAGCTTTTATAACTAATTCTAACCATAACTTAATTTACCTGTAGTTTTTTCAGTCACTCTCAATTCTTTTGATAATGTACTGAATACAACTGCTATGGCTCCTGAAACTCTGTTGTGCACAGCCAAAGACTGGCTGCGGAACCAGGCCTATGGCCAGGCCCAGTGCCATAGGCAGCCAAGTGGGGACATGCCCCATTCATTTAATTTTATTTAATTTTTTACCATAATAAGTTTTAAACACATCTAAAGAGACATTCTGAAGACGGTTCATTGGAAATTATAATCCGAAACGGGCAAAACACATTTTTATTATCAAGCTACCTCTGCCCTTCATCTCTCATTCTCTTCCACTAGTAGCAACAATTCAATATTATGTGCCCAATACAAAAGATTCTGCCATTCTTTAATATTCTTACCCTTTACCATCTAAAGTCTGCTTTGCATTCCAATGATCTGGCTAATGTATACAGAAAGTTAAGAATAGAATCCTTAAATAAATAGTAGCCTCTGGTAATTACTCGGGCTGCATCCTAGTCCATCGCTATTTAGCACACCAGTCGACCTGAGTGTGGAACCAGCCGTATGCAGACCAGTCTTGACCCTGCTGCAATGGGAACAGTCCAGCCTGCACTGCAGAACACGAGAAACCCAGGAAAGGCTTTAGCCTAGCTAGGAATCATCAACCAGTCCAGCATACGATAGATTGGTATGTGTCTCCGAGTAACTACCAGTGGCTGAGATTAATTCAAGCATTCCATCAAACACTTTTTTTTATGTACTTGAACATGTCGCCCTAAGTGGGACGCCTATGCTGTGACGTGAATCCTGTGCACACTGTGCTACTGGAACCAAGATATCTATACCTGGCCGATGGACCCTAATCAGTGCGAAACTGGTCCTGGGATACCATCTCTTCACATGTTTACCCCAAACTCTTAATCCGGTCCTTAACAGGGATAATGTTATCCTTCGTGAAAGGTTCTCTTCCCCTCATTAGCACAAACTGACTTAGACCTGTGAGAGATGGTGTTAAACGGTAACCCCACAACATTTTCTTAATCTCTACTTCCCAATTCTTTTTGTTTTGACAAGCAATTTGAATAGTGCCCTTTATGACACAATTAAATCGCTCTACTGCACCATTTCCTGATGGATGATATACCGATGTCTTAGCATGTACAAAACAATTTCTCTTCAAAAACTCTTCCCCTTTGCACGCCGTAAAATGTGTGCCATTGTCACTTATAATTCTCTTTGGCAAACCTTCCTTTAAAAATACATCACTTAGAAATGTAATTACAGTGTCTGCATCAGCCTTCACAACAATTTCCAACCCATCCCATTTACTGAAATAATAAATTAAAACCATAATAAATGTACTTTCTCCATCCTTTGTTTGTAAAGGACCTACAAAATCTATTGCAATTAAGTCCCAAACCATTTCTGGATATTGCACGGGTGATAATTGTGGTTTCATTGTTCTTAGAATCTTATCTGAATCTGCACACTCCCTGCACTCCCTTACAACCCTTTCTACCTCAATATCTACTCCTGGCCACCAATAAGAACATTTAACTCTTTTCTTGGTTCTCACAATACCAAAATGTCCTCCATGACACAAATCTATTACTTTTTTCCTCCAACCTTTTAGTGGTATTATCTTTCCTCCTCTGCTCACAAACCCTGATTCTACACGTAACTCACTTCTTACTTCCCAATAACTTCTTTTTTCTACAACTTCTGGTTTCCTCTCTCCCCATCCTTTCTAAAAATTTTCCTTTAATCATCTTCATGAACTCATCTTTTCCATATTCAGAAATCTACTCTTCCCTTCCTATAGATTTTAAACTTTCATCTTCAACAAAAGCAATTTGATAATCATCCCAACTACTCTTTGGCACCTCTTGTATCGCTAATGGAATCCTAATCAAACAATCCGCAATTTTGTACACCTGGTACATACTTTATCCTATAATTGTAATCTTGCAATCTCATTGAAAGTCTAGCTATTCTTGCTGATGCTTTCACCATTCCTCCCGTAGTTAACAAATTCACCAAAGGCTTATGATCCGTCCTCACATCAAATTAATTTCCCCCAAAAAATGCCCTTAAGTGTTCCATTCCCCTCACACATCCAAGAGTCTCTTTCAATTACTGAATACAACTCTTCAGTAGGTGTTAAACGTCTTGATGCAAAACCAATCACAACTTCCTTGTTCCCTCTTTCATTCTGTGTCAAAACTGCACCCAAACCTTTCCCACTAGCATCCACAGTTAACGTACTCCTCAAATCTGGATTAAATCCCTTAATAGGTGTAGCATTACAAATCTCTCTTTTCAAAGTTGCAAAACCCTCTTTACATTTAGCATCCCAATCAAACTTGCTCCTTTGTTTAATTAGCTGTCTTAAGTTATACAACTTTTCTGCAAATGTATGTACAAATTAGGAATAGTACTCTGCGAGTCCTAAAAATGAACGCAGTTGCTCCTTGTTTTTTGGTTCCGGCTCATCTCTAACAGCTTCGATGAGTTCCTTCTTTGGAGAGATACCATCTATTCCAATGTTGTGGCCCAAATATGCTACTTTTCTTTTTGCAAATTAGCATTTTCCATACTCCGCTGTCAATCCTTTTTCTTTGAGAACATTGAACACTTCTTCCAATCTCTGGTAATGTACTCTCCTATTTTCTCCCATAATTAAAATGTCATCTTGGAAGTACAAAACTCCCTGTACGTCTTTCAAAAATTTCACTCATTAATCTCTGAAAGACTGCCGCCGCAGAAGCCAGTCTGAACGGCATCCTAACATATTGGAAACATCCAAAAGGAGTTATAAATGATGTTATCTTTCTACTCTCCTTGTGTAATTGTACCTGATGGTATGCATGTGATAAATCCACCGTGGAGAACCATTTCATCCCCTTCATTTTTGCCAACAGTTCATTAATTCTAGGCAAAGGATACTTATATACCTGAATCTCCTTGCTTACACCCCTCAAATCCACACACAACCTGATTTTTACATTCGACTTACGTGCTACTACAATCAGAGACATCTATTCTGACGATTCAATCCGTTCAATCACTCCTGCTGTTTTCAACCTAAGCAATTCCTTCTCCAATTCACTCCTCACTACAAAAGGAACATTCCTCACTTTAAAATTTACTGGTACAGCATTCTCCTTTAGCTTAATTTTATGTTTAAAACCTTTTAGCATACCTATTTTTCCAGAGAAACCATCTTTAAAATCTTCTCTTATTTTTTTACCTAACTCATCATCATCATTTAACACTAATACTTGTTCCTTCCCATTAGGATTTAAAATTATATCAAGTTTTCCTTGATCTCTCCAACCTAACACACTAGGTCCATACTCAGCCACATACATCGTTCCATCTGCTTTCCTTCCTTTAAATTCAAACGTTACATCTCTGCATCCTACCATCGGAATGCTCTCACCAGTGAATCTCGTGGGGTTAAAATCACTCTTTTTAAGTTCCCATCCAATCTCATTTACAAATTTCTCATTCCACATGTCCAAATTCACAATCCTGTATGGTGACCCTGAGTCAGCTACTAACGTCACTCTTGCTCCAGCTACAACAATCTCACAAGAGGGGTTGCTCTTTCCTTTACTAATTTATATCTAAGACAACATCTTTTATCATTAAAATGTCATCATCATCATCAGAACGTTCTTCTTCACTTTCTTTTTCTTCCTCTTTTCCAGTTACATATTTTATTTTCGTTGTTCTATCCTTCCTATAACAGACTCTCGCATAGTGTCCAATTAATCCGCAAACAGTGCACTTTTGGTCTCTAGCTCTACAAGCTTTACTATTTGCCAAATGAGTATAGCTTCCGCACCTATAACACACTAGATTTGCTTGACCTTCTCTTGTATATTCCATTTTTATTGGATAATTTGTCTTGTTGTCTCCTTTCCATTCCTTCAATTTATCTTTATCTGTATTCTTATTGTTTCCCTTTGTCATTTTTTTTTACAGCGCAAACTTCCTCTTACTCTTTCTCCTTATTTTCATCAAGAGCTGCTTTTGCACACCTTACAGATACTTCTGCCTTCCTCATTCCGTCGCCAGCTTGTAAAGTATACTCCACCAGTATGAGTATATAAGTAATACTTTATTGGCAACTTTGCATCTAACTTCTCCAGCTCATCTTCACAAAAATACTTCTTCAACTGTCCCACTCAGAATTCCCTTCCCACAATAATTCCATGTTCTACTTGGTGATGTAGGATACATTCCAAACATGGAATGTATCAACACCACAATTATTATATTTTACTGGGTGTACAAATCGGGTCTGGTGATCAGGCGAAGCAGAATTCCATTCATGAATTCTGCTCCTCCTGATTCTTAATCGGGGCCTAAGTAGGTAAATAGGAGTGAGTGTTTCGAAATGAATGCATACATTATCCTTATGCCAAATCGATATTCATTAATACTATGTTCTTTCTGTTACTCTGTGTTGTTTCCTCTCTGCTGTAATTAGAGTACAACAATTCACACAGTTTCCATTTCTCTGCTCATCAGTGTTGATTGTATAAAATAAGTGAGTCCACTTTCTAGTGCATGTCCATACTACATCAAACACAGCAACATCTGAAACTGCAGTCGTTTGTCTGGAGAGAAATTACATTAACCTGTAATTTGATGAAATCATTAAGGATGTGTTTCATTTTCTTCCAGATTCCGCTCTTCCTGATGAAATGTACTCCAAAATAAGTGAGCCTTATGTGAGTCTGAGATTTCAGCAGTGTGTTTGTTTAGAATCTGCAAGGTGTGACTGCAGCATATTAAACCAGCTGCATTGTTCTGATGGAACACAAGCAGGCTAAGGCCAATAGTGACACTACGATGCCAGCATGACTACTTCTAATGGCACAGTTCCGACCAGTGTTTACAGTCCTGGGGAGAATGGCCTCCATTGCGGCGTTGGCTTGAATGCAATTCAGTCTGACAAATTTATGTCCTTTCTTCTGAGTATGGTTCCTGTGGTGTACCACAAGGCACACGAAGACCGACCAAAGAAGATGAATGGTGTTCGGCAAAATGGACTGAAGCCAACAGGACAAGGTTTTAAAATTCGATGTGATCAGCAAATGGAATGCCATCATTTCTCAGAGCCAGATTTTCACGGAAATGGCACTGAAAAGTCTCCAGGCCATAGTACAATGTATGACAATGTCTCCAATTACAGTTATGGCAGTGAAAGGGACTTCTCTGAAACAGATGCCATGTTACAGGATGAGAATGGCTCCAGTAAAAGAGAGGATGATCTTATTCAGGAAGGAAGCAAAAAACTCCTAAAGGAATCTAGTTGGACCATGGCCTTACAGATGCTATTACCTTTTTTACTTGCTGGATTTGGAACAGTGTCAGCTGGCATGGTTTTAGATATTGTGCAGGTAAATTTTCACTACAGTTCTGTTTTGTATTTTGTTCTCTGATATTGCCCAAGTAAAACATGTTTGGCTTGGATTATGATCTCCCTGGGCGAAGCTGTGTTGAACGCTCGCCGGAGAGACACACGCCAAGGTTTTAATTGGGGACATTGCTGTGGGAAGGGAATTGCTTTGGGGGGCTGGGCTGGGAATATTGTTTTATATTTTTGCCGCACTTTGAGACCACCTGTTGCCCGCCCAGACTCGCATTCCTCACTTCCGGGTCTGGTGAGCACCGGTCAGCGGGCTAGTTGTTGGAAGGCACCTCATTTAGTAACCATGCTATGGCGGGCGCGCAGCGGGCGCACAGCGGGTGCGCCCAAGGCCAATCCGTCTGCGCTCGTCCGCGCTCTGGCCGGGCACAGGGCCTGAACCCCTGGATGCTGCACAACAGAGGGCACCTCTTATTCACGCATGGATCTTCTTAATTTAAACCTGGCAATCAGGAATCAGCAATGCTCGAAGCTGGCCCCAGCAAAGGTCAACCATAACATCAAGAGTCTCTTATGTAGTTACTGTCAGATACCACTTCCCACAATCTCATATGAGCCCATTAATAAGTACAAATATGTCCGAGGATGTAGTAAAGCAAAAGTATCCAGTAATTGGGGCACTTTGAAATGTATTTTATTTAATGCCAGATCGCTTGTGAAGCATAGCGTGGAATGCGCTCTCTTGTTGGAGGAGCAAGAAATTAAACTTGCCTTTGTCACTGAGACCGGGACAGACAATAGTTCAGGTCCTGATCTGGTGAAAGCTATACCTGCGGGCTTTCACTGCTACACTCTGGATCGGGCTAACAAGAAGGGGGGGGTGGTTATGCACACACCCTGTGCACACACAGTTACTTCAAACATATAATATGTCCATTACTACATTCTCTCCGACAAATAAGGTAAAGGTGACGTCTTGTTGTTGGTAATTCTCTTTTTAATACTTGATCTACACAGCGCCAGCATACACGTGTTTCGTCAAAGTATGTTACACTCCGACTCTTCAGGCTGGAGAAACAAACAAAATATGTACAGTACTGACTATTCTAGCCAGAATATCAGTTACGCAAACCATCCCTTAGGACCTTTCAGTTTGCATTATACCACAATTGGTGACGGTAATGAAAGTATACCGAAAGGGAGAAGATATCCCGAAGGCTTGAGAATCTTACGTGAGCATGCAAACAGGATGCTGATTGTAACATAATTGTAGATGTTGTGAGGACAATATCCGTAGAGGTGTTGTGAGGGTCACCCCTTTCCAGTAGCACCACAAATAAAAAATCTAGAATAAAGACAGGCATCAGATATATAGCGGAGCGCAACTAGTCCCTAATACTAAGAATCCGGCACGTTGTCATTAAAGAAGGGGGGTGGTCTCGTGATCATCTACCATGAATCACTTTCCCCCAAGTTTGTATCGGCAACCAATCTGAAATGTGAGGCCCTTGCTTTTGACATCCATTCCGAGGGTCACAAGCCGTTCAAAGGGATGTTGATATATCGCCCCCCGGGACCCAAAGGCAGTTTCCTGGATTCCCTACACACCTTGCTGGAGGAAGGTCTGTGTCTGGAGTCTTTTTCAGTAATGGGGGATTTCAATTTTTATCTTGAGAACTCTGATGATGCTGATACATATAGGTTGAATGGAATCCTGGGTAGTGGTGGCTTGGAACAAATGGTGAAGGGGCCAACTCAAGAAAAGGGCCACACCTTGGATGGCATTTATACTAACAATAAAGATCTGATCAGGACAACAATTCTCCCGATCCCTTGGTCGGATCACTCCACGATCAAGTTTGAAATTAAGCCATGGTTGGCCCGGCCCGTGGGTATGAAACAGAATTCTGAGATAGGTACCAGATTCTGGGGTAAGCTGGACGTGGAACAACTGGATAGTGTCCTGGAGAATTCCAGGATCCAGCTCCCAATGGATGTGGATGAAGCCACACGGATCTATGGGACCTGGCTTACTAAGGCTTGTGATCAATTAGTCCCTATTAAGAAATGGGTCCCTAAACGGGTCTGGCCCACTGCACCTTGGTACTCGGATGAGCTCAAGGCAAAAAAACTTACTTGTAAATTAGTAGAGAGGGACTGGCAGAGATCCTACTCTGCCGGGAGGAAGGCAAAGTCAGATCCTGTATTGCCAAATATAAGCTAGCTCTTTTCGAAGCTAAGAAGGAGTACTTCTCCCTGCAAATAACTCGGGCGGAATCAAATTCCAAAGAGTTGTTTACAACGATCTGTAAACTTGCCAAGCCCACTGCCCCTAATAAACAGGGCACGGTAGAACTATGCAACAAGATGTCGGATCATTTTAGAACCAACGTTGAAATCATTTATTCCTCCCTGATGGGCCAGATCTCGGGTGAACAGATTGATTCTAGTCCCAAGGTATCAGGATGCCCAACGACCAGCAAGGGCGCCCTGGATCACTTTACTTCCATTGAGAAGACTGACCTGATCCAATTGTTACGCACCATAAAATCAGGTGCTCCCAGTGACCCCTGCCCCCCTAGAATCCTTAAGTCCATTCCTGATACTATTGGAGAAGCCACCATCATCCGGTCATTTGGGTTCCAGCTTACCTCGTATGCGGACAACACTCAGATTGTGTTGTCACTGGCGCAGGGAGCGTAAAGAGAAGTGAGTGACAGGTTTCAGAAGTGTATATGCTCTATTTCCATCTGGATGGCATCTAATTGTTTAAAGCTCAATTCGGCAAAAACGGAGGTGTTACAGTTTGGCAACAATCCCCGGGTTTGGACACCGGATTGGTGGCCGGAAGGGCTGCGAGTCTGTCCTACACCCTCTCGGAAAGCCAAGAATCTGGGAGTCATGGTGGACAATAAACTTACCATGGGGTACCAAGTGAATCGGGTAACCTCTGCCTGTTTTATGGTTCTCAGGATAATTTAAAAAATCAAGCTCTTCCTCTCAGACAGCAACCTCAGGACGGTTGTCACGGCTCTAGTTCTTCCCCGCTTGGATTATTGCAGCAGCCTTTATCCTAATGCACAGAAACCACATGTGTACAAGCTGCAATTGGTGCAGAACGCAGCAGTCGGACTACTGTCTCACACTGCTAGGTTTGCCTCTGTGAGAGGAGAGCTGTGGAGGTTACACTGGCTCCCAATTCCACTCGGATCACGATTTAAGGCGCTCGTCGTGGTCTTTAAGGCATTGAATGGAATTGGGCCGGAGTTTCTAAGACAGAGGCTCAGCTGGTATGTCCCTGGCAGAGCTCTGCGCTCCTCCGGGTCTAAGCTAGTACGGACTCCTAGGTTTAAGAAAACTAACTGGGGAGGCCGTAGCTTCCTTCACTGTGCCTCCAAAACCTGGAATGAGCTCCCGTTCCGCCTCAGAGATGCCTCAGACCTCCTTTCCTTTCAGAAGGGGTTGAAAACCTGGCTCTTCTCCAAATAACCAGCTCATGGTCTTACCCAGGTAACTAGGACTCAGCACCAGGACACCCCAGGGTAGCAGTGCGCTTTATAAGTTTAATAACATAACCTAACATAACAACTCCAAGTCAGCAAATGGTTTGTCAGAATTGCTCTTTTGAAATACATTGTGCTGTTCTCTATAATCCTTTCACATTAGTAAAGCAATTTCAAAACACACTGCATTTGATAAAACCTTTGACTTACCCTATTCCCATATCTTACTTCCCAAGCATTCACCTGCAGTAGTGAATTAACTTGTTATGGTGCTGCAGGAGTGATTTATCTTTCACTTGTATGTGGTGGTTGTTTAATCTGTAGATGTAAGTGATGGTTGTTGTTGTTGTATGTTGTGGTGCTTGTTATTGTGGGGTGTAGTGAGTGATATCAGCAGACTAGGTGGATGTGTAGGTGAATGCATACATTTAAAAATGCCTTTATGTATTGGTAGGGTATAATTGTGAAGAGATGCAGGTGACATGGCTGTAAATTGACATGTTAGGGATTAGGTAGGGCTGTGCAGGTGTGGATGGTGTAGGATACTTGGCGGCAGGTATTGTGTAGTTTAGTGTTTTTATAAGGGGGTGGTGTAGATTGTGGTGGTGGTAGCTGTCTACGTTGCAGGTGGTAATGTGGGGTGCACAGTGGTGTAAAGATTTTGTTTTGTAGAGGTGTAGTGTAGGTAAAATGTGGAGTGTAGGTGATGGTATAGGTGTAGGTGTATGGTGAAAGAAGAACATATATGCAATTGTAGATGGTGATGTTTGGGTGTCTATGGTAGCGTGGCCTTCCAAAGAAGATACAGGTGTTTGGTGAATTGTTTAGAGTGTAGGTGCCGATGTAGAATATGGCAGTGATGAAACTGGTCATGTATGTAGTGATATTGCAGTAGGGTATGAAATGTGTGTGTTTGTGTGAATGGTGGTGAATATGATTTAAGTGCTGTAGGTTTAAAATTGTGATTTAGGCGATGGTATTGGGTGTAAGATGGGGTTGCATAGTGTAGGTGGTGCTGTTGTAGGATTCATAGTGGGTGACATATAGAGAGGGTGCGATTGACTGTCGACCATGGGAGGGTATTATATTATATTTGGCTAACAGTGATTTCCCCGACGCAGGAAATTGCCCATTTTTGGAATACGATTGAGCACGACGTGGAAACCCATCTTGATTAGGTACGTGCTTTGACACTGGGTGCAGAGTAGCCGATGTTGCGGTGGTGATTTGTATTCTCCCACACTTTGATTCTTAGGTGATTTGTAATCTCCCACACTTTTGATTCTCAGGTCTCGGTTTTGCCAAAAGTCGCGATTGATTGCTCCATATTTGCCATATGAATAGACGCACTTACAGTCTACCTATTTCAAGGTAGGAACTCTATCGTAATTTGACCAGACCTTGGGGTCCATGGTTCTAATATTCAAATATAGTGTATTACAGTGCCGTAATAGGAAGATACACTAGATTGATTGCACAGGGATCCGGGTCTTATTTTACAACATATATGAGACTCCCGGAATTGGTTTGAAATACTTTGTTCAATTGCTAGATGTTCCTTGCAGTTGAAGTTTCTAATCTACTACTGTGTCAGGAGTGACAATTATCTTAATGTACATGAATATGTGTTGGTAGAGGGTTGGTCTACCTTGGCCCTGGTTTTTGGTGGTGTCCTTTATAAGCACTTTGGACGATTGCCGTTGAAGGTATATACAAACAGCCTTTTGTAATTTATTGACAATAGTAGAATGGTACTTTATTTAGCCTGTTCGGAAGTATGTTTGTTAATTATGGACGATGACCAAATGGCAAAGAGTATAGCCGGTCTGGAATTTTATTTTATTCTTGCAGGACTTGACGACTGCGACAGAAAAATAAGTTAATCCAATATTTTACCATTGTGTGAAATTAATCATTCTACCCACCATGGTAATATTCTAATTCTTCTGAGGTTTGGATGATGGCATCACATTTTCTCCAATTTGATGGAGAATATATCACTAAAGTATTATTCATTGTATCTTTATAGAATCCGTAGTGTACCCTTGATTTCACGTTTCTTGTCCTGATGAAGACCCTGGTGTAAGGTCTCAACTACGCCTACATTTGTAGCGTGTGGTCGAAACGTCGACGGCTACTGCCTTTTACCTCAGTTGACGCCGCCCCTATTTTTGGATATATAATACCAGCGTCAAATACATGATTCTTGATGAATGTTTGGAAATCTGTGATTCCATGTTTTGGCTCAGGGATCTGAAGCCAACTTAGTTTCAATTATTGATTTTGAAATAATCCTTTGCCACAACTATTATCATTTCTCACTCATCCCTCCTTTTCTCACAGCATCACGCTAATCCCTTCCTTCTCCTTTTCTTTTCTTGGGGCACTGTGGTGCAGTAGGCTGTACAGATATCGGTGTGAAGTGCTTGTAAAGGTGTAGAGTAGCGTAGGTGTAAGTTGGTATATGGATAATGGGTGCGATTGGATGCAGTGGTGTGTTGGTAGTGGTGTTGGGAGGTTGTGGTGTGCAAGAGATATGTAGGTTTGGCATAAGGATGACAAAGGGAAGATAGGTTAAAGGTGATAGTAGAGTGTATGTTGCATATCTGTAAGGTAAAGGTGGTCGTGTAGTGTTGGTGGAGGTGCAGGTGTCCGTAATCATCTATGCAGCAGTGTTGCTGTAAGGGTTGCGACACCCCCTAATTCCTCCCACAGATTTCGTCCAACACTTGAAGGCTAACATCGATGTTCTAAAATAAAGTATTTGCATGCTATATTTAAACCAGTCCTTACGTCTCCGTTTTGCACCACAATGTGCACATTGGTATACAGTGTGCACTGCTACTTAGGTGTAGGTGTCTTGCCGCTAGCTCATGATCAAGCAGAAGAAGCTGCTGATGTAGGACTGATGGATGATTGTTCGAGTTGGAGGACACATTTTAAGTTAATTGTAGAATAGAGAATTGGCTAGACCTAAATTGGAGGGTAAACAAGGGCATTTACATTTTCGGCTTTGTACACTGAGAAAGCTTAGTGTCTGCAGCAAGTCCTGCAAAAAAAGGGATAAAGGGCAAGTTGCCTAAAGAGTAATGCAAGGATCAAAACTGAAGATCTTGGGTAAAGTGGTGGCAAATAAACGATGAACTGGAAGCATTCGCCTCTCAACTGCAGCAACAAAAGCACTTGACAACAGAGTGCTGCACAATTAGAAGCAAAATAGAGCAGAACTATATTGGGCAAAATGTGGCAACATCTATTGAATTGAAGAATGAGATGATCCATAGCATTCTGTATAATCTGTAGCTTGGTAATGCATATAAAATAGTTGCACTAGTCCAGCATTAGGGGATTAGTGCCTGGACTATGGTTTTGCGATAGAGAGATGGAAAGAATGATTCTCAAATTGCTATGCAAGTAGAAATAGGTGGGCACAACTTTTGATGTGACGGAGTAAGTTGAGATTGCAATTAAACACAGATTGCTGGCACTTGTAAGCTGGCTGCAGAGGGGAACTTAAATCTGAGTGTCAGCAATTGTTGCACTAACTCGTGTTTGGGTATGAAAACTGCTATTACAACGACATCTGAACCCTGCATGCCTTTACAACGCAGTCTTTACAATGCATGCGTCTTTACCACGCATACCTTTACGATGACTATGCCTTAACACCTTAGCTGCTTCGCAAATATCCCTCCCCAGTGCTGCGCTGTCCATTGGAACTAGTGCTGAATGGACGTCCAATGGTCGTGCGCAGCACTGGGGAGGTAGCGCTCGTGACGATCGTTGGCCGTCAGCAGCGCTTAAGAGGCTAACCACGCATGCCTTTGCAACGTAAGTATTAAGTATTTTGCAGGTAAGTGTTTTCATTTATTTATATGTATGTATGTGTGTGTTTGTATGTGTGTGTGTGTGTATATATATATATATATATATATATTCACTGAAAAAAACATAAGTTTCAGACTTGTTCTAGTTTGGAATTAACATTTTAAAAACCTTAGAAGTTCACTGAAAAAAACGTAGGTTTTAGGGGTGTTGTAGTTACCAATATATTTCAATCGTACAAAACCATTGAAATTCCCCCGTTATAGTTAGTTGTACTAACTATAAATCGCCCGCCCGCAATCCACTGCTGATGATGTAACATATTACATCATTCATGACATGGTCAGTGACATCACTGATGACATCACTAATGACATCATCCAGTGAATGTGGTTTGGTTCGATATTTAAATATGTATTATATATTTATATATATATATAGCAATCTGAAGAATGAGTGGATGTATAAGTGTCTCGATGGAGCATTTAGTAGCACTCTGACTGTCTAAGTGACTAATTTAAAGTGTCTCACTAAATATATGGGATACTGATTAAACTGTTTAAATATCTGTTTCACTGTATCTCTTGTTGTGTAAACTACTACATAAGTTGGTTTCTACCTCCAAGTCTATATTACTTGTTTTGAAAATACTTCCAAGTATGTTGATTATTATCTGCAGGAGTTTGTCACAGCCTTACCAACATACTTACAGGACTCTAGAGACTTTTTGAAGAAATTGAACACTGTGCAATGGACTAAAGTTATGGTATTTTTGAAGTTGGATATAACGGCATTATATACATGCATCAAGCACGAGGACGGGCTGCGAGCAGTTAAATACTATCTCGATCCGAGAGAGATGGGGATGTATCAGCACAACAAAATGCTCATAGAAATGATCCGTAGATGCTTGATGAATAATGTGTTTTTGTTTGATGCCAAGATATATAGACAGGAGAGAGGCGTGGCTATGGGGGCATGCTTCTCCCCTAGCTACGCATGTTTACATGTAGGCTGGTGGGAGGAGCATGTCCTCAGAAGACACCACAGGGCACTTTTCGATGCTCATGTGGCCCACATGTGAAGGTATATTGATGACGTTTTTATCGTGTGGAAAGGCAGTATAGAGCAGGCAGATAACTTTGTGAAATGTATTACCAACAATGACCTTAACCTAGCCTTTACCAGTAACATCAACAACACACACGCAAATTTTTTGGACATTGAGGTTTCAATTTACAATGGGGCTATTGAAACTAGTCTGTACCAAAAACCCACTGCGGGTAATACGCTATTGCACGCGTCTAGTTTTCACCCACGCCATACTATAGAGAGTCTCCCATATGGAGAATTTTTGAGGATTAAAAGGGCATGTTGTACGGACAAAGCATTGAAAGAATCACAGGAAATTGCCAAAGCTAGACTGTTACTATGTAATAAACAGGGGTTCTGCCCAAATTACCCTCCCATACCTGGGCAAGGAGCATCACAGGGATGAAAAAGTAGAATAAGTGGTACTGAGGAATCAATAAAGCATGGACTACTTCAAAACAGGATACCGTTTATTATCCTGTTTTCTACAGTTATTTCTGTCGTCATTAAATTATATAATTTAAGAAGGACAATGTTATGAATCACAAGACAAGGTGGCCAAAATATATACAATAGACAAAAGACCTATAAGTGCAATATATACATTATATATACAACAGTGTACCCTAAACAAAAGGAAAAAAGAAGAACACAATCAATTTTCTGTCAATACCCATTCATCTGTTTGATTGGAGTATCACCTCCAAGGTAGTCCTTATAGCGCGTAAGTTATTATTCCTTATAATCACAAACAAAGTAATGATTATTCAAGGCGCCTAATATTAATCACAGAATATACACTGTGGTAGGACTCCTTAAGCAGATATTGACGCGGTCGCGTTTCCGCCAGTAGTTTCTTGTGGCTTCATCGGGACAGGGGTACTTTAAAGGCTCAAGTGGTCCCCCCAAGGGACACAACCCTGGGGATACAGCCTACCTCCTCTTCAAGGACATACAATTTGGGCTCTCCTTAGTACTCTACGCTAGACTGTTAGCTCGAGGATATGGGGCACATAAATTAAAATTGGCTTTACAAAAAGCCAACAAACATGATAGATCTAATTTACTACAAGCAGTTGCCACAATCCCCAGTACTGAAACAGAGCAGGTCTTAGCCAATCACATAGTTCCAGCTAGCGACAGTGGCAGTTCACAATAAAGATTCATCACTACGTACAGTAAACAATCGCATGCCATAAGAAAAATCATTAATGCACAGTGGCCGTTTGCCCTAACTGATGGGGTTCTTAAGGGAGTCTTTCCTATAAAAACCAGTATTACTTATTGAAAGGCATATTCCATGCGGTCAGATTTGGTTAAAAAACAGTCCAGAACTTTTTAACAAAGATGCATGGTTTCCCACAAAAAAGGGTTTCTTTAAATGCAGTAGTTGCAGAGCCTGCAAATTTGGTGCAAATACTAGTTCCTATAAAAATGCGTTTTCTGAGGAACAGATCAAGATAAAAAGTAATTTTAACTGCAAAACAGAATACGCAGTGTATGACTTGACATGTATTTGCGATCTCCGCTATGTAGGGAGTACCAAACTTCCAGTACAGGCACGAATTCTGCAACATTTACGAGCAACAGTTAATTCAGATCCAACATACCCTGTTGCAAGACATGTTAAATCGGAACACAATAACAATTTAAATGTATTATCTTACTTTGTTATTGATAGTGTCCCAATAAACAAAAGAGGAGGCAACAGGGACAAGGTTCTTAGACAACTAGAAACAAGGTATATTTTAGAACTTGATACCAAGAGCCCTCGAGGTCTGACTATGTGTGAGGACTTGTACCATTACCTATGATTGCACATGTAGTACAAAGATATTGGGTTTTTATGGATGTTTCTAATTATTGTTCTGACGAGTTGTAGTTGTATATAGTGTTGGCAGTCTTTTTTATTGTGTAAAAAATAGTAGCATTTTATGTCTCCATCTGGTAGCTAGTGGATGTGTGTTTTATCATGAATTTATGGTTTTATACTATTTATTGGCGCCATTTTGCACAGATGTATTTTGCACTAACGAAGTTGCACACAATTAACTGCTATGCACTGATCACTTTAGCCCTGGAATTAAACCCTGGCACATCAGCAAATGTTTCATAAGATGAAGCTACATACATATATATAACGCTGATTCTTTCTCCGATTAGGGTTCCCGGCTGGGATTCCCTATTTTTTATATTTAAACACTTTATCCATTCACTTATTGCACTTTTTTTCCACAATAGCACTATACATTAGTACAGTTATTTTTCATGATATATACATATGTGACAAGACAGCAAAAAGAGAAAATATTGTCAATTAGATATATGCATATTTGGGATATAGACAATAATGTATTAAGCAGTCATAAGCTGGTTTATTATTGCTATGTATTGTTATGCTTTTAATCAAAATATTTATAGTTGTAGATATGAATTAGGCAATGATAACAACGTACTGTATATTTTTTATCCCAAGGACCTGTTTGCAATGTAAATGTATTTGTACAGAAATTATCCACATTGCGATTGTTATTACATGGAATTTGACTGAGACTAAGTCCATTTTCTATGTCGCTTGCTGCTACTAACAGTCACATGATACTTGGTAAAAAGTGCTCTGATTGGTGGTTTTTAATTTAAATTGTATGCACTTACAAACACTTTCATCTGGTGAGCAAGGCGACAGGATCGCCGAAACGCGTCAGATCGTGGCACCCCAGATTCACTGAAAAATAAAAAACTCTGCTTCATTCGTTACCGGATTTCAGTGTCCGTTCTTCTCCTGGAGAGTGCTGGTATGTGCGGTGCGCTGTGGGAGTGTTAACGTGTGTATATATATATATATATATATATATATATATATATATATATTCACAGAAAAAAACATAGGTTTCAGACATGTTATAGTTAGGAATTAACATTTTAAAAACCTTAGAAATTCACTGGAAAATCCATAGGTTTTAGGGGTGTTATAGTTACCTATATATTTCACTTGTACAAAACCATTGAAATTCCCCCATTATACTAACTATAAATCGCGCGCCCGCAATCCACTGCTGATGATGTAACATATTACATCATTCATGACATGGTCAGTGACATCACTGATGACCTCACTAATGACATCATCCAGTGAATGTGGTTTGGTTCGATATTTAAATATGTATTATATATATATATATATATATATATATATATATATATATATATATATATATATATATATCCAACCAACATTTTGCCCGATTTGGGAAGGCCCACTCTGCCAGCAATG